>NW_024465369.1:34545000-34895000 GCF_017591425.1 Ochotona curzoniae | reverse complement strand
AGACCGAAAAGTTTAGAACTGTTCATTCTTACTATTAAAATATTCAGGGCCAGTTGAAATTTCAGGTGTATAAGTTAAGCAGTTGTTCAAAATGTGGCAGAAAATTCTGAAAGGGATAATGATACCTCAGTTGTTTGGACACCATTTGCTGCTTCACCACCTTCTCTATTGAGTTGGGAATTCTCTGCTGGGCTCCCCACATTCTCCCTCCAGCAAGACCTTCCTCACCCCCAGCCGCCACACCACCATCACCACCTTTTCATGGTTCTGTGAACACTCATACCCAGGCCAGTGTCCGACCCAATGAGGATGATGCAACCATACCAGAATACATAGGTTGGGAGTCCCAGCTCTGGTGGTCAGTTCCAGCTGCCTGCCAATGCAGACCTAGGGAAGTAGCAGGTGACAGCATCGGGTCCCTGTCACCCAATGGGAGAACCAGACTGAGCGCACAGCCCAGCACTGACTTGCAGGCATTTAGAGAATGAGCCAGAACTGGGAGCTCTGTCTATCTCTCTGCCTCTCAAATAAATAAATAAAAAGTAAGAGCAAATAAAAATGTATTAAGAAAAACCTATAAACCCCATTCTGAAAGCTACCTAATGTAATAAAAAGAAAAAATGGCAAGATAATAAGTGATATCTAAAAGAAAATTGACTCTTAAGAAATTCAAGGATACCCTTCAGTGGTCAATGTTTTGTAGCACATATGGTCTTTTTGAGTATCATAATGATCTTGATACAGTAGCATAAATGTAAGTAAACTACAGCAAAGAAATGAAAGTGAAGAAAGAATTTTTAAAAGAACTAAGTAAAAATTAATTGAGCCTGAAGTGATTTAGTTGCTCCAGTTTGCTGTAAAAATTCTTTGTTCTATTTCTTTGTTGGATTCATGAGTGGACTGATGGGTTAGGAAATTCAGCAATATATGAATAAATCAAGTCCTTTGAGTTTTCTCTAAGGCATATAGATGTCCTTTTTTTTTAAAGATTTATTTATTTTTATTGCAAAGTCAGATATACAGAGAGAAGAAGAGACTGAAAGGAAGATCTTCGTCCAGTGATTCACTGTCCAAGTGGCCGCAACAGCTAGAGCTGAACCAATCCAAAACCAGGAGCCTGGAGCCTCTTCCAGGTCTCCTGCATTGGTGCAGGGTCCCAAGGTTTTGGGCCTTGCTTAACTGCTTTCCCAGGCTACAAGCAGGGAGCTGGATGGGAGGCGGGGCTGCCAGAACACGAACTTGAGGCCATGTGGGATCCCAGTGCATTCAAGGTGAGGACTTTAGCTGCTAGGCTACTGCGCTGAGCCAAAGGTACATAGATATTTTAAACCCTTTAAGATTATGTCATTTTTCTAAACTTAACTAAATATAACTATACATGGCAAAACAGATGATTAATAATAGAAAGAAATTGTCTGAGGTAATCGCATCCATTAGGGACTTAAATAATATAAGTATTTCATTTAGTTAGATGTTCTGCCACATTTTGTAGACTTATATAAAGGCTTTTATTTTTAAGATTTGTTTATTTTTATTTGAAAGGCAGATTTTACAGAGAAGAGATAGAAAAAGTCGTTCATCTGCTGGTTCACTTCCCAAATGCTGCAATTGCTGGAGCTGAGCCAACATGAGATCAAGAGCCAGGAGCTTCCTTCAGGTTTCCCACATGGGTACAGAGTCCCAAGGACTTTGGCTATTCTCTGCTGCTTTTCTTGGCCACAATCAGAGAACTGGATGGGAGGGGTGCAGCTCGAACCTGAACCAGTGCCCGGATGAGATGCCAGCACCAGAGTGGAGGATTAGCTTGCTGTGCCACAGTGCAGACCCTAGGGTTATAGTTTTACGCCAATCTGTAAATCCATCTTAATCTGATTTGTAGGTAAAGGAAATTCCCTTTGCACCCAGAGCTTGAAACAATTTGTGGTGATGTTTAGTTTCATTTATCACATTTGTAACTTGTACCTTGAGCATGGCTTAGAACAGGCCAGATCTCCCAAGAATGAACAAACACCTTTTGGCTGTTCATTTTGGGTATGTATTGGATGTAATACATGTAATTGGCCTGCTCAATGGTGACACTTAGAATTACTCGCTGTTTCTGTGTGTCTGTTAGTGGATGCTCAGCTCTCATCACCCCTCTGTTGATATTCTTAAAACTCGTGACCATGAGCTCTCCACTCAGGGAAAATCTGCTTTCCTGTCTTTCACCTCTTATAATGCTCTTGGTGTTTTCCCAAAGCCTTCTGAAATATTGCCTATTTCTAATGGCAAACTGCTTTAGCTGGAAAAATCAAGCTCAACTCATTTTAAGCTTGTGGAAATAAATGCACTATGATGATAGAATAAGAGCTAAATTTGACTTGAATGACTCTGAGTTTTTCTAATGGGACCTGGCATGGTAATCTAGTGGCTAAAGTCCACCTTGTATGTGCTGGAATCCCATATGGATGCTGGTATATATCTTGGCTGCTCCACTTCCCATCCAGCTCCCTGTTTTGTGGCCTGGGAAAATTGCTGAGGATGGCCCAAAACCTTGGGACCCTGCACCTGCATGGGAAGTCTGGAAGAAGCTCTGATCTGGCTTTGGATCAGTTCAGCTCCAGCCATGTGGCATTTTGAGGAGTGTACCAGTGTATGGAAGATCTTAGTCTCTCCTCTCTGTAAATCTGACTTTCCAATAAAATAAATCTTAAAAAAAAAAAAAAGTCCTAATGGATTTGGGGACCCTTATAAAAATAGATGGTTCTTGAATGGACTGTCCCCCTTCTGAAAGTCCCTCAGTGAAAAGCTTTCTTTGACAACTGAGAAGATTTGCGTGATCAACTGGGCAACGCCTGGCAGAGTTTGCAAGCCACACATCTGATCCTTGGCTTGGCAGCTTAGCCATGCTGTATTTACAGTAGCATTTCCCACATTTCTCAGAGTGATGGGTAAGAGCATTTTACAAGCAGTTTGTTTGGTTCAGCGGTCACTATGCTTCTGGAAGTACCCACACCCCCTGCTGGAGTGCCTGGGTTTGAGTCCCAACTCTGCTGCAACTTTCTGTTCATGTGTACCCTGGGAGGCAGCAGCTGGGGCTCAAGTATGCCACCACCATTTGAACTTCAGTTCCAATCCCAGCTATTCCACTTCTGATCCAGTGCCCTCCTAAGCTGCCTGGAAAAGCAGCAGAGGAAGATCCAAGTGTTCAGGGCCCTGCCATTCAGATGGAGTTCTAGGATACTGGTTTTGGCCTTGCGCAGCCACAGCCATCAGTGTCATTTGGGGAATGAACCAGCAGATGGAACATACTGGTCTGTCTTCCTATAACTCTGCCCTCCAAATAAATATTTTTTAAATGGCAGGGAATTTTTGTAAATGATTTAAGTACTTGAGTCCTTGCCAGACATGGTTTACAGTTTTTTGCTTGTGGCTTCAGCCTAGCCCAGCCCCAGCTGCTGGTATTTGGTGAGTGCACCAATAGATGGGAGCTCTCTCTCCCTGTTCTCTCTGTCTTACAAATAAATAAAACTAATAAATTTGTTTGTGAAAAATTGGCATTAAAAATGAGTGTGTTTCTGTGTGCCCCACAGAAATTTAAGCCACACACAGTTTTTCCATAATGCTTATTTTTTACATACCATGAGGGGAAAATTTTATACCAGTAATTTATTTTGCACCAAAATAAAGTCACTCTTGTAATACCATCTTTCCATGGAGTTCTGAAGTCCCTCCTGTTTACTAGATTCCCAAGTTCTTCATTTACAGTAAAAGTTGCTGCCACCCACAAAGATTCCTAAAGTTGGTTAGGACCAACCATACTCGGAGTTTGGAGGCCAGTTTGCATCCTAACGTACACTTGCTAATTTGTGTCATCTTGGTTAGGTGAATTACTTCACCGCTCTGATTCTGTACAGGACCTCTCCATGGCCTTCGTGGGGTTTATTTTATCATCATGAAATGCTGAGGATGCTCAGCGTCTAGTGAGTGCTCAGTATGTATCAGTGATTCCTGCAATGTGTTTGGAGCCAAGGTTAGGAGAAAGGTGCTTGAGGAGTGTAAAATTAGAAGAGAAACAAATATTCTTTAGGCCATCATATGCAGGGATGGATAAGAATGGATGCCTTCAGTTGATGATTCTTCTGTCTACTTTTTAGTTTTTAGGATTTATGGATCTACCTTGAAGGAGAGGAGAGAGAGAGAGAGAGAGAGAGAGAGCTTCTAACCACTAGTTCACTTCTCAGATGACCTCAGTGGCCAACCATGGGCGAAGCTGAAGCCAGGAGCTTCATCAGGGTCCCCACGTGAGTGACAGGGGCCCAAATATTTAGGTCATCTTCCCATGCTTCTCCAGACCATTAGGAGGGAGCTCTATCAGGACTCTATCAACCAGGACTTGAACTGGCATCACAGGTGGTGGTGGTGCCCATGATGCCACAATGCCATTCCCACTTTTGTCTGCTCGATCAATGAGTTGCTTTACTTGGCTTACCTATAAGGTCACCATGAATTGAGGACACCCGCAGCGATGGGGCTTCAAAGACACGCAGGTGTTGGGTTCACACATCATCTCTTTACTCTGAGCTGGTGCTTTGCAAACCAGAGATTAACTCACGTCCGGGGGGCATGACTTCCCTTCCTTCTTGTGGGTGTTAAAGTAGATTTCGCACTTTGATGGGCAGCTGCTGAGGGAAGAGACACTTTGAAACTTAGTGCCTGCATATCTGGCCTGAGTTTGGAGCCCACAGGGTGCAGCCAGTGAAGTCGGTGCATTCCCTTACTGTGGAATGTGGGAAGATGGTAAATAGTTGACATGTCCTTTTTTGTTGTTTTCACTTTCCTGATCCTCATGCAAAATGCCTTTTTTTTTCCTGCTGATACCCCAACTTGATCACCTTACAATACAAAGAATGGGTCACAATATCATTTAATTATATTGCATTCATATTTCCCTAGTATTAAACGTTGTCTTGAGATCGTAACAAACTCCTGTATGTTTGAGGGGGGATATATTTGTAGATTATTTTATTCATTCTTTGTTGATTAAAAGTGACAAAAGGATGTAACATCAGGGTGTGCCGCTGTTTACCATAATGCATTCATCATTATTTAAATAGAGGAGTGCTTAGTATGTGGCTGATGTGCAAAATACTCCTTCCCAGCCTCCTTACAGCTGACGAGGTGCAGGTTGCATGACCAAATTCTTGTCCAGCCAAAGTGAATCAAGTACAAGAAACTGAGTCTGGACTTGACCACCTGTGTGCCTTCCTCTCATGCTGTTCCTTTGAGACCAGTTAACATTATTCATGCGTGCAAGGACAGCACCAGTAAGCCACCAGGTTGCTGGGGAGCTGTGTTCTGAAGTGCAGGTTCTGGCCAAGCAGTGTCCCTAGGATGCTGTCCTCGCATGTACAGACTGTCCTCACCCGTTCTCCATACATCAGAAGTTACTGAGGTAAGACAAGATCGCACAGGTGAAGTAATGTTAACTACAGACACAAGTCATTAGGTCATGAGTTATGTGAAAGTTGGAAACAATTTCCTCACTGAAAACTGTGATTACACTTTCAGAGGAGCCACAGCATGCCGTTCAGGGCTTTGTTGCTGAGACACTGTAGAGGCGCCTAGGCAGCTGAAGGAAAAAAGAAAAACACGCAAAGGTCCAGTTGTTTCAGCTGGACAGAGGAGACCAGCCGTGAGTGCCCCACCCAGCTGCCTGTGGTTTGCTGTTAATGCCTTCTGTAGATCAGAGACATTTCTGTGTCTTAAACAAAATCACATAGTTCATAACCTATGTTTCCACAAGAGACAGATAAAGTGAGTACCATTTTATAAGCAGGAGGGAATAATAATTGCATTGAATGACTCATCTTGGTCTTAACTAAATGTAAACAAGTTTGGGGATGAAATTTCCTTTAGTCTTTAATACATGTAAAAGTTTCAGCAATCCATGGTTCTCCCGTTCAGTCCAGCCTGGTATACTCATAGACAGGTTCTTCAAGGGTAAACAGAAATGAGAAAATAACCAAGCAGCCCTTTGTGATTTGGTTTCTTCAACTTCCTCTCTGTTCTTGGCAACCTAAGCATCATAAAGAAATCAGAAGAATGCATATATGGAGGAAAAGAAAACCTTGCAAAGCACCCTGCTCAAAATGTGCTGTCCCTTATCCTGCTGGGGTGTAGCTGTTTCTGTCTGGGGAGACTGACTCAGATGTGCACAGATACAAAATGTCATCAGACTGAACCATCAACATTTGTGCACTTTTGCTATATATGTTAAACCTTAAGAAAGAAAACAAAATGCACCCTCTGCTCAATTAAATGTGTGGTTGGCAGAACCCTGGTGCACACATTACTGGCAACTTGAGTCTTCACAAAATGTTCTTGTACATGAAAATTTGAAAGATGATGGGTACGTAGTTTATATCAGTATCTAAACCACATATAAAAAAAATTCATAGGCCTTATGATAGTCACATCTCCCAACTAAACAGGAAAGATAATTTCAGAAACTATGATAAAAGACTGGCTCCCATAGATGGGAACTCAAATTATTTTCTAAGATCCAAAGAATTGAAATCTGTATCAACTGTAATACGAGTCCATTGTGATAGCAAAAACAATTGGAAACAATTTAAATAGCCATCAATATAGGAAAATAGTGAAATGAATTATAATGCATCATGCAAAGGAATTCTGCCAGCCGTTAAAAAGAATAAAGTCCGTCTTTATAAACTTGCATAGAAAGATTTCCTATTCCTATCGCTTTGTGAAAAAATAAGATGCAGAACAATAAGTAGTGTGTGATTCCAGATGTAACCTTTTGAATAGTTATTAATGTAAATACATATATAGATACATCTACATAAGTTTTTGCATAAGTGAATCATATATATATTGTGATTGTTTTTTCTTTTAAGAACTGAATTCTATATTTGAAAGCAGGAGCCAGTGCTGTGGCATAGTAAGCTAATCCTCCATCTTCAGCGCCGGCATCCCATATGGGTAGCAGTTTGTATCCTACCTGCTTTTTCCAATCAAACTCCCTGCTAATGTGTCTGAGAAAGCAGAAGAGAATGACACAAATCCATGGGCCCCTGTAACCACATGAGAGATCCAGAGGACGTTCCTGGCTCCTCGCCTCAGATCAGCCCAGCTACAGCCATTGCAGCAGCCATTTGGGAAGTGAACCAAAAGATGGAAGATTTTTTCTGTCTTTCCTTCTCTAACTTTTTCAAATAAAAATAAAATCTTTTTAAAAATCTAGAAAAGGGAAATTCCTCTCTTTAAAAGAAAAGGATTTGGGCCTGACACAATAGCCTAGTGGCTAAGTTCTCACCTTGCATGTGCTGGGATCTCATATGGGCGCCAGTTTATGTCCTGGATGTTCCAGTTCCCATCCAGCTCCCTGTTTGTGGCCTGGGAAACCAGTCGAGGACGGCCCAAAGCCTTGGGACCCTGCACTGGCGTGGGAGAGCCAAAAGAAGCTCCTGGCTCCTGGATTTGGATCAGTTCAGCTCCAGCTCTTACAGCCATTCGGGAAGTGAACCAGCAGTTGGAAGATGATTCTCTCCATCTGTCCTTCTCTCTGTAAATCTGACTTTCCAATAAAAATAAATAAATCTTGAAAGGAAAAAAAGGATTTTGAAAGCAATGTATTACTTGGTCCAGAAATATGTCATATCTGAGAATTTACATTCATTCATTTACACCACAACATGAGGAGTGAAAAGGAAAAGCCAGCCGATAAAGCAAGGATGATGGGAACCTTCCAGCCGCAAGGAACTTGCAGCCGAAGGGGCAGTGAGGCTTGAGGAGCCCCCGAAGGGAGGCTGGGTGTTTCAAGTGTCATGAGGGCAGGGGATAGTCCCAGGGCAGGTAGTGCCTTGTGTAAGTAAAAAAAAGAGCTTGAGCGTTAGTCAAAGGTGTGTATAGAGTCAGCGAGAGAAGTGTGACCATCTGATTTACAGTCCAGTGTTCAATGGGCACCGCAGCCCATCTGCTGTGGGAGCCATTCTTGCTGACAGATGGAGAGGAAGCCAAGAACTACAATGGGCACCTTGAATATTTGCGCCCCTACACTCCAGAGTCTGGGCCCCAAAGTCCTGTGTTACTAGTACTGAAAGAGTGGAGACTCCATGCAGTTATGGTGGGTCAACCAACCATCTCAGCTATGATGGACTATGTCAATCAGTGGATTTTCCAAAGACCTCATAGTGCTTGGAGTGGCAAGATTGGCAGCGATTCATAACTGTGGCAATATCAAAACCACTTGAGCAAGATCCTCAGAGAATGCCCTACATGCGGGACCTGGGGAGGGTGGGAAATTGGGTGGGCCTTCTCCCTTAATACCCCCTTTTAAACATGAAGGAAACAATATGGAAAAAATACTAGTCTTATCCACTTTACTGTAGCCCTTGCACCTTTTTACCCTAATTAACTATGTAAAGATTGTAAAAATAAAAAAAGAAATTAGAAAAAAAAAAAAGAATCACTGCTTACTGAGCTGAGCGGGGTGCTGCAGACAAGTTGCATGAAGTCAAGTGTCCTTGGGGGCCATTTGCTGCAAGGAACAGGTTACACAGGCAAACATACATGAAAAGGTTTCTCGTTCCACACCAGATGAGAAGTTTGGTGAGAGGCTGATCCATTTGGGCTAACAAAGGCCCTCTCTGGGCTTTAGTTCTCCATTACTTCAACTGCAATTCTCCGTGGAGTCCATTTTCAAATAATAATAATAACAATAATAATAATGAAGAATGATGACCAGAAGGTATCCAGAAAAGAATGGGTTTTTCCTCTTCTCTCTCTTTGTATAAGGAAGGAAAACTTATAATTTAAAAAAAAAAATTGAGAGGGAGGAAAAGAGAGTAAGAGAGAGAGAGATTTCATCATCCGCTGATTTACTCCCCATATGGGCGCCAGTTCTAATCCCAGTGACCCTGCTTCCCATCCAGATTCCTGATTATGATCTGGGAAAGCAGCAGAGAATGGCCCAAGGCTTTGGAACCCTGCACGTGTGTGGGAAACCCAGAAGCTCCAAGCTCAGATTGGCACAGTTCCAGCCGTTGCAACCACTTGGGGAGTGAACCAACTGAGAGAAGATCTTCCTCTCTACCTCTCCTCCTCTATGTATATCTGACTTTCCAATAAAAATAAGATAAATTAAAAAAAAAGAGTTGGGATGGTGATGGGCTAAGCAAGGAATCACCATGGAACTCACTGGCACTTATGAGAACTGAGGCTGGGAACAGGTGGGGGAGGTCCAGGATGCAGCACCTGCATGAACATCCTAAAACAGAGTGTGGGGCAGGCTGGGCTGCAACATCCACCAGCCCATACAAAGGCCAGGACGGATGGGGCAGGCCGTGTCAGGTAAGGGCCAAGTACCCACTGGCATGCGTGAGATCTGGGTCTGGGTGTGGACTGAGTGGGGGAACTTGGGAAATTCTCCTAGTGGGTCATGGCTCCTGCTGGTACATGTGGTCCAGGTCTGGGTGTTGGGCAGGCTGGGCAGGGTAGCTCCATCTGCTGACAAGTGTGTGAGTTGGTTTTGGAAGGAGGCAGGCCAGATGAGACTGAGTAAACCTTAGCCCACTGGCAAATGCAAAAACCAATATGGAGTGCTGGTCATGCTGGGCTAGGCTGTCACAGCTACTGGTTTGCATGAGCCAGGAATAAGAGCAGACTGAGCAGGGCCATGTTCCAGCATCCGCCAACTAGAGTTAGGACTGGGGGCCAGCTGGGCCAAGCCAGGCCAGGCTACAGCATCCGAAGGTAAAGACCAAGACAGGTGAGGGACATGCTAAACTGGGTCAGAGCAACCATTGGCATGCACACGATTTATGGCTGGGATCAGGCCTGGCTGAGGAGCTAAGGGGGCGCCTTGGCTGGGTTGTGGTTCTCACTGGTGAGTGTGGGTGCTACTATCTGGTCTGCTCATTGCTGCAGTCTCCCTAAGCATGGGTGTGGACTGGGTCTGGGATGTTCCAGACTGGGCTTGACTCCAGCACCCATTGGTGCTCATGAGAACCAGGGTGGGGATAGGATGAGCTGGGCCCATGCTGAACCATTCATGAGCTGTGTCTGGGTGTGGACTAGTCTTGACTAGGCTGTAGCACCCAATAGTAAGAACCAGAATGGGAGAGGGCCAGTCAGGAAAGGCCACTGTTCTGGCTAGGACTGGAAGTGGACTAAGTAGAGCTGGCCCATGGACCCACTGGTGTGCATAATATCTGGCACTGGGAGAGGTTCTGATGGAGGAGCTTGGGGAACTCCTCTGTGGGACATAGTCCCTGCAGTTGAGCACAAGACTTGCTCAAAATTCAGTCTTGTAGGTGAGTTGGCATTTCTTTCCTTGTCTTTTATATATATACATTTTTCTTTTCCAGGGAGAGAACTTTTTCTTCAAGCCACTCTTTCATGAGCTTGAATTTTCAGTTTTATTTTAACATACTTACCCGTGTCATCCAAAATTGGCATCTTGAGTGAAAATCTGGGAAAATGAAAAGATTTGAGGAGGCTTTCTCAGCCAGCATTTCCACAGCATCAAGACTGATGGTTTAAAACTTCTTTAAGAAAAAAAAAAAAAAAACTACAACAAAGCAATGCAAAATGAAAAAACAATGAGGACTGGAAAGAGGTACTAATTTTCTCCATTTGATTGTGGGGCTTTTGTTTGTTTGTTTATTCCTCTCAACTAAATAGAAATCATTCTCTTTATTTCAGCATAGATGCGTTTCTCCAGCACGGGGATCAACCCACCCAGAAGGGGATCTTTCTGTTCTGCTCAATCCCATCTGACAGACTCACAGCCTGTCATTTCACAGAAATGGCAGAGGACAGCAAAGCGGAGACCACGGCTGTGCACTGGGGACCATTCTGCACCTTTTCAAAGCCTGCCTGCCTCTGCCAACAGGTCGACTCGTACGGCATTCTGAAGATACACACTGGATTTTTCAGACCCATTTCACATGTTGCCAATGATGTTTACATAAAGTCCTCAAGAATTTGATTTCTTCACAAAGGGGAGAAACCAACCACCTTTGTGGTTTCCTGAATTGATTTCTTTAGCACTTCCCAACTGGAACCCCTAGTATTTCATCTTTTCCCCAGCCCCCTCCCCGTTCCAATGTTCCAAAACTGGCTTTTGCACAAATTGTTTGTACCCACATGTGTCCTTTCTGGTCTGCTGGGTTAGCCAGTTCCTACAGATTAGATACTGCTTGAGTGCTGTAGCCCCGGGTACTGTTTACTGCACATGATGGTCTCAGAACGACACTTGCCTTCCAGCACAGACACTGCAAGCCAAAAATCCAGAACCCTAGAAGGCTGGGATCTTTTGGAGTCATCTTATAGACCGGACACCCCAGGCAGCCTATCTGATCTTTATTTTCCACGTTATGCCTTGTAGATGAAAGATCTTGGCACAGATATGATCACTTGAAAGAACCCAACTAGGAATTGGCACAGTAGTTTAGTGGCTTGCATGCACTGGGATCCCATATGGGTGCCAGTTTGTATTGCAGCTACTCTACTTCCCATCCAGCTCCCTGCCTGTGGCCTGGGAAAGCAGTCGAGGATGGCCCAAAGTCTTGGGACCCTCCACCCATGTGGGAGACCCAGAAGCTCTTGTCTCCTGTCTTCAGATCTGCTCAGTTCTGGCCATTGGGCCATTTGGGGAGTCAGTGGATGAAAAATCTTTCTCTCTGTCTCTCCTTCTCTCTGTACATCTACCTTTTCAATAATAAATAAGTCTTTAAAAAGAACCCAACTAAGTAGCAATATTGTGATAAATCAGGAAGCTGATTCCTGATTTATTTTATTCATTTGAGAGAGAGAGAAAGAAAAAGAGAGAAATCTCCCATCTGCTGGCTGCAACTATCAGGGCTGGACTAGGCTCAAGACAGGAACTCAGTCTAGGTCTCCCGTGTGAGTGGCTGGGACCCGAGTCCCGGGCCATCCCCTGCTGCCTCCCAGAGTGTTCATTAGCAAGAAGCTGAAATCAGAAGTGGAACCTGGACTCCATCCACATCTTCCCATGTGACGTGCAGTCGTTCCAAGCCGATGGCTGTGTTTTCTGTCTCCCCAGGAGCTTCCCCTGAAATCAGCAGCCCTGGAGCCCGTGTCCACCTAAATGAGAAGAATGGAGTGGAGAAGCTTACATCTGAAAGTGCAATTCAGTCATCACACCTGTTCGCTTTGGAACAGTTTAAGAACAGTGCAGGGGAACAATCTTGTGGCTCCCCCCATGGCCTCTGCAGAAAGCAGCTGGGGGCCCAGGAGGTGTCCTGGACTGGCCTCAGTGGCAGCTGCAGTGTGTCAGCCTACTCTGAGGGCCAGTGTGGCAGGGGAGGAAGGGGGACAAAGTGGACCCAGACTGAACTGGAATGGAGGGAGTGGCTGACTGAGTCCTGAAGACTGAGGCTTGTGAGTGAGGACTGGAGTTGAGAGGGAGGGTGCTTTCTTGGTGACTTTTTGAAAACTTTTTTTAAATTTCTATTTTCACCTACTTGAAACGCAGAAAGAGATACTTTGCCCACTGGCTCACTTCCCAAGTTTCTGCAACAATCAGGCTAGGTTCTCAAAAAGCTGGATGGGGAACGTGGAGTATCTGGGACTTGAACGAGGCTTCTGACAGACATGGGATGTAGATGTTGCAATCAGCAACTTAACTTGCCACACCACCATGGCTACTCCCTTAATTTTTAAAAATACATATTTTCATCTACTGAAAGGTAGAGAGGCTGGGCCTGGTGGCGTGGCCTAGTGGCTCAAGTCCTTGCCTTGAACGCACCAGGATCCCATATGGGCGCTGGTTCTAATCCCGGCAGCTCCACTTCCCATCCAGCTCCCTGCTTGTGGCCTGGGAAAGCAGTCCGTGATGGCCCAATGCTTTGGGATCCTGCACCCCTGGAACAGGCTCCTGGCTCTGGATTGGCATAGCTCTGGCCGTTGCACACATTTGGGGAGGGAATCATCGGACAGAAGATCTTCCTCTCTGTCTCTCCTCCTCTCTATATATCTGACTTTGTAATAAAAAATAAATAAATCTTTTTTAAAAAATAAAGGCAGAGATGCAAACTTTTTATAAGAATATCTTTGTCCTCCCTCCTGCACTTGGGGCTCTAAGGGTATTGCTTCCTGAAGAACTATGTGCTCTTTTGAACGTGGGTTAGGCTGGCACCATGGCATAAGCCTCCACTGCGGTACCGGCATCTCATATGGGCATTGGTTTGAGTCTTGGCTGTTTCATTTCCAATCCACTGCCCTGCTGATGTGCCTGGGAAAGCAGCATGGGATGGCCCAAGGCCTTAGTTCATGCACCCAAGAGCTGGAAGCTGTTGACCCCCAGCCTTGGACTTGCTCAGCTCCAGCTGGTAGGACCATTTGGGGAGTGAACCAGCAGTTAGAAATCTCTGTCTCTCCTTCCTTCTCTTTGTAAATCTGCCTTTCCAATAAAAATAAACAAATCTTTCTTAAAAGATTGGCAGATTTACAGGGAGAAGGAGAGACAGAGATCTTCCATCCCCTGGTTCTCTCCCCAAGTGGCCACAATGACTGGAGCTGAGCTGATCCATAGCCAGGAGCCAGGAACTTCTTCTAGGTCTCCCATCAGGTGAGGATCCCAAGGCTTTGGGCCAACCTTCTTTGCTTTCACATACCACAGGCAGGGAGCTGAATGGGAAGTAGAATAGCTGGGATATGAACTGGCGCCCATACAGGATCCCCACACATGCAAGGCAAGGACTTTAGCCACTGAAGCATCGTGCTGAGACCAAGGGGTCCCTTCCAAGTTGCTTATTTGCAGGATACAGCAGTTACGGGTGGCAGCCATGATAACAGATCCTGGGGCATCCAACTCCCAAGTGCTAATTGCAGGTGAGGGATAAATGACTGACAAGCAAAGCAGCAGTGCCTGAAGGTACCATACCCAGACTCAGGGACTGACCTGTCCTCCTTCACAGAGTCATTTTCTCTTCTGCATGTGGATACATTTACCTCCCCAAACTGTGCTTGTTAATGTTGTCCTCCTGCTGCCCAATGTGAATTAAAGAGGGCTTGTCTTTCTTGGCAAACATTGAGATTTGGCTGACCCTGGTTCAGCAGCAGACTGATTTTGCACCCTCCCTCTATCCTCTTCCCCACCAGCATGGCTACATTCTCAGATGTTCCAGTCCCTGGCATGAACTGGTGCACGATCTGCATTTTACCTACACATACCAGCCCATATTTTAAATCATCTCTAGATGAATTATCATAGCTAATCCAATGTAAGTTGTTACCGCGCTGTAATGTCTAGGGACTAATGACAAGGAGGAAAACAGACAAGTCTGTACACGTTTAGTCCAGATGTCACTTTTTTTTTTCTCAAATATTTTTGATCTCCGGTTGGCTGAGCCCACGGCTGCGGAACCCACGGATACAGAGGACGGCCTGCCGCTTTCTCCATCTTGGACCGTTTTTCCGGTGACCTGTGTAGTCTTTGCATAAGGAGCTACTTTCTCCCAGCACCAGAGTGTAGGCCCCCTTTCAACACCTGCTCTGACACTCCAGCGGCGACCACGTAGGGCTGCGCCTCCCATGCACTCACAGAGGCAAGGCACGCCGGCTCATCTGTTTCAATTTTTTTTTTTTTTCTGTGAATGCCATTGATGCTTCCTCAGCCTCCCGTGGCAAGCACAGATCAGAAGGGCTGACTCTAACCGCCGCCACATTACTAGCATGCAAACACAGAGTGCGAGGCGGTGTGAAGCGCCGTTTTCTTTCTTTCCCTTTTTGCTGTTCAGTCTCTGAACATCTGGTTAGAAGAGTGTTGTCTGGAAAATGTTATTTTTTTCCACTGTCTTTCCGTCATGGCATGTCAAATGTGATGGAAATTCGAAGGACAAAAATGTTCCCATTTCTGCCTAGTTCATCCGTCCATCCATCCATCCATCCATCCATCCACTGCCCCCGCCCCCAGGCCCATCCATCTAGCTGTCCCTGCATTCATTCTCTCCTTTAATCTTCTTATGTTGAGCAAGCTCTTTGGTGTCAGACCTTGTGTGCCATCCTCAATGAAAACAAGCATAAATCGAGTACATTGCTTTCTGCTGAGCACCAAGCAAGAGGCCATGTTTGTAATTTCTGCCTGCAGCAGCCAGCAGCATGGGCAGCTGGTACCAGCACTGGGCCAGGCGGGAGAGCCCCGGGAGGAACTGGGCGAGCACAAAAGAATAGCAGAGAAGAGTGCTTGCTTGCTGTCCTGGGCTGAGCTGACCTAAGCACCAACTAGGATGAGGCTCCTCCCTGACTCCATAAACTTGTGGCAGAGGGACTTTGCAAGTCCTATTATTATGGAGCAAGAGTGAGGAAGAAATCCTGTCCATCTACACCTGCTCTGATCTGAGGCAGACTGTATCATCCACAAGCCTTGATGTCCTCCTAATGTTCAACAGAATTCTAACAATTTCAGAAGTACTGGGGGCAATGAAATACATTCATGCACATAAAGCCCTTAGAATGGGCATGGCTTCAACAAACCGGAGGTGCTCATCAGAGAGCTTACCAAGAGCACTTACTGGAGCAGAATTTAGTGACCCAAATCACACGATTTGGGTGATCACAAAAAGGGGCAACATGAGTGGGGGAGGGGCCAAACCCCTTCTTTACTCACAATACTATGTGCAATATGCTATTTAGGACTATGCAGGATAACCACGTAGTCAAAGCTGGATACCTCCTTCCTGCAGTAGGTGGCATCTTAATGGAATCTCAAGGAAGGATTCAGGCTAACGTCCTCAACTTGCATGTGTTGGGATCCCATATGATGCTGGGTTATATCCCGGCTGTTCCACTTTCCATCCAGCTTCCTGCTTGTGGCTTGGGAAAGCAGCAGAGAATGGCCCAATGCTTTGGGACCCTGCACCTGTGTGGGAGACCTGAAGGAGGCTCTTAGCTCCTGGCTTCAGACTGGCTCAGCTCCAACCACTGTGGCCGCTTGGGGAGTGAACCAGCAGAGGGAAAATCTTTTTATCTGTCTATCCTTTTCCCTGTAAATCTGTCTTTCCAATAGAAATAACCCTAACCCTAAAATATTTTCGTAAAAAGTTTATATTGTAGTCATACATGGAAAGCATAAAATGCCAGATGTATTTTGGATGCAGATGGTTTTTCTTTTCTTTTTCATGAGAGTCATAGATTTTACCTGAAAAGGAAAATTACAGAGAGAGATCTTCCACCTACCCATTCACTCCCCAGATAGCCACAGTTGCCAACGCTGGTCCAGTACAAAGGAGCTTGGAACTCCATTTGGATCTTCCATATGTTTGCAGGAGCCCAAGCATTTGAACCATCCTCCACTGCTTTTCCAGGGACCTTTAACAGGGAGCAGAATCAGAAGTGGAGAAACCAGGACACAACAGGTGCCTATGCATATGGGATGCCGGCTTTGCAGCCAGCGGCATAACCCATTACATCACAGCACTGGCCCCATCTTTGTAAGAATACTACTTATTTTAGAAGGTGATATAGAGCACCCATTTGATATGAGTGACCACACCCAGAGGGCTGAAGAATGGGTGACTTGTTTTCAGAGCTGTAGGAGTGTTCACACCACAGAGGATCCAGGCTTGCCTTGGAGCAGCTGTGGTCTCCAACTTTCAGAAACCTCTTCCTTTGTAGATGCTTTTGGGATCCGATGAGGCCAATGAGGGCATTCCACTGAAAGAAGGTAAGGAGAATGTCTTGTCTGCAGACAAAACTGTGGGAGCTCCCCACGTTGCACCATCTCGGCATGATGTGCCCCAGGGGGCAGCTGGCAGCTTTATGTAGTGTTCCCATAGCTGTTCTGTGTGCCTAAACAAATTCTAAAATTTAACACATCTACATGTTGAAGCCAAGTAGCTTTCTCCATCATGGAATCACGTTCTCAGCTACTTCATTTGATCTATTTATTTAAAATTTATTTACTTATTGGAGCCAGATCTTCCATCCCCTGGTTCACTCCCCAAATGCCCATCACAGTCATGGCTGGGCCAAGCTGCCTCAGGGCCCGGAACTACTTCCCTGCCTCCCAGGTGAGAGGCTGGAACTCCAATACTGAGCCATCCCAGTCCTCGGCTACCTTCCTGACCAGTCACTGGTACTGGTCTGAGAGCCCAGCAGGTGGAACTGGAGCCACAGTGCTGCTTGTAATTCTTAGGTGCTGCCTTAGTCCTACTCCATGCACTTCCCCTCCCACCACCTCCTCCCTGCCCCCAGGCAGAACAGCAGCCCTTGGGCTCCCCTGGTTCCGGGGACCCTGCTCCACGGATGCGGGGCTTGGGTTCCATCGTGTCGGTGGGCTTTTCTGATGGAGAACTGCTTGAAAGACCACGGTCAGGAAGAGCGGACGGAAGGAGAGCCGAGCAGTCAGTCTGTGCAGCTTCCAGAAACTTGGGGAAGCAGAAGGCCGAGGGGACTCTGCCTCCCCCGACCCTTACTTCCTGCCCCCACGGGCTGGGGGTAAGGGGATCTGGCGGGACCCAAGAGGAAAAAGAAGAAAGTGGCCATCTCCTAGCGAGCACACAATGGGGGGCCGCGCCCAGCGCCACCCGCAGGTGCCACCAGCCCCCTGTCTCGAGGCAGCGGATTCTGGGAACCGCCCAAGCCAGCTGCTGGAAAGCAGAAGGCGGGGACCGACCCTGGATCCCATCGCCAGGCCCCTTGGGGTTAGGGGGTCGCTCCTCCACCTGGCCCGCGGGGTGCCCGACTGGCAGCCGGCTGTGGGCCCGCGGTCGGCCCGGTCCCCAGCAGATGTCAGTCTGGGCACAGGAAGCCCGTGTGTTTGGGGTTTCTGGGAACAAATAAATGAATAACAACCACAAACCTTCACATGGATCTTTTATTGCCACGTTAAAAGAAAAAAAGAAAAAAGAGGGGGGAAGGGGAGTCTTCATTGTTTTCAATTAGGCGCGTTTCTGCAAGGAGGAGCCCGAGTGGGGCCCGCGGGTGTGTGCTGCTTAAAACATTTCGCTTTACTACTTTAAGAAGAGAACTGTAAAATAGAAATAATGATATATTATTACAAGTAAATTACACTGTGAAGTAGCATTAATATTGCCGCTGAAACCTAGAATTTGAAATAAAGATGGAAATACTCATTTGTACATAGTTTTTGTTCTTAGGAAAATGATTGGGAACGAGGCAAGGCGCTCCTTTCCAAGCCTGCTCGCTGCCGAGCAGGGGGCTGAGCCCTCCTGGGCTGAACCCAGGGTGCAGGGCCACCCTGCCTGGCCCCCCCCCCTCCACGTGGGTTCCTGGGGGAGCCTGGAGCAGGAACCTTATCGGAGCTGGGAGTAGAGGGAAAAGGATTTGCGTTTTGCCCAGAGATCAGGGCATCTTCTGGTGCCATCTGCTTCACCTTCCTATTTTCAGGCGACTTAGTAGGTGGGGCAGAGGCACAGGCGGGTAGCAGGGTTCCAAATGGAAACAGATCTCTTAGGTAGGTGCAGATGGGCACGCCAAGAGGGTGTTGGCACTTGTTTTCCTTTTTCTTTTTAAAATCAGACTGCAAAAGAATTGGCCCCGTGCAGAAATAAATGAAGGCACTGCAGAACTGTGTAGTTTGGAAGACAGTACCCTGAGCTGCAGGGTACTGCTGGGACTTTGGAAGCCGGAGCACAGACACTGGATAAGGAGATGCTGGCAACAGGTGACAGGTTGCTCTTGGCCCTCACCATCCCTCACCATCCCCTTTCTCTGAAGCGGGTCCTGCTGTCCTCCTGCCCAGGTCTCCCTCGCCCCACAGCTGTTTCCTGACCTGGCTCCAGATGCTCCCTCGCTGGCACCAGCTCCCATTCCACGCTCTTCCAGACCAGCCACCTCTTGGTACAAACTTCCCTTGGTATTGCTCACCTCAGATTCCCCCAATTTGGTCATAAGTTCTCAAAAGCAACTTGATTCCTATTTGCGGCACCAGTCCAATAGCTGACGAGTGAACGGCTCAGCAGAATGGACAGTGGGACAGGGAGGAAGACCAAGAAATTGCTGTTTACTTAACTCACCAGAGCAACCCTGCAGGTCAGACCTGATCTCTCTTTTATTTTACAAGTGGGGAAATTGACGACTGCCCATTCAGACAGGGTCAGAGCAAGGGTGAGAATCTCGGGATGACCCCTCACAGCACCATGGTTCAAATGTTTGTCTCCTCCCAAACTTCTGATGAGACTGTGTAGTCATGGTGATGACCTGGGATGGGGGAGGTGATGAACCAACACCCCAGTGAAATGAATGTTGTTTTCGAGGATAAGTTCAGCCTCTCTTGCCTCTTCCTTTCCATGTCCTGTTAAGATGACAGAGCAAGAAGGCCCTTGCCAACTGCTGGATCCTTGGTCTTGGATTCTGCCACTTCTTCAATATCTGTTAGGACCAGAGGGTGAATGTGCAATCACGTGGCTAGATACTTCCCAGTTCCCGCCACAGGCCCTCTGTGGTTCTGCACCCTGCATCCCTGCTGACAGGCTATGTTGTCAAACTTCAGAAATGTTGATTATTTCCTCGAGACTGATATATGTGATTCTAATAAACACTTTTTTAAAAAAACATTTGTTTTTATTGGAAAGGCAGGCTAAATTTATGGAGAGAAAGAGAGACAGAAAGATCTTTCATGCACTGGTTCAATCCCCAAGTAGCCTCAATGGCTGTAGTTGAGCCAATCCAAAGCCAGGAGCCAGGAGCTTCTTCTGAGTCCCCCATGTGGATGCAGGGTCCCAAAGCCCTGGGCCATCTTGTATTGCTTTCCCAGGCCGTAAGCAGGAAACTGGATGGGAAGTGGAACAGCCAGGACATGAACTGGCACCCATATGGGATCCTGGCACATGGAAGACAAGGATTTAGCCACTAGTCTGTTGTGCTGGGAATTGGGCTTTTATCCACTTCCCTCACTTGAACCCAAGAATCTTGACTGGGAACATTTACTGGGGAGGTCGTAGAAGGTCAGGGACCGCAGAGCTGCCCTGCCTATGAAGTTTGAGTCAGAGGAAGATTCCTCCCTCCCACCCCCCAGGGGAGGTACTCGTGGGATTTCATTTTGCACATGTGGATTTCCGGTCCTTTGGGAGTTTTTCCTGATGGGTGGTAGGAGCTATGGACCCAATTTCCTGGCAGGCAAGGCCACCCCAGTGAGGAGCCCCGTGGGGCGTCTCGGAATCCCGGCCGCTAGGTGGCGCTCCTCCGGGTTCTTCTCTGAGGGACCGCAGGGCTGATGGTGCAGCTTCACAAGAAGTAGGAAGATGCCCCTCGGCCACACACTGCCTTGGCGTCGCCTGGACGGCTTTGTGCCGTGTCTGGGTCCTACCCAGAGGCAGCGTGGGCCACGTGTATGCACAGGTAAATGGCTGCTGCACGAGGAGCTGGGGCCTGTCAGTGCCACGGCCCCGGCCCCTGCCTCAGTACACAGCACACTCCCAAGGTGGGACACTGATACCCCCACCGCACGTGCCAATGGCCTACGTATGCTGCTGCGGAGTGCAATATCCTGTGCCAGCATGCTCCTCCCTGAGAGAACGATGCGTCATCCTAAGGGCTTGCATTTATAGGCTGGTTTGCTGGTTGTGCAGTGGAGGGGAGACAGCTTTAGTGGGAAAATGACCTGGCTTAAAACACAGAGGTCAGGTTCTCCAAGAAGCCTGGCTGGGCCCAACCCAGGGATGGGAGACTCTGAGGTTGCCAGCCTCTCCCAGTCAGTGGGTGGCTGTTGAAGGGGATCACCACTCCAAAGGGCTGAGAAATTGCCATCTCCCCATCTAGCTTCTGGTTCTAGCTCTGCCCCAAGGCAACAGGGTGAGTTCAATGGCTGCAGTCTTGCTGGGGGCGGGGGGGGGGGGGGGGGGGGGGGGGGGGGGGGGGGAGGTGGGGAAAGAGATGCTGGCTGCGGGTGCAGAAACTAAGAACTGAGTCTCTGCCTGCCACTCACCCGAAAGCAACCGTCAGCACTGCAAAAACTCCACCTTGTCTCTGTTCTGTGCTCAGGGTGCTGCTAAAAGTTTTGATCCTTTTAATTAGGTTTCAGTTCCCAACCCCATCACTTCCTTAGCAAAGTCTCCTCTGATCACGTGACGACACCCCCCCACCCCCACCCTCACGACCCCAGCCGCAGTGATCTCCAAAGGGTACTTAACACCACGGGGAGTCATCTCTTGTTCCCTTGCATGTTGTCCACACTGTCCACCCCGTTCCCAACAGGATGAGAATAGCCTGGGCAGGACCCATGGTGCCTAGTCCCTGTGTCTGTGTGGGTCTTACATGAACTAGACCCTCAGCACACACATGGGCATTTGGAAAAGTTCATGGAAAAATGAAGCCAAAAGCCATGTCTGTTCTGGTATATATGAAAAAGTAAAATCCATCCACAGTATTTCATCATACACATTTCCATGGGCTTGTTGAAATTACACCTCATAGGTGTAATTTTTTTAAAGTTTATTTTTATTGGAAAGGCAGATTTTTTTTCAGAGAGGAGAGGCAGAAAGATCTTCTGTCCACTCCCCAAGTGGCTGCAATGGCCGGAGTTGAGCCTGTCCAGAGCCAGCAGCCAGGAGCTTCTAATAGGTCTCTCTCATGGGTGCAGGGTCTCAAGGCTTTGGACCATCCTGAACTGCTTTCCCAGAACACAAGCAAGGAGCTGGCTGGGAAGTGGAGCAGCCAGGACACAAACTGGCACCCATATAGGATGCTGGCACATGCAAGGCAAGGACTTAGCCACAAGTCTATTGCGCTGGGCCTGCAGGTGTAATTTTGAAATAAGCTCACAATTCTGTTTGCTGTCAGCTTTGGCGGGGGACTGGTTCTTAGTGAGTGGACAGGCACATGGAGGACGAAAAGACCAAAGGCTTGTCAGAAGCACTGGATCAGCATCTTCAAGTTCTCTCTACCCAGGCTGTGTATGCTAGCAGAGAATATCTCACACCTGCTCCTCTGCCCCCTCCTGCTTGGCACTGCTTCAAGGCTGATGCTCAGATGTTGAGTGGGGGCAGCCTGGATGCCTTGTTAAAATTCTGGCCCCTCTTCAGCTCCCACTCCCGGGGACAGCTCCATGAAAGCATCTGCCACCCCCTTCCTCCTATTCAGTATCCTAGGCTCTGCCTTCTCAACCTGCAGACCCCACTCAGAAGTGGTGACTGACCAAGCAGGGAGATGGCAACAAGTTCTTGGGAATCCCTTGGGAAGCCAGCAGCATCCCCGCCCAGGCTCATGGTGGCTGCTGAAGGCAGCCATGCATGGGGTGGAGGACCTATGAGGAGGAGCTGGGGCAGCAGCCAGGAACAGAGCCTGGCTCTGCAGCAGACTGTACAGAGCCTCACACAGAGCAGTGATGGGCTCCCAGGCAATTCCTGCGGTGCCTTGAGCAAAAGATGTTGGAACCTGTGTGCCCCCAAATCAGGGCAGCCCTTGCAAACACTGGCACAAAGGTGATCAGGGGTCGTGTGTGTTTGCAGCCAAGGGTGACTGACAAGAGTGAGCTGGTGTGGGGCGCTGAGAGTGCAAACCCTGAGAGATAGGCGATGCTGGATTTGCTGAGGAAGCACATTTGGTCCCCAAGACGTGATTCGTTCTCTTTCCATCAGAGGCTGTTGTGAGATTTGACTGGGATTCACAGGCAGGGGTACATAAGCTTCAGAGCTCATGCAGAACAGCAATGAGAAAATCTCACAGTCTATCTAGGGAGCAACGAGTAGAGACTTTTATTGTGGAAGATGGTGTATTCCCTGTCATTCTTTCTCATTAAGAATATTTATTTATTTTTTATATCAAATCTCTAATCTGTCTACCCTATGGAGATCATTGCATCTTACACTGTGTGCTATCTCAGCAGAAAAAAAAAAAATGCTTTTCCCCAAATGTGTCAGTTCTATTTTTAAAAAGGTTCAGTGACCTATTTCTGTCATTCTCACAGACACCGAGAGAAAGGCAGAGCCTATTTAGGCTCAGCTCTGTCACCGAAAAAAAATCACCCCTGGCAGGTGGTGCCCAGAGAGGCGCCATCTTGCTCTGGGCCAGAGGGGCAGCAATAGGGGGTATTGTTTGGGTAGATGGTGAGAGCATACACATACACACACACACACATCGTGCACATCTCCAGCTTTGAAGCATCATGACCACTTACCACAGCTTTACTCAAACTCCTCATGGGGAGATTGCTTCAGAATCACTCATTGTCTGAGCGAGAAAACTTGAAAAGATAAATTACAAAAGAGGAACTGCAACTTGTTGACTAAGATACAGAAAAACGGTGAGCCCCTCTGGTAATCCAGGACACGAAAATGATCTCAGAGCACTGCTTTCCAGAAGACACAACAGCACGGAGGAAGAGGGGACTTGGCCGTGGCTTTGAGGGTTTCTGGTGGTGTTTTGTTTCTTCATACTTACTTCGAGAAAATTCGTTTCTGGGTGGTGCATCTTCTGAGTGTGTGACAAACCTCGCACACATAAAAGGAAGCTAAGGCAGCAGGTGTTTGGCCAAGCGGTGTCCCACACCACAGCAACTGGGTTCAACTCCTGGCTCCATTGCCAGTTGCAGCTTGCTGCTAACACAAACCCCCAGGGGCAACAGTGATGGCTCAAGTAGTTGGGTCCATGCCCAACTAGAGAACTAGATGGAGTTCTGGTGCCAGCTTTGCTCTGGGTGGCAAAACTGAGGAGCATTGGGAGAGGGAATCAGCAGATGGGCAACCTGTCTGCCTGTCTCTCCCAAGAATAAACACAAAGTTAAAAAACAGCAAGCTCACTTTCCACTTATGGTTAGCAAAACAAAAATCGTTTTTAGCAATAGCAGCCTGTGCAGCTGGGGTTGTGGTAAAGTGAAGATGTTCACCTGTGGATGGTCACAATGTGTACAAATACAGCCCTCCTTGGGGAATGATTCAGCAGTACCAATGTAAAACCCTCACAAGTGTCTATTATGTCCATAGATCTTTTCACTTCTGGGACTACATCTTAAGCAACAACTCTAAATGCCAGGGAATGCTGCATGCATGTACGCATTGTCAAACAATTTATAATAACAGAAAATGATAAGAGTAGGATATTGAAAGCAACCTAAATGCCCAGCTTTAACACAGAAGCTAAGTAGACCTTGATCAATCCACTCACTGTACACGCAGTAAGGTGAAGTGAGCAATGATAGAACGAAGTGTGCTCAGTAGGAGAGGCAGGATATGCAGTTGCAGGCATGACCTGAGTAGAGAAAATCCCCACAAGATCAAAAAAGTGAGTCTTGATTGTGTTTGGGCAACAGCACTATAAGTGATATGTTTTCTTTTATTTGCTTTCCGGTGCTTTCGGCTTTGTGGCCACTAGCTTGGATCCTCTTGCTGGGGGAGGAGCAATGATTTGGAGAGTGAGCCACGTGTGAGAGCCACACCTCAGTCTGTGCTGGGTCCCCCATGCTCTTGGCACTCTGTGCTTTGGTGCCCACACTGCTTTTGTTTGGCTTCCTTCTTTCTGCAGGGCTGACTGTGAAGTGTCGTCACCTCTGGGAGACGAAGTGGAGTGAGCATAGCATTCTGTGGCTTGTACAGAATGATGTGGGTGGTTACACATTACTCAGTTCATTCACACTGGCTCCTTGTGGGCTGGCCTTCTTGGCTTAGCACCACGTGTGCAACTCTGCTTACCCTTCCAGTGTCACCTCTGCTGGTGAGATGCCAGCCCTCATCCTCATTCTAGCCAGATGCTAACAACCAATGGAGCCCTGTTCATTCACCTCCATGTTGACCAGTGGATGGATGTAAAGCAGAGTTTCAGAGAGGGAGACATCTGCCATTCACTGGCTCACTTCCCAAATGGCCACAACCAATGGAGGTGGGCTACTCTGGAGGCAGGAACTTCTTCCGGGTCTCCCATGTGGGTATAGGGGTCCACATACTTGGATCATCCTCTGCTGCCTTCCCAGATGCATTAGCAGGAAGCTGTTTTGGAAGTGGAGTAGCTGGGACTCAAACCAGTGCCCATATGGACTGCTAGCGCTTAACCCACAGCAGCACAGTGCTAGCTTCATTAAGTCCTTTTGGCTCCTGAATCTCACAGCCCTGACCTCGGCATCCAGTCCAACACAGGCTTGGCTCTGAAGGTCTTGTCATCCACTCAGGTCTCTCAACTTCGTCACTAACATCAGACACCTGCCACAGCCTACCAGGCAGCTCACACCTGGGGGACAGAAGGAGCGTGTCAGCTCCAAAATGCAGGAATAAAAGAACAAGATGAAAATTAAGGACTATTTATTGCAAAGAGTGCAAAAGCTAAATTATATCAGCTTTCTTAATTGTTAACTTTTGATTTCATACAACTTTCATTGCTCTTGAGAGCTCTCGCTCAGTTAGATTTTCCTCATTTACAAGAGTGGGTGAACTATTCATGGTCTTAAGATAAATCATAGCCGGTGCATATTAAATTAGTACAGTTGTAGCCAAATCATTTCAAAAGACTTACACAGTTAGATTAGAGGCGGGGTACTCTACAAGGAAGGATGCCAGAGGACTGGGCCTTGGCAGGCCCAGCATCCGTATTTTTTTCCTAAGGCAATCAGCCTCACCCTCTCCTGCTCCAAAGCAAACACTTATTCTGGCCCTCAAGCCCTGGGGCCTCCTAAGCCAGGTTAGACACCCTCCTTCCTGTTGGCCTAAGTCCTGGGCTTTGCTTTTATCAAAGCACTTACTTCTTAGCTTTGTAATCTTCTGCCTCTGCCGCTGGCCCTGGGAGATACCTGAGGGTCGGGTCAGGACCACACCCCAGAGCTCTCTGTGTAACATTACGGACATTCCAGGATGATTAAAAGAACCAAAGACGAGATAAGAGGGAGGAGGTGGGCAGGATAAGCATCTGGAAGTTCCACATTTGCAGATTCAACTGTGGATGGACCAAAATAATTTTTACAAATATCCTAGAAAATTCCCAAAAGCAAAACCCGACTCAGCTGTGCCTCAGGGGAAGGCAGTAGATGCTGCACGGGTACCTGCCGCAGCCTTCCACACTCCCTGGGGCTCAGTCTCTCCTCAGCACTGGTTTGCTGGGCACAGCTCATTCTGCGTCTGTGCAGTTACAGTGCAGGTGTACCGGCTGCTTGTCATTCATCACTCCCTCGACAACACAGGAAACAACTCTGCCGCATCTACTTTTATTTTTAATGTTTTTAATATTGTTTACATAGTTGAGATGCATACCCATGTAAGCCTTAGATGGATGCGGAGGTTCAGGTGGGTGGGTCAGATGTTTTTGTTTTTTCTCCTGTGTCCACATGGAGGAGGGGAAGAAACTGTTCCTTGTCTTCAAATTACATTAGCATCCCGGGATCTGGGACAGTCATTTAATGATACCTGTGGGGTGAGACTGTTACATGAGTGGTTTTGATAGTTCTGAGAAGTTGTTGGTTTTGTTGCTAAGGGTTGAGAAAAATCTTTCCAAGGTCTGTTGTTTGCCAGAGCCTACCTTAGTGCATCCACAGAGCCAGGAACATACAGAGTTTACTTTAAGGGGGTGAGATGAGTCAGCTAAGCATGCTTAAATCCGTGCCTTACACTATTGTAGATATGGGACTGGAACTGCTGTGGCTTCCAGGGTCCACAGAGTGACCCGAAGCCACCACCCACCCAACACTGGAGAGGCTGTTCAGGGGTCAGGAAATGCTGGGGGTGGGGATGACTGCCCACAGAGTCAGACTTGGATGGAGAGACGTACATCTGTCCGGAACTCTGGCCATGGCCTGGGGAAGAGCATGGGGGTAGAGGCTGGCATCATGTGTGGGTGCCAGGCGGAATTCTGGCTGCTCTGCTTCCCATCTAGCTTCCTGCCAGGAAAAGCAGCAGAAGGTGGTCCAAGTTCTCCGGCCTCTGCTACCCATGTCGGAGACCCGGAAGAAGCTCCTGCGTGGCTATTATGGCCTTTTGGGGAGCGAACTAACTGATGAAAGATTCTCTGTGTGTGTGTCCCTCTTTCTTTGTAATTCTTCAAAGAAATAATTCTTAAAAAACAAACAAGCCAAGCAAATCTTTAAAAACAAAACAAAAAACCAACTTGTTTTGGTAAGTGTAATACAAACCTAAGCATTTCCCTGAGGCCTTTCTGTTCTGGCTTCAACACAGTGCGCCTCCTCAGACGGCCGGTGGGCATAAACCCCTTGCCCAGAGCCCCTTCACAGAAGTGGGGGGAGGAGGCAGGGCCCTGCCTGGCGTTCCCTCCCCTCTAGCGTTCCCACCCCAGATGTCAGCTCAGCCAAGCCAGGCCCCCATCCACCGACCTGACCTCCCTCCCAGGTCACAGCCCAGTGCCACAGGTGGTCTGCACCGGGTCCGTTTTGTTGTCCCCGCCCCTCTCGGCCCAGGCAGCGGTCAGAACAAATGGCAGAAGAGCTCTTGGGTCTCACCCACACACAGTAGGACCCCGGCCTCCTTTGCGAAGCTTGGGATGCTGGCTTTGGAGGTGGGGTAGCTTTTTCTACTGGGGAGAGCAGCTGGCAGGGCATTACGGTGAGGGCCAGCAGCTGGCAGGGCATTACGGTGAGGGCCAGCAGCTGGCAGGGCATTACGGTGAGAGCCAGCAGCTGGCAGGGCATTACGGTGAGGGCCAGCAGCTGGCAGGGCATTACGGTGAGGGCCAGCACCAGGAGCCACTGCTGGAAGACAGGGGCAGTGATTGGCTGTAAGTAGGCGGGTTTGGGTGATCGATGTCCCTGGTGCCAGGACAGCGTGCGCTCTGCTTTGGAAGGGTCTCTAGGCAAGCGCCACTCAAGGAAGATTAATGTGAAGCTCAGTCCTGAAGGTGGGCTGCCGGTCTCACTCTCCCCTTCCCTCTGAGCATTCCACACCCAGCTGTGCTCTTTGGGGTGCTGTCTTCTGTGTGTTCTCCCAGCTCCCATATGTCACAGTCAGAGAGATTTGGAGGGAGGCAGTTTCGGCTCTGCCCACTCCTCTCTCTCCAGGTCAAAGAGGAGGCATGGCCCATGGCCTCTGGAGTGCAATGGCATCTGGCTCTTGTGAAGTTTTTTTCTGGCAAGTTGATGCCTGAAATCCCAAAGGGGGAAAGGCACAGAAACTTTTGCCTGGGCTGCAAGGCTGAGGGCACCTTCCGAACCGGACCTTTGTGTTGGGGAATTGCAGTCAGACTCTGTGAAGGTGACCAGCCCATTAGTGTGATCCCTGGAAACTACAGCACCCCTCCACACACATGCGCACACATAAACTGGACACGCTCTCACAGACATTCACCCCAGCCCTTCAAAGATCAAGGCCAAAGACACCCACTCCCTCAAGGCTTCTAATTTGTGTTGGGAGCCAGCTCTAAAGCTCCCCAGCCCCCAGTCTTCCCCTTGCAATGATAAAGAGCATGTCACATCACACTAAATGTGACACTTAATCAAAACCCATCTTCTTTCACAAACCCTTAACCTCCAGCTCGGCAGCGTCCCTCAGGCCAAGGGGACGAGACGGGCAGCCGGTGCAGGTGGCACACACTTTGATGAAGATGATACGGATCTGAAGATTACTTTCATCAGACTTGGAAAATTCCCAATCTGTTCCCCTTTTTGATTTGACACCAGCACATTTCAATAGAGGTTATCACTTTAAAAAGGCCAAGATTGTTCACTCTTCTATAGGAAATAGGTGATCATTTTGCAGAATCTTCTACCATAATGATGGTCAGAGCTTCTGATCTTCCCACAGGCAAGTTCTGCAGGAACCCTGGTTAAACCGAAGCACAGACCCGGCTGGATCTGCCGTGTCTACACAGCCCTAATCTGTAGGCCCTTGAAAGACCTCCCCTTCTTTGCTGCTTTCCTTGGTTCTTATTCTTTGAGACTTCAACCCTTAACCTGAGTTCTGCTAGATTTCTAGGGCAGGAACTGACTTCCCTGCCACAGAGTTAGGCTTTCTGGGGGCTCCATATATTGTTCATGGTTGTGGTATGGCCAAGGTTTTTGTCATCATTGCACGAGGGTTTCATTCTTAGATTACATAATGACCAGTTAAATTGGATCATTTACTGTAGATTTGCTGGATGCCAGTTGCGGGAGAGGTATATGTTATAAAAGGGTAGATTGACTGTTGCTTTCAAAAGACTGTGTCTCGGAGTAAAATGCAACACTGGGAATGGAGCAAGAATGGAGCGAGTGCTACAAGAACGTCCGAGGCGTTAGTGATCCACGCCTCTGAGCACCAAGTACTGAACATGGGCCTGTGTCAGCCCAGCACAACACACACAGCACCCCTGCCTGCCTGGCACTTACATCCTAGCAGAGGCTGCGCAACATTTTCAGCATCTGTCTATTATTTGGAAGAGAGAGAAGAGTGAGAGAGGTCTTCCACATGCTGGTTCACTCTCCACATGGTTGCAATAGCAGCACTCATCCAGGCCACAGTCAGGAGGCAGGAATTCTGTTTCTATGATCCCCACGTGGGTATCAGGGGACTTGAGTACCTGGACCATCTCCTGCTGGCTTTCGTGGTGCACTAGCAGGGAGCTGGATAGGAAGCAGAGTAGTTGAGACTCAAACTAGTACTATCAAATGGGACTGTGGTTTTGCAAACAGCACTTTCACAGTGCTGGCCCCTCTACTTGGCTTTCAAATAACATACTTTGGGACTCTATACACTGACACTTTTGTCATCTTCTGTAGGTTCCTTGGGGCTTTCATGTACCAGAGTTGTCACGATGTCACTCAGGTGATAGTGCTGGCTCAGCCCCTCTATCTCTTCTGTGGTGCCAAGGCCCTTATTATTAATCCCCAAATGAGCAGAAAGTTAGAAAATGAAAATATAGATGCTACTGGCAAGACTTGCAGTTCCCACCAATTTCTTAGAATTGAAACAAAGAAACTGTCAGGAAGGCAGCAGAGCAAAATGCAGGCATCCATGTGGAATACAGTGGGAACATCCAACACGGACTATACAGATCAAGCCTACTGAGGATTTGTCAAGTGTATCTCTGGCGGTTGTCAGCCTTCTCTTGCACGCTGGCTCAGGCAGGCTTCCAGTGTGAGTCTTCACTAGGTCCTCCCTCCGCACACGGGTCCTTCCTCCCGTAGCCCAGCCCCTCAGGCACTTGTCTTTCACCGTGGGACATAAAGGAAAGCAGAATAGCCAGCGTTATTTTAATGCTGGAGGAGAGATGGCTTTCTAGGAACACCTGTTTTACAGGCTGGAAAGAAGAGCTTAGTAAGAAGCCGGGTGTAGGCTGACTCCTGCATCCAAATCACTTGCCTGAGTCAGGGAAGGGTGCCAGCCAGCTTGCTGCTGGGACAGCGGCGGTGCTGCAGGGGTGTGACGGCACTAGCAGTCCACAGCTGTGACAGCAGCGACTTTCTGCAGTTCACACTCAGTGGCAGATGGCCCATGTGCTACTTTTTCTCATGCATGTCCCGGGGCTGCTGGGATGGCAGGTACAGCTTGCTTGGGAGGAAACCGCAGCCCCGTGACCTTGGGCAGGGCTGGGCTGCAAGACTTGCTTTGAAGAAGTTCCTTATTTCCTGCCAGGCCCAGGGGCCAACACTGGGGCTGCAAACCCTGGCCAGAGGTCATATGAACCATCCTTGTCTTGTCCTTCTCTGCTCCACCTGAAGGCTGACCCTGGGAAGACTAAGGACCAAGCAAGGAATTCAGTCCCCATGAAGTACAATGGCAGGTGCTCAAGTAGTTCTCCTCTGTATGTTTTTGTTATGAAATGGTCTACATTTTCAACTCCATTAATGAATACGTTTTCAACACAAGAAAGTAGAGAGAGAAGTAGAGAATCCCAGAGACACAGCACCTAGATTGGTCATATTTGCTTCAACTTTTTATGGTCAAATATTTATAACAAACCTGAGACATTGTATCTCACCCTTGTTTTTTAAGTTTTTTTTTTTTTTAATTGGAAAGGCAGATCTACAGAGAGAATAGCCAGACAGAAAGATCTTCCATCCTTGGGTTCATTCCCCAAATAGCTCCTACACTGGAGCTGAGCCAAAGCTAGGAGCTGGGAGTCCCCTCAGGGTTTCTCATGCCGGTGCAGGGTTCCAAGGCTTTGGGTTATCCCCTACTGTTTTCCCAGGCCACAAGCAGGGAGCTGGATGGGAACTGGAGCAGCTGGGATACAAACCAGTTGCCCTTATGGGAAGTGGGTGCAAGTAGGAAGAAGATTAGCTAGTTGAGCCAGCATGCCATCCCTATATCTCACCCTTAAATACACACTTAAGAATAGCAGGTGAGGGGCCTGGTGCGGTAGCCTAGTAACTAAAGTCCTCGCCTTGCATGCGCTGGGATCCCTTATGGACACTGGTTGATGTCCCAGCAGCCCTGCTTCCCATCCAGCTCCCTGCTTTTTGGCCTAGGAAAGCAGTGGAGGACGGCCCAAAGCCTTGGGAGCCTGCACCCAACCGGGCTGCACCCATGTGGGAGACACAGAAGAGGCTCCAAGCTCCTGGCTCCTGGCTTCAGATTAGTACAGCCCCAGTCATTGCGGCCTCTTGGTGAATGAATCAACAGATGGAAGATCTTCCTGTCTGACTCTCCTCCTCTCTGTATATCTGACTTTCCAATAAAAATAAATCTTAAAAAAAAAATGAAAGAAAATGAAGAAGAACAGGGGATGGGCTTGAAGCTAAGTAGTGCAGAGGCTCATGTGCTGTCTCAGAGAGGCTGTGTTCAAGTTGCTATTCTGTTGCAGTCTCCTACTTGGGTGCACCCTGGGAGGCCATGGTGATGGCTCCTGTGGTTGGGTCTCTGCCAGCCATGTGGGAACCCGGGAGTGAGTGCCCAGGTCCTGCCTTCAGCCTGGCCCGGCCTGGCCATGTGGGGAGTGGAATGATGAATGAGCTCTCTCGCTGCAATGGCTCCCTCTTTCTGACTCTCTCTCTCTCTCCATGTCTTCCTGCCTCTCCAAAACAACACAAAACAGAAAAAGAGCTAACAGTTTCTTCTATAATTGCAACACTATGAACCACACATGTCAAAACGAACAGTAATTCTCTCATATTTTCCAATGCATGGTTCAAAAAATTTTTTTTTCTTTTGTTATTCCAAAACATCTCATAGTTGGTGTGCTTGAGCCATGGCGCAAACCAAGGCCCTCACACTGCATTCTCTGGCTTCCCCCCTCTTAGCACCCCTTGAAGAATGAAACGATGAGTTGCTCTCACCAAACCGGCCTTCTGTCCATTAGCTTCTTCAGGGTACCCTGAGCCCCAGAACATGAGGGGGAAGGAACCAGGCTGGTGTGCCACCGGAAAGCGGCAGATTTTCAAATCTGCGGGCAAGAGACAGCGAGATAGGCAGAAACTCACCACGTCTGTTCCTCTCTCTGGGTCTCAGACAAGCCAAAACTTCTGCCAGGAAGGAGAAGGGAGAGGGAAGAGAGAACAGGGCTGGGCCACAGGATGGCCAGGGTGAGAGAGGGAGAGCACCCCGCTTCCCCTGCTCCAGGCTGGCCAGCAGAGAGGGCTGCCCCTCTTTGGCAGAGAACTTTTAAGTCCAGGATCCACAGCCTTGGGAGGCCCCCTCATGGGCAGGGGCACGAGTTTAGTGATGTGAACAAGGCAGGAGTCCCCTCCAACCCTCGTCGCGCTCCCTGCGTGCTCCCTCTGCCAGTTTAGCCACGTGCTTGGCTAGCTTCCCCTCCTGATCTTCCAGGGGAGGAGAGAGAATGCCTGCCCCCAGCCTGAGCGATGGCTCTGGACTGTCTTCCAGCTAATGCCACACTGCGGCACCCCATCTCCCACCCTTGCCCGGCCCACACCAGGCACGGGGAATGGCCCGTGAAAGTGGGTGCCCTCTGCAAACCTTGGAGCACCGGAGCCGCTGAAGCGCTCCCAGGGCCTGGCCATCATTTCTGTTTTTTTTTTTTTTCTGCAGTTGGGGGGGGGGGCTTAGGGATGCTGTACACACGCACCCTCTTGATGGGCCCTGGGGACAGCAGTGCTGCAGAGAGGCCAGCGTGGGGAGCCCACGGGGACGCTGGGGAGCCTGGGAGGGGCACTCTGCGGGCCTCCATGCCACCGAGCAGCACATCTTGGCGGCTGGCAATCTGGCCCGCATCTGATCCGCTTTATCTGTAAAGCATTCAGAAAATTTCTCCCCCAGAGAACACGCTGACCCCGCGAAGGAGGGAATGCAGTGTGGGTCGCCTGTTGGATGACACCCTCAGTTTTGATGAGGCTTGCGTGGAGACACAAGATAAGCCTCAGAACGTGAGCCAAGTGGGTGAGGACGAGGCGGCTCGGCTGAGACCCCGGGGCTGCCATTTTTACGTGTTTACCAATTGGGAAAGCAGATCCAGCTGCTGGGAGGAATTGCTTCCAGATGACTTTATGAGAAAGGAAAACACACTTTACATATACATATATATATAGAGAGAGAGAGAGAGAGAAAAGCTGCAGAATGGAAACCAGAACATTCACGCTGCGGGCCAGGGTTTCACATGGCCTGCCTCCTGATGTTGTGCAATGAGCCCACTCCCAGCGCGAGCCCAGCAACTACGCCAGGCAGCAGTTCACAGGACCAGGATGGTGTTGGGCAGAACTTGGTGCGGGGCCTGGCTTCCCAAATCCAGATAAGGTCTAGCAACCCCGGACAAGGTCGAGGGTTAAAGCCTGGGCCAGGGCAAGGCCACTTTGCTATGGAGAGCTCCTGCCCCCACCCCGGCTCGCAATGTGCTGTGTTGGCTTTCTCAAGGATGTTAGAAGCTCACTAACGAGCTGGAATTAAAGTGTCCCTTTGCTAATTTAGTTTTACAGGTCACTGGATAAACCTACTTAGAACGGTTTGGAAGAGGATTAAGACGTTTACCGTCTCTTCCAAGTTGACTTTGCAAGGCCGGGTTAGTCCTTGGCTGGACGCCAGAGTCCTTCCCTCACAAGCAGTGAGCCTGGAGGGGTCTGGGGAGCCCGCCATGCCTCTCTCTTTCCCCAGGAGCAGTAGGTCTGCAGGGAAATGAAAATCAAACATTTGAAGGCCAGGCGTGCATGGGCAAAGAGAAGGCCACGAGAATCACCCAGTCCTTTTCCTGGCCCCGGCCTGCAGCACCCCAAGTCTCGTAAGCCCTGTGGGGACAGAGACAATTTCTGTGGCTGCCAGCTGCCCTGAGCACAGGAGAGCTGGGCAACCCAACCACTAGCGCATGCATCAGTGAATGGGAGGGGCTTCAAAACACACAGGGTAAATGGGATTAAAAGATGTTTTGAAGCAAAAATCTTGAAATCCACACATGGTCCGTGTGTGTGTGTGTGTGTGTGTGTGTGTGTGTGTGTGTGTAATATGCATTTTCTGTAAACTTAATCCCACATACACATGGATTGCAATTTTTCTTGGCACCAAAAATTAATTTCTTTTTCAATTTCCTTTACAGACTCTTTTGGAAGGATCCTCATACTAAAGTTAAACATTCAGTTTTTCGGTCTCCTCAGGCAAATTTCAAATGGCACAGCTAGGGATGCCTGTATGACACCCACATAGATAGCATGGACATTCACTCATCTACAATCCTGAGTAAATATTTGTTGAGGGGTGGGCATTTGGCACAGCAGGGAAGACACCGCACCCCATACTGAAGTCCTTGAGGTTGAATTGGGCTCCGCGTCCCAGCCAGCTTCCCGTCGATGCATACTCTGTGAGGCAGTCATTGGGACGGTGCCACCCACCCGAAGACCTAGGTGGAATTCTGGGCTCCTGCAGGAGTGAACCAGAAGATGGGATATCTCTCTGTGTCCCTGTCAAATAAGTAAAATTAAATTCGAAAAATTAGGGAGGGCCAAAGCAGTGAACAAAACACACACAATCTGGATCGTCATGGAGCCTGTGTTCCAAAGAGAAGTGGTAGAAACACAAGCAGGTAATTTCTCCCCAACAGTTACTGCACCGCTGGAGAATCCAGATGCATGCATTTCATGGAGTTACTAGGAAGGGGTTAATACTGGGAGGTAAAGCAGCAAGGACCGGAGCAGCCCCCAGCTCTCCACGGCAGAAACAAATCTGTTAGGATAAAGCAGCACGCAGAATGCAGTGAGCACAGCCACAGGGAGCAAGCTACCCGGCCAGAGCTGGGCCTCTGCCAGAGCCACAACTGGCCAGTGAGAGCCACACACGTGAGCCAGGTGCCCAAGTTCTCCCAGGCCCGCTCCTCCCTCCTCAAGCGCTTCTGCCCCAGCCTACTGGCCTTGTCCCCAGGGAAACCAGAGACAGCGAGTCCCCTGGAAGTCCCAGAAAGGTAGAAAGAGTGAGTGTTGGGGGACAGCATCATCTATCTGCGGCCACAAGTCCCAGGGACAGCTGGCTGGCAGCTTTGCTCCGTCAGGGGGAGGCTGTGTGCTTTCAGTATGTTAAGGACATAGCTGAGGTAATTCTCTTTGTAACTTTAAGTAACTTTCATTTTTTAGAATAGTGAAATTGAGAAAATAGCAGAGTCCCTAAATACTCCCTTCCAGCTTTCCCCTGTTACTACTATCTCACATTTGCAATGGTGCATGTGTTTCTATGGATGGATGCAGGATGATATGCTGTGAGGAAAAGGCCATTTCCCCCTCTCCTTAGGGTTTTTTTTTTTCAGCCATCAACTGGACCTGTCTCTGTGCCCACTTCACCACTTCCTAACTCTGCTGCCTGTCCTACCTGCTAATCCCTTCCAGCCTTTCAGCAGCTAACGGGAAAAATCTCAAACTTCGATCCAGTTTAATAAAGGATCCCGTGGGGATTTGGAGAGAAACAAAGCATCTACAAATGTCTGTGTCATAATGTCCCCCTGCCCCTGCCCTCTGGCCCTTAACATCCTCCAGCCATGCCAGGGAGTTCCTCATATGTTTGGCCAGGTGCTCCTCCATGGACCACCTTATCTATCCGGGGTTGCAAGTGTCAGAACTGAGAGATGAACATTGGTAGAGGGGCCTTTGAAGCAGCTCAGTCGCTGCTGAGGACATCAGCGTCTCATAAGGGAGCTTCTGGTTCAAGTCTCTGCTCCTCTGCTTTCCATTGAGCTTCCTGCATATGCCCGCGGTTGATGGTTCAAGTACTTGATCCCGGCCACCCATGCAGGAGATCTGGATTCAGTTAAAAGCTCCTATCTTCCTCTGGCTGTTGTAGAGAATAGGCAGTTAACCAGTGAATGAAGAATCAATTTCTGTCTGTCTGTCTTTCAAACTAAAAAACAACCCAGTAAGATTCAGTTGGTTTGGGCTCTGTGTGGTGGCCTAGCGTCTTCGCCTTGAACATGCCGGGATCCATCTGGGTTCTAATCTGGGTGGTCCCATTTCCCATCCAGCTCCCTGCCTGGGGCCTGGGAAAGCAGTCAAGGACGGCCCAAAGCCTTGGGATCCTACACCTGTGTGGGAGACCTTGAGAAAGTTCCTGGCTCCTGGCTTTGGATCAGTGCAGCTCCATCCATTGTGGTCACTTGGTGGGTGAACCATTGGACAGAAGATCTTCCGCTCTGTCTCTCCTCCTCTCCGTATATCTGCCTTTGCAATAAAAAAATAAATAAATCTTAAAAACAAAGATTCTGTTGGTTTTATTCAGATCTCACCAGTTTTTCTTTTCATAACCTTTGCTCTGTCTCCTCAGTGCAGCCTGTAATAGTTCCTTGGGCTTTCCTTGGTTTTCATGAATTTGACACTTTTTTGTAGAGTTTTGGTCAGATATTTCATTCAGTGTCCTTCATTTGACTTTGTATGCTATTTTCTGAAGACTAGCCTGGGGTTATGAATTCTGGGGAGGAGTCTCATGAGAGGAAGTGCCTCTCTTATTACCACACACTAGCAGTACATGATGACATCAGGTGACAGCTTACAGTTGACATTGACCTCAATCACCTGGTTAAGGAGGTGTCTGCCATGTTTTGCCGCTGTGAGAGAGCATAATAAAGTTCATGGAAAATGAGTGTTCTGAAAAAAATCAATGCATGGGTGTCACCATTTCTTTTCTTCTTTTTTTTTTTTGTATTAAATGTAGATGAAAAAAATTTTTAAAGACTTTTTGTTTGTTTGTTTGTTTGTTTTTGGAAAGGCAGATCTACAGAAAGGAGAGACAGAAGACAGAAAGATCTTCATCTGCTGGTTCACTTCCCAAATGACCGCAATGGCCAGAGCTGAGCTGAGCTGAAGCCAGGAACCAGGATCCTTTTCTAGGTCTCCCATGTGGGTGCAGGGTCCTCTGCTGCTTTCCCAGGCCTCATGCAGGGAGCTGGATAGGAGATGGAGCAGCCAGGACACAAGTGTGCACCCATATGCAATTGTTAGTGATAATAGGCAGAGGATTAGCCAGTTGAGCCATTTGCCAGCCCCAACCTTAGATTTATTTCTTTTTCCATGAGCTTTAGCAATCTTTTTTTCCAGGCTCCATTTGTTGGAAGTGAGTCACCAAGTCCAGCACATGGTGAAGGGAAGGGAAAAGACTTGAATTCCTGCTCTGGAGGAAGGCATATCAAAGAATTGGTAGACATATGTTAAGACCACTAGAGTAACTAATTAATATTTTGGGGTAGCTAGTGTGAGGTTGTATCAAGATCCTGTTCCTCCTTGAAGCTTCACCCCCTAATTTCAGCATACGTCGACGCGTCTACCCTCCACAGTTATCATTACCAGGGTTCACACAGTGATCTTCTACTTCCTTCATTCCATCTACGTCCAGGATTGGTAATCCTGTAAGGACAGTTTATCTTCATGATTTATCCGTTTATTTATTCAGTCATTTCTATTCGTGTGTACTGGTGGGCATTTATTTTATCCTCTGGGTTAAAACTCAATCTTCTTATTGTTATATTGCTTAAGTCAACCCAGTTCTGGACATGGGGAACTTTTTTGGGTCTGCTCCTGCGTTTTCTGATGCGACATCATCCTTTGCATTTGTTTTGTGTTTCACTGTGTGTGCGTCCTGATCCTTCTTTGCTGTCTGCCAGGATAAAATGCAGGATGAAAAGACTCACTGTGTGCTCAGCCCCAGCTGACCTGGCCCTGAACTGCACCCGTCCTCCCTCCCAGGACATTTGAGGTTTCCTGGTTACTGTGCTCAGGGTTTCACTTAGGCCTTGCTTCCCTACCCGGACCAGATCCTTTCCTTAAGATCAATTCCCACCTTGGCCAGGTCTGATACAGCCTCTGTCCAGGCTCCAGCACTTAGTAATATGGCCCAGGCAAGCTATGCTATGTAAACCTATATGCTCCTTTCTGTTATTATAGGGATTAACAAGACTGTTTTCCTACGGGGTTGTTGCAAGGATGAAATGATAAAGGCATGGAAAACATTCACACATCTGTCGTAGAACTAAATAAATATTAGCTGATGATATCGAGATGCCACTGCTGTTGGTGCAGGGGTATTTCCTGGAATACAGGAAAGCAGCCAAACCAGCACACTAACTAGTGCGAACACCATCACACACTGCCGACCATCACACACTGCTGACCATCATGCACTGCCAACCATCACACACTGCCAACCATCACACACTGCTGACCATCACACACTGCCAACCATCACACACTGCCGACCATCACACACTGCCGACCATCACACACTGCCGACCATCACACACTGCTGACCATCATGCACTGCCAACCATCACACACTGCCAACCATCACACACTGCTGACCATCATGCACTGCCAACCATCACACACTGCCAACCATCACACACTGCTGACCATCACACACTGCCAACCATCACACACTGCTGACCATCACACACTGCCAACCATCACACACTGCCGACCATCACACACTGCTGACCATCATGCACTGCCGGCCATCACACACTGCCGACCATCATGCACTGCCGACCATCACACGCTGCCAACCATCACACACTGCCGACCATCACACACTGCCGACCATCACACACTGCCAACCATCACACACTGCCGACCATCACACACTGCCGGCCATCACACACTGCCGACCATCACACACTGCCGACCATCACACACTGCCGACCATCACACACTGCCAACCATCACACACTGCCAACCATCACACACTGCCAACCATCACACACTGCCGACCATCACACACTGCTGACCATCACACACTGCCGGCCATCACACACTGCCGACCATCACACACTGCCGGCCATCACACACTGCCGACCATCACACGCTACCGACCATCACATGCTGCTGGCATTCCCTCCTCCGAGGGGCTGGTAAACGGCTGACATGGAATTACTTCATTCCTGGTTGTCTCACACTGACACATGAGGGCCCAAAGGGCCAGGAGCTTTGGGGAAACTCTTTGTAAATCCATCAGATTTGGCCATTAAAAATGATGGCTATGATCAGGCCAGGCTGAGGGACCCCTTTTGTGCAAAAGGAACCCACGCAGTTAGTGACACAATAATTAGGACACCGGGAAGGCTGCTGACAATTTGGAGATATTTTCCTGAAGAAAATATCCAGCTTCTCATAGTTTGCTGGACATTCTTAGGTAATTAAATCTGCAATTGGCTGCCATAGCATGACAGCAGTGCCATTCTGCCGTGCACTGAAAAAAAGCAGCCAGAGGCCACTCCTGCTCTGCTTTAATTATAGGATCCAGTGTTATAAAAACACTTTCCCTCTCATTGAAAACTCCCATACATAGGGGTGGGAGGGTGGGCATTGCAGGGCAGTGGCACAGTTGATTGGACCACAGCTGTTTGGGATGCTAGCATCCCATATGAGAAGGTTGCTTCAAGTGTGGCTATGCTGCTTCTGATCCAGCTTCCTGCTAACACACCTGGGATATGGCAGATGAAAACCCAGTGCCTGGAGCCCTGTTATCCATTTGGGAGACCTGGAGTTCCTGACTCCTGGTTTCAGCCTCATCAAGCACTGACTGTTACAGGCATTTCGGAAGTAAACCAGCAGAAAAAGATCTCTTGATGTGTGTGTATGTTTCTGTCACTCTGCCTCTCAAGTCAGTAAAAAATAGATATATAAACATTTTCCAAAATAAACATTTTCCCAAAAAAGATGTGGGAATGGGCGAGTGTTGTAGTGCATCAACTTAGGACAGACACTTGTAACCACCTGATGGAGTTCCTGGCTCCTGGCTTTGGTCAGGCCGAGCTCCAGCTGTTGCAGGCATCTGGAGAGCAATCTAACAAGGGGAAAGACATCTCTATCTTACAAATAAAGCTTTAAATAATAATGTAGGGATGTTCTTCCTATTAGCCCACGAGGGCACTCGAAGCACGTACAAGGAGGAGCGTGGTGTGGTAATGAGATGAGGGGAGAGAATCCGTGCAGAATTCCCTCCTCTTCTCTTAGCCACCTCAGTCTTCATCCTCCTCATCCTCCTAGCGTCTTTCCTGATGCCAGCTTGAGCTGTTCGCTCAAGTCAACAGTCATTTGTGAACAACCTCAGACTTTGTCTCCTCCACAAACCATACAGACTATTACTTGAGAGTTGTCTTTTTAAACTAAACTTTGGAAAATGCAGTGTATGGTTTAGCCTCATCCCAACTAATGGGATTCATGGAGCCACAGGGGTCTGATGACATGAAGTGTCCGATGGTCTCAGCCACACAGCTAGGGGGTGTGGAGGAGTGTCCCACGGCCTCAGTCATGGCTAGGAGGAAAGATTCCCTGTGACCTGGCAGGGACCAAGAGCCTGAAGCAGAAAGCCGGGCTCTTGGCTTTCTCTAAAACAGAACAGAGATGCTGCAGCAGCCCTCTTGGCATTTAGGGATCCGTGTCTGTTCATGGCTGATACACAGCACAGCTCTCGGAAGGAAAGGTAAGGCAGAATGGCTGGGCAGAGTGCAGGCTGTCCAATAAGCCGAGAGCCCGTGGTCATGTGCAGGACACTGAGGGAGCAGTCCTCACCGCACTGCCAGGTGCTCTGGGCCTGCTCAGGTGTGGAGGCTCCACAGCAATTGCACTGTCCACAGTAAGAAGATAGGAGTCTTCCCAGGTAAGCGTGCATGAAACAAAGAGTATGAGGGGACATTGGTTTGGGCTGAGGTTCTGAACTGGGTCCAACTGGGCAAATCGAAACAAAATCACTCATGTTGAAGTTCCACACCACCAAGCTGAAACGACCTTCAAAGAAGCCAGGAATGTGACAGATAAAATAAGAGCTGGCATGATAAGAGTTCCCTTCTGCCTTACCCTTTATAAAGAAAACAACTTTGAGTGAACTCATCTGTTTTTGGTTCTTTGTTTCTGCTTTCCTAAACCTTCTCTGTCTATAAAGCCAGCCTCCCCTGCTCTTTGGAATACTCCACTCTATGAAATAAAGTATTTCCTGACTTCAGGATTAAAAGTGGTGAATCATGACCTTTAACCTGCATTTGTTTTAATTTGCCTTTCAATGGGCTTAAATTTGACAAAGGTGCCAAGTCAGAAACATTTGGATCCCACCAACGAAAGGGGCAACAGCGTTGAGGATGTGTTGAAACCCTATTCATAACCCTGAAATACAGATTCACCCTAGATATCCATCAGTGGATGAATGGAGGAAGAAAATATGTTATTTATCTAAGGAGAAGCCTACTCATCCAAGCAAAAGAATGAGGGCAGGTACTGTGGTCTAGTAGATTAAGCCACCATTGGCACACTGCATCCAAAATTGAAGTGGCTGGTTCCAGTCTGCACTTCTGATCCAGCTTCCAATGTGCCTGGAAGGCAGTGAATGATGGCCAAAGTGCTTGAGGAGACCTAGATGGAACTGCTGCTTCCTGGATTCAGCTTGGTCTAGCTGGCTGTTATGGATGTCTAGGGAGTAAGCCACAAGCTAGTGTATGAAAGATTCTCTCTCTTTCTTTGTCTTTCAAATAAACAAAACTTAAAAACAAACAAATAAACACAAACAATAGATCTTGGGGTTGATACTGTGGTATAGTGGGTAAAGCCATTGCCTGCAATGTCAGCATCTCATAAGAGTGCAGATTTGTGTTCTAGCTGCTCCACTTCCAATCTAGCTCCCTGCTAATGGCCTGCCTGGGAAAGCAGCAGAGAACAGCCCAAGTTCCTGGACACATGTGAGAGACTTGGAAGAAGCATCTGGCTCCTGTCTATGGCCTGGCGCGGCTCCAGCCATTGCAGCCATTGGGGAAGTGAACAGCTAGATATACCATCTCTCTGCCTCTCCTCCTCTCTAACTCAAATAAACAGCACATTTTTATTTTAAAAAAATCCTGACATTTACAGTGAAATGGATGGAACTGGACTTAATTAAGTGAAATAAACTAGACATAGACAAATACCAAATGTTCTCTCTCATATGTGGAGGTTTTAAAAAAAAATAGTCAATCTGACCTTACAATAGTGAATACTAGAGGCCGGGAATGATTAGGGAATGTGGGAGGAAAAGCTAGACATCAGGCACCAAACACAGACAGAAGGAGCGTGTTCTAGTATTCCACAGTACACAACCCCGTAATGATTACACACTACGCGAAGACTGGCAGTCTGACTACAGAAAGCTCCAAGCACCGAGAGAAGGAAAGAGAAAACTTTGTTGCCGCGTGTGACACTGTAGACATGAGTTGAAATATTGCACTGTATCCCATAAAAAGTACAAGTATTGCACGCTACTTAAAGTCTATTTAAAATATATGTATATATAAAAATATATATACCATAAAAAATACATAGAGAGAAGAAAAGCAGATTTACAGGAAGAAGGAGAGACAAAAAGATCTTCCATCTGCTGATTGACTCCCCAAGTGGTTGCAATAGCCGGAATTAATCTGATCCGAAGCCAGGACCCAGAAGCTTCTTCTGGGTCTCTCACACAGGTGCAGGGTCCCAAGGCCTTGGACTATCTTTTACTGTTTTCCCAGATCACAAGTAGGGAGCTGGATGGGAAGTGGAGTAGCTTGGATATAAACCGGAGCCTATATGGGATCTTGGCAGATGCAAGGCAAATGACTTTAGCCACTTTAGGACTTTAAGCTATTGCGTTGGGCCCTAAAATCTGCTTTTAAAAAATATTTATTTATTTATTTGAAAAGCAGAGTTACAGAGAGAGAGAGAAAAGCAGAGTTACAGAGAGAGAAAAGAAATTACAGAGAGAGAGAATTTTTTTTTTTTTTTGCATGGGTTCACTCTGCAAATGTCTACAATGGCCAGAGCTGGACCAGGCTGAAGCCAGGAGCTAGGAGCTTTATCCAAGTCGCCCTCCTGTACGCAGGATCCCAAGCACTGGGGTCCTCTTCCACTGCTCTCCCAGTGCATTAGCAGGGAGCTGGATTAGAAGTGGAAGCAGCTAGGAATTACTTGGCACCCATATGGGATACTGGCAGTATAGGTGGCAACTTAATCTACTGTGCCATAGTGCCAGCCCCTACAAAAATATTTTAAAATTTGTTTATTTTTCCTTTCAACAAAGCTTGGTGTACCATTTTTTGTTGTTGTTGCTGTTGTTTTATTGTTGCAAAATTCCGATAATATGGTCATTAGTTTGAGTCCTGGCTGCTCCACTTCCAATCCAGACCCCTGTTAATGGCCTGGGAAAAGAGCAGAGGGCCCCTGTACCCGCATAGGAGACCTGAGAGAAGTTCCTAGTTCCTGGCTTCAGCTTGGCTGAGCTCTAGCTATTAGAGAGAGAGAGAGAGAGAGAGAGAGAGAGAGAGAGAGAAGAGGAGGAAGAAGAAGAAGAAGAAGAAGAAGAAGAAGAAGAAGAAGAAGTCAGACACAGGCTCTAAGCACAATTTTAGAAAAAGTTTGCTAAGCAGTGTGAAATGCTCTGGAAAATACTGATGCTTTGGCCACGAGAATACACTGATGACTTTCATAGGAACGGCTTCTGTGTAGAGTGGAGAGCGGAAGTGAATGATGGTACCAGGGAAAGTACTAGTTTTATAAGAGATTTCACACTGCAGATTAGAGCAGATAAGAGGTGAACATGGGGGCAGTACAAAGGGGGCTTGTTTCCTGGAGGGGACAAGCTGGAGGAGGGGGGGACAGGAGCTGGGCAGCTGAGAAAAGAGAACAAGGTGGATTTTGGAATGTGCGTCAGGATCACCTGCGAATTGCACCTGGCTGATTCCAAATCCCTGTGGTGGGGCCCAGGCATTCACTTTTTTTTTTTTTATGTTCCAGGAGAAGGTATGAGATAGCCATGGTTGGCATCTGATGATGGCGGCCTCAGAAGAGCACCTGCCCAGCATGAGGGCCCAGTGAGGAAGTAGCCACCAGGCCAGCCAGGAAGCTGAGGCAGTACAAAGCAGGCCTGGGCCAGGGCTGGGGAGGGGAAGCCCCACATTTGTTGCAAGCTCCTGTCTGTGAAACAGTGTTAGGATAGATTTTCCCAAAGCCTGCATGTGTTGGTGGCTACATTTGTTTTTTTTCTCTCTACTTTCACCTCCTTCCCATACTTCTTCCTTTTTTTCCTCTCCCAAATCCAAAACCCACTTCCAAAAATTTGAAAAAGAATTTAATCTTCAGTTTTGATGAAATAAACCAATTATTTATTTTTCCTCCTTTGAGGCAAATTTAGCCACATCGGGCAGGTGGTACTTGGGTCACTCTATAGCATCTTTGAATCCCTTAAAGAAAAAATTATGATTTGCTAAAGTGTTTAGCAAAAACAAATGCAAGCCATGTTGGAAAAGAATTTAAACATCAAATTGGTGAGTACGCAAAAGTACTTGCAACAATGCATGGAGAAATCTTTTAATTCCATAGTGTACATATCAGAATTCCTTCCCAAACTCAAGTGTACTGACAGCCTAACCCTGAACAGGATTTTATATTGAACAGACATGGAAGCTGCTCTCATTGTCTGAGTATGTTGTATTTCAAGATTTTTACTGCTCAAGTAGAGTCATGTTTCTTTGTTTCTGTTTTTTACGGATAAACTGAGGTACAGTGGTCTGATGACTTAGTCATACAAGCTATTATATCTATCTCGTTGAGATAGTACCACATAGTAAATGTATAATGTATGTTTTGAGTAATTATGGAGATTAAATATTATTTCCTTGGCTTTGAGGCTGGCTATAGTGATAATCATTATAAAGCAGCGTCTCTTAATCTTGGGTTCTTGTCATACTTTGGCATGGTTTCTGGTGGCACAAGTAATTGAAGGCTGTAAGTTATAAGCCAGCAGCCCACAAGGTGTGTTTATTTTCCATTTGAAAGGCAGAGAGAAAAGAGGGGGACCTCCTATGTGTTGGTTTGCTCCCTAGAAGCCTGCAACAGCTGGGATTGGGGCCCAATTAGCCAAGAACCTAAAACTCAACCCAGGTCTGCCATGTGGGTGGTAGGAACCCAGCCACTGGCGCCCTCACTGCTGCCTTCTGGAGTCTGGAGCCACAGCTGGCATAGAAGACGAGCACTCCAACATGCAATGCGGGTGTCCCAACTGGATGTAACTCCTAGACTGCACACCCATTCCCAGTGTGAGTTATGATGGTCCTGCAAGTGTTTTCCTAAAAGTTTGAATTAATTGACAATGTTTTCAAATCAAGTTATTGCACACAAAAGAAGCCAGAAACTTCTTCATGGTCTCCCACGTGGGTGCAGGAGCCCAAGCAATTGACCCATTCTCTGCTGCTTTCCCGAGTGCATTAGCGGGCAGCTGGATCAGCAGAGCAGTCAGGTCCTGAACCAGTGCTCTTTGAGGACCCTGGCTTTGCAGGTGTTGGCTCTGTCCACTACACTACAATACTGGCCAATGGGGCAGTTTCTTAAGTGTTGCAGTGTTATTGGTTTTCTGTATTGGCTGCCTTACAGCATGGGGCATGCAGGATCAACCAATCCATGACTCAACTTTTTTGCATACATTTGGCTGCTGATGAGGAAGTCCAAATTACAGCAGCAGCAGCAGCAGCAGCATGGTTATCAAGGCTGAGAAACCCCAAGTAGATGATCCAACTTACTTGGGAGGGTGTGAGTCAAGGACAGCTGTGATGTTCAAGGACACCTCCTGGCACAGCTGTCCTGAATGCTGGTTCTCCGGGTCCCAACACGCTCACCAAAGGCTTGGGAACTCTGTACTAGAACAACAAGGCACCTGTTGTAGTCAGTGCCCTAATCTTCACCTCCTTTTGTGCTTCCCTGACACCCAACTTTTGATTTCATAACATGCCCTCATCCCAGACATACTCCATGGCCATAGCAAACTTATTTATTATTATTTTTGTTCTAGTGATTGTGAAATCATAGTGTCCCGGTTGAGAGAGTTTTGCAAGAGTTTTGTAATAAGGTACCCAGGGGAGAGCTCTGGGAAACTAGGCTTTCCCTGCAGTCTGGCCGAGGTCAGAGTTCAGCTTTCCTGCTTCTTTTTCTCCTTTGATCGAGCCAGGAATCTCTGTAGATACAACAGCTTCCACTGGGGTGCTATCTATGGCTTACAGGACCACACGCTTCCCCTCGGTTTCTCTGTACAACCCTGGGGGTGCAGGGATTTCACTGCACAGCACCGATGAAGAAACCAGGTTTCAAGGACTTGCAGAAGGACCAGGGCGGGCCAGAGGGAAGGCCCATCACTCCTTTACTGTGTATTTGATGTTCTTCCACGTCCTCTGATGGAGGTTGGGTTTTGTTGTTGTTGTTGTTGTTGTTTCTTTCACATTAGCTTTTTGGTGGAATCAGGAGATTGACTGTACTGCTGTTCTCCCCCATCCATCCCCACTCTCCCGCACCTAAATATACCGACTGCGGTTCTCCAGTGGGGCACCTGCGAAGGCAGGGCTTAGGCGCGATGCCGTCGAGGGACACCGAGGGCTGGCGCGCTCCAGGACACTGGGGAGGCCACAGGCCCGTGCCTTCTGCTCCCTCACCTGCTGGGTCTTCGCCAGCAGGGTCCGCATCGTCCGAGCGGAGGAGCCACTCGTGCGGAAAGTTTGCGTGCCCATAGGTCCAGTTCCAACCTTTTGGCCGGCTTAGGGACAGGCCGTCTTGGGTTCAATCGACAAGCTGCTGGAGCAGCGAGTTGCACAGCTGCGAGCTCCCGAGAGAGAACATGCCTTTCGGCTCCGTGCCCCTTGCCCTTGGCGGCGCCAGGACGGAGGAGGAGGAGGGAATGGGAAGGAGGAGAAGCAGAGAGGGAAAAAGAACACGCCAAGGGGACCGGGATGTGGATGCTGTCGCCTGGCGCGGTCCTGCCCTCGGGTTGCGCGGTGCCGCCCCGGGTGCAGGTGAGGGTCACCAGGCACGGTCAGGCGGCACGCCCACGCTGCTGGGGTCCCGCGCTCTCTGAGAGCTCGCGAGCTCTGTGCCTGCAGCCGATGCTTCAGCCCCGATGACCACGAACCCGCACCTTGCCCACGCGGATGACCCAATCGCGGTCAAGGTCCCGGAGCCGCCCTCTGCGCCGAAAACACTGGCAGCCGAGACAGTGCAACCCCCCGGGGGTGGGATGGAGGGTTAGGGGTTCTGAGCTACTCACCAGTTTGCATTACCTACCCGGATCAGGAAGGCGTCCCAGGCAGAACGGCTGCATCCCATCCTCACGGGGAGGCATCTAAAGTCCCAGCACATGAAGGAGTCTCCCCAGATCCCTAGGGAGCCGTGGGGTGAAAGGGTGGGGGATGCCTGAGGCTGGAGGCAGCTTTGGGGGAGTTCAGCGGGACAGGTGGTCCCCAGGTAATCTGGATGCTTTATCCTTAGGTGTCAAGGCCTAAGACATCCTGTTTCCATTCCTGCCTACTGCCCCGCCCCCGCCCCCCATGCCGGGTTACAAACTCAGACTTGTGTTCCTGCCAACGCTCAGTCTGTTTCCCTTCATCCCCCAACTCCCCCAGGGTTGTGGGAGAAGAGAAGGTGAGTTACCAGGCCTGGCTACCCTAAGCCCTTTCCTGACACAGACTTGCATCAGCATTGAATATCAAAACCACCACCAATTAGCGGTAGCATTTCTGCCCAGTCAGAAACAAATACCCCGTTAGTCTGAGCTGCCCTGGGCTCTTCACCTCTTAAAAAAATTATTTTTACTGCAAAATTAAATATACACAGAGGAGGAGAGACAGAGATGAAGGTCCTATGTCTGAAGGTTCACTCCCCAAGCAGCCAGGAGCTGAGGGGGTCTGAAGCCAGGAGTCAGAATCCTCTTCCGGGTCTCCTATGCCGGTGCAGGGCCCTGACTGCTTTCCCAGGCCACAGGCAGGGAGCTGGATGGGAAGCGGGGCTGCTGGGACTAGAACCGGCACCCACATGGGATCGCAGCACATTCAAGGCAAGGGCTTTAGCTGCTAGGCCACTGCGCAGGACCCCTTATCATCTCTTTACTTTGACCCCTGACTCATTACATGACAGGATTGCTTGACTAAGATTGTGCACAAATAGCTTGTTTCCTTGGCCTATGTTTTAAGCTCTTTGAACACAGTCACTTTTTAAAAAAAGATTTATTAATTTTTATTGGAAAGGCAGATTTACAGAGAAAAAGGAGAGAGAGAAAGAAAGGTCTTCCATCTGCTGGTTTGCTCCCTAAGCAGCCGTAATGGCTAGGGCTGAGCTGATCCAGAGGCAGGAGCCAGGAGCTTCCTCCAGGTCTCCCACGTGGGTGCAGGGTCCCAAAGCCTTAGACTGTCCTCGACTGCATTCCCAGGCCACAAGCAGGGAGCTGGATGGGAAGTGGGGCTGCCGGGATTAGAACCAGTGACCATATGGGATCCCGGTGCGTTCAAGGCGAGGACCTTAACTGCTACACTATCGCACCAGGCCCCATACATAAACTTAAAAAAAAAATCACCCAGTTACATTAGGATCATAAAATATGTGGTAATCTCAAACTGTGAAAATAGCAAAAAGAAAAATTTGAAGTGTGCCTGTCGCATGTTGTCACTTAGTGTGGCAGGAATATAAGGTTTCTGCTTTCTTCCACCTGCTTTGTAGTCCTTTCTAGCTTTTCTGTTGTCAGTATGCACTGCTGAGTTACCCAGGAAATGATAATTTTGATGATGAAAATGTTTGCATTTCATATGGCCTAAGAGGAAAAAAATCGTGATATCAAAACACTTGTTTCTCCCACCTGGACAAGACAGTCTTCACTGCTTTGTCCTAGAAAGTCAATTCAGCAGTTTGAAATGCGGCAGTATTTCCTGTCCAGTGATTGGAATATTTATCTTTCCTATCTCTGCAACTTTGAAGTCTCCAAACCTTGGGCAGGAAACCAAAACTGGAGCAGGGTCACCCTCAATCCAGAGTCCAGGCAAGCGTGTGGAGCAATCGAAGGTTGTTTCAGCTCGTTTGGTCAACATTCTGCTTCCCAGGGATTTTGTCTTAGGTGTTAAGAAGAGCCAGTGTGTCTGTGAGGGTCTTACAGGAAACCTGCACATTCGCCATTCGCTTCAACCAGAGCTGCCTCACACAGGGTCCTCCTTGTAGCAAACATACGCTAAGTGCTCCTGGGGCGCCAGGCCCTCCTGGACGCTGCAGGTGCCACACTTATCTCTCAGGAGCCTCAGGTCTGCTGGACACCCCTGTAGAGCAATGGCAAGTGTTTTCAGAGGCTGTGGTAGCACCACAGAGACAGACTTAGAGGAGGTGCTTGAGGCAATGAGGTAGGGGACAGGCGAAGCAGATAGGAGACAGTTCACAGACAACCAGCTGTCTGGACTGATTCGCATCCAAGTGGGCAATCGTTTCTGACCTGACACTATGGTTTTGTTTTTAGCCTGGGTTTTGCCCTAATCGTGTTGTTTCCTGACACCAGCTCTCTGCTTACATTCTCAGATCCATCCCTGATGCCTTTCTACATTGATTAATCCTCTATAAGATTCACCTCCTATTTAATAATATTCAGAGAACTGTCCAAATTGTACAAATATCTTAGTTCTTTTTCAGACATGATTGAGACTTGTAAAACACATACATCTTAAACTTTCTAGTTATACTTAAAGCATAACCATACACTCATTCTCCAACTTTTAGGTATCAATTACCTGCCCCTATCTTTTTTTCATAATTTGCTGTTTAGTTTGTTGTGGATTTTTTTTCCCAAATGTTTACCTATTTTCATCTACCTCAAACACCAAGTGAGAGAGAGGAATTAGAGAAAGACCTTCCATATGTTGGTTTATTCCTCAAATGTCCACAAGAGCCAGTGTTGGGCCTAGTCAAAGCCAGGAGCCAGGAACCCCATGCTCATCTCCCTGGTGGGCAGCAGGGACTTGAACCATCCCCTGTTGCCTCCCAGAATGCATTAGTAGGAAGCTGTGCTGGAAGCAGAGGTGGGGCTTAGTCCCATGTATGCTGAATTGGGAGGCAGACATCCCAGCAGTAGGCACCTGTCGTACCAGGATGCCTGCCTCAGGATAATTTTTTCCTTTTTGACCTTTTATTTCATTGTTCTGGGTAATAGGGAGAAAAAAATTGTAGAACAAACAATGGATTCTAAACATAACTCACCTGATATGTACTGTTTCCTTCAAAAATGGCAAGTTGTGGCCCAATGAGTTTAGCACAGTAATTGATGTGAAAACTTTTTTTTAAATTTTTAATTTTATGATACAATTCCATAGGGTCTGGAACATTCCTATTCCATACCCAAATTCCCACCCCCTGACTGATTTTCCCTGTATTATTACAATCGTATAGTCATTCACAAGCAGTCATAAGGACTTGTAGTCTTAAAGATACTGAGGCGGGGCCAGTGCTGTGGCATAGTAGGTAAAGCTGCTGCCTGAGATGTCCACATCCAGTATGGGCCTTGGTTTATGTCCTGGCTGCTCCACTTCAGATCCAGTTCCCTGCTGGTGGCCTGGGAAAGTAACAAACGAGGGCCCAAAGCCTTGGGCAGCTGCGCTCATGTGGGAGACCTGGAAGAAGCCTCGGTTCCTGGGTTTAGTCTAGTCCTGCCTTGGCCCATCGTGGCCATCTGGGGAGTGAGCCAGCGGAATGGAAGGTCTCTCTCATTCTCACTTTCTCTCGATCTCTCTCTGTTTCTGCAACTCTGCCTATCAAGTAAATAAGTAAACCTTAAAAGAAAAAGAAGGATGGGGGTGGGGAATCACAGGCTAATCCACTACCCTGTGATGCTGGCATCCCATATGAGTGCTGGTTCATGTCCCAGCTGCTCCACTCCCCCATCCAACTCCCTACTTATCACCAGGGAGAGCAGCGCAGGATGGTTCAAGTCTTTGGGACCTTGCACCCATTTGGGAGACCTAGAAGGGGCTCCTGGCTTTGGATTGGCTCAGTTCTGGTCATTGTGACCATTTGCGGAGTGAGACAGCAGATAGAAGAACTCTGTCTCTCCTTCTATATATATATGTATATATATTTTCCTTTTCTTTTCAAATAAAAATAAATAAAACTTTAAAAACAAAAGGATATCACATGATGACTCACCTCCCAGCATTCAGAACACACTGGTAACAGTGATGTGCAAGAGGGACTGCAGGGTGAGCTCATCCCGATTAAGTGGAGCTCCTTTAAGAGAACATTTACTGTGGGCCCGGCGCAGTGGCGCAAGTGGTTAAGGTCCTCACCTTGCACGCCCGGGATCCCATATGGGCGCCGGTTCTAATCCCGGCAGCCCCGCTTCCCTTCCAGCTCCCTGCCTGTGGCCTGGGAAAGCAGTTGAGGACGGCCCAAAGCTTTGGGACCCTGCACCCACGTAGGAGACCCGGAAAAGACTCCTGGCTTCAGATCGGCATAGTATCAGCCATTGCGCTCACTTGCGGAGTGAATCATCGGATGGAAGATCTTCCTCTCTGTCTCTCCTCTCTGTATATCTGCCTTTCCAATAAAAAATAATAAAAATAAATCTTTAAAAAAAAAAGAAAAAGAAAAAGAGAACATTTACTGTGTTATAATTTTGTCATATTTCTGGGTCAACCACTAGGGTTTGGATATCTCCTTGGCCTTGAGCTTTGGATGTTGTGCTTTAAATTTTAAAGCTATATCTGGTGTGGATCTGAAGCTCTCTAGCTTAGAGTCAATCAATCCCATGACCCACAAAGTTCATGTGACGTGTTCAAGCAACCACAACCAAATCATTTTAACGTTATGTCTTTTCCTATGGATAGAACATGGAACTTGGCTGACAAGATTCTAAGACGATTTAAGAAAACATTTTTCCTAGCTTACCATATTTGAGGTCTCTAAGAATCTCCATTGAAATCTTAGTCTTACGTTCCTTCCAGAGACAGATACTTGGCAGAGCATAAAAGGATATGTCGAGTAAGGATAGCTGCTCCCATTGAATCAAGGCCTTCCTTCTCAGCGGAGGCGCTCACGTACAAGAGAGCTGGCTGACCACATGCCCCAGAGTGTGGAAGGCAGGTAGATATTTCCTCTGGGCTGGTAGCATTATCTACCTTGATCTGCAGGACTGACTAAACATTCCTCTTTACAAAATGCCTGCTGTTTAGGGAAGTTGGTGCTAATGAAAAAATGAATTTTCAATTGCAAAACATATGGGAATCCCTGTCTGCCATTCAGGTACCTTGCTTCTGTCTAAAGAAATTTATTTGCTTATCTATTTTGGTTGCATTTGAAAAGCAGAGAACACACACACACAGATCTTGTACTACCTAGTTCATTCCCCAGTATCCACAGCAGTTGGCGATGGGCCGGGCTGAAACCAGGAGCCTCAGAATTCAATACAGTTCTTCCATGTGGAGGCAGAGACCCAGCCACTCGAACCATGACCTGCTTCAGGAAGCTGGAATTGGGAGTGAATCTGGGACTTGGATCCAAGTATCCCTAACATCCTCTTAACTGTTGCTCCTGTCCATTCCTTCTTATGAGGTCGTACACTGTGGACTGCCTTCACTGCTTAGCCAGACCCTTAGCAGTAGGCTTGGTAAGGAAATGGCCAGCAGCAGCTTCTCTGGCTGTTCTTCAAATTCTTCAAAGACTCACAGTCACAGAGGGGACCCAGGGATCACAAAAGCAAAGCCAACCAATTCTGCAAACAGAATCTGTCTCCATGCACTCTCTGTTACCATAGCAAAATTCCAGACATAGGGTTCTTTATGCAGAATGACGGTTCATGTGGCTCATTGCCTGCAGGAGCGTGACACCTGCATCTGCTGAGCGTCTGTTAAGGGCTTTGTGCTGTTCCAAGCCATGTCAAACAAAGGTCATGCATGGTGAGAGAGAACAGGTGTGCCAGCTCAGCTCTCTTCCTCTTAGAAAGCCACTGATGTCATCATGGGCCTCACCCTCATGATACTACACAATCCTAATTATTGTTATCTCAAAGGCACCTCTTCCAAATACCACTGGCATGTGAGTTTTGGGATTAAGTTTTCAACACATGGATTTTGGAGCACATGGTGAAGCCAGAGCTGGTCTTAGTCTGGGAATTCTCACAGTTTGATAGTCCCTATACTTTGTGCCGTCCAAATGACCAGAATGGCCAGGGTCTTAGGGACTGACTCAAGTCAGCCCTGATGGAAACTCATAAGACAGTAGAATGCCTGTTCACCTGGGGGAAGTTCCATTTCCAGTGAGCCAAAGCTTCAGGTATATCCACTCTGACCTTCACTGCTAGTTACAGGGGGCTTGAGGAACTATAAAAAGGAGAAACTTGGGTGGGATCTCAAAAACCACAAGAGAGAGTGGATGGTATTAAAGGTCAAATGGTGTCCTTTTAAGCTCTTATGTCCATAGTCCCAACCTCCACACTTCAGAATGTGACTGTACTTGGAAATAGGGCCATTACAGATATAATGGGTTAAGATGATGTTATATGAAGTACGGTGGGGCCTCATCCAATGTGACGTGTAGCCTTATAAATGGGAACTTGGTGGACACAGACACCCACAGAGAGAGAATGCCAAGGGAAGGTGATTGGCAGAGCTGCCTCTCCAAGGCAAAGAATGCTGAGGATTGTAGCAAACCACAAGAATGACAGAGAGAGACGTGGTGTGGATTCTTCCTCATGGCCCTTAGGAGGGACCAGCCTTGCTGACATGCTGACCTAAGACTCTTGGCCTCTGGGACAGTAGGCCAATAAATGTTTCAAGCCACCCAGTTTATGATGTTTCGGGATGGCAGTCCTAGCAAGCAAGTGCTGATGGCTGTGAACAGTTTCACAACATGGAGCTGGACAAACTTCCTCCTAACCTTGTCTACTGACCAAGTCATTTGTAATTTCTAGTTAGAAAGTCAGTCTCCAGAGGAGACTGTCAATCAACCACCTCAGCTACATGTTGGCAGTGAAAAGCTGGGCAAACGGCGACTCTATGATGGACTATGTCAATCAGTGGATTCTTCAACGACCTTATTGTGCTTGGAGTGGCGAGAATGGCAGCAATTCATGGCTGGTGAACTATCAAACCACTTGAGCAAGAATCTTGGAGCCCCACGTCTGGGATTTGGGTAAGTAAGAGACTGGGTGGGGCTTCTCTTTTAATATCCACTTTCCTTTAGGCCTTGAACCTTTTTATCCTAATTAACTATGTAAAGATTGCCAAAAATATAATTTAAAAAATGTAAAAAGTTAAAAAAAAATTCTTTCACTAAAAAAAAAAAAAAAAAAAAGAAAGTCTGAGTCTCTTAGCCAGTACCAGAGAAACACTTCCTATCTTTTGGTTTTGTGGGTTTCACTTTTCTGAATCCAAGATCTTCCTTCTGTTTGTGTATTCTCTTAAGATGTGTGAATTCCACTTACTGTATTACTGCTCTCTGTCTCCTGCCAGCTACATTCATGTTGCTCCAGCTATTTTGGAGTTGTTTCTTTGAAAGGCAAAGTGACAGTGATAGACAGGTGAATAGACAGACCGATCTTCCATCTACTAGTTCACTCTGCAAATGGCTGCAACAAGCAGGGCTGGTCACAGTCGAAGTCAGGTTCTAGAAATTCCATCCCAGTTTCCCACATGGATGGCAGGGATCCAAGTACTTGAGTCGTCATTTGCTGCCTTCCTGAGTGTGCATGGCAGGAAGCTGAATTGATAGTAGAAGTGAGACTTGATCCCACGCGTTCTGATATGGAACGTGGACTCTCAAGTGGCTTAATCCTCTGCAGCACAGCATCAATCTTGAGAAAAGAAAGCAGATTACTAGCCCTCCCCCCTTTTTTTAAAGAATTTGTTTGACTTTTATTGTAAAGTCAGATACACAAAGAGGAGAAGAGACAGAAGGGAAGATCTGTTCGTTGATTCATTCCCCAAGTGGCCACAGTGACCGGAGTTGAACCAATCCGAAGCCAGGAACCTGGAGCTTCTTCCGGGTCTCCCATGCAGGTAGAGGGTCCCAAGGCTTTGGTTCATCCTCGACTGCTTTCCTAGGCCACAAACAGGGAGCTGGATGAGGGAAGCAGGGCTATGGAATTTGAACCGGTGCCCCTATGGGATCCTGGTGTGTGCAAGATGAGGACTTCAGCTGCTAGGTTACCGTGCTAGGCCCTATGGTCCCCATTTTTAAAGATTTTGATTTGCCTGTTTGTGGTGTGACACACAAATAATCACTTTAAATGAGAGGAAACGTGATGTTAATGTGAGTATCTGTTGGTTCTTGCCAGTTTCTTTCATAGAGAATAGACCAAATTCCAAGTTCTGGAGAGACTAGGCTTGGTCTGGCTTAGAGAATATTTCCACCTTGTAGGACATAGGCTTATCCCCTCTGAGAAGTCAGAGACAACATGAGATAGCATGGGTGCTTGCAACACCCAGTCCCATTCATTTTATTTGTTCATTTTTAACTTTTAAAAATTTGTTTATTTGAGAGAGGGAAAGAGGGAAGGAGGGAGGGAGAGAGAGAAAGAGAGATTCTTCCATCTGCTGGTTCACTCTCTAGATGGCTGCAACCGTTAGGGCTGAGCCAAGCTGAAACCAGGAGCCAGGAACTTTATCTAGGTTCCACATGGGTTCCAGGGACACAAGCACTTGGTCCATCTTTCAATGGTTTTCCCAGGCCAATGTCAGGGAGCTGGATTGGAAGTAGAGCAGCCAGGACTCAAACCGGCACCCATATGGGATCCTGGCATGTGCAAGGTGAAAATTTCGCCACTAAACCATCGCGTTTGGCCCCTGATTGAGTTTTAAGTGTCCTCGGGCTGCTGTTGGGGAGATAGGAGTGGCAACAGGGAGACTGCAGCCGCTGGCTGGCGGGAGGCTGGCAATGTGGAGATGGGAAGACGCAGTGACCTTTGGTGTTAAATACAGTGAAAGGCAGAGTTAGTGCTTTCTAGCAGAGTGGGAGAAGACGCACATCAAGGAGGACTCTGGAATTCCTTTTTGGAACACTGAGCAGAAGGACTCCTGAATGAGGATGTGTTTGGCCCGTGGACTGCTGGCCATCAGCCTACACCCATGAGCAAAACCAGCATGAGGGTGAAGCCAGTGCTGTGTTTAGCCAGGCAGAGCGATGGGAGGAGACCGCACCTGTGGACAGAGCTGGCCTCTGGTTCTGTACCTGCAGCCTGCTGGCCCTCTGCCTTTGCAGTTCTGTGAACCTCTGATTCCCCCAACGCTTTGAGCAAGACTTTTAAGTCATTGTGCCTTTATTTATTTATTTATTTATTTGCTAGCGAGAGAAAGAGAGAGAGAGAGAGCATGCACAAATGCTGCCATTCACTCCTCAAATGCCTATGATGGCTGGGGTCACAGCTGGGAGCTGGGAATGCAGTCCAGGTTGTCACGTGGGTTACCTGAGTGGTTACCACTGTTTCCCAGGGTCTGTCTTGGCATTCTAGTTTGGATTGTGCAAGTCTTAATGGCTTGGCTAAATGCCTGTCCCTAATCCAGACTCTATATATAGTAAAAATCATATCTATAGAAACTGTCTCTATATAGTATATAAATAAGTAATATACTATATACATATATTACTTATGTTGAAAGCGTGAACATCTTCATGGGATAGGCAGTTACTTGTTGCCTGTATCCTACAGAGTGAGAGCAGAGATAGGAAGAAGTCTTGTATTTCAAATTATCTAATATATGATAAAATATATCATGTACACTAGATATTATATATTGACATATATATGATGTTACTTTGTAAGAAAAGCTTTAGGTCCATGCTAAGTCATGTGATAAAGGTATATTTAGTTTCTTGTTTTGAAGATTTGTGTATATGTTGGAAAGAGTTCCGAGGAAGAGAGTCGAGATCTTCCATTTGCTGGCGCACTTCTCAGATGACCTCAGAGTCACAAGCAGGGAGCTGGACTGAAAGTGGGACAACCAGGGCATGAGCTAATGCCCGTATGGGATGCTGGTGGCTGCAGGTGGCAGCTCTACCTGCTCCACCGAGGTGGCTGGTTGTTTGCATTTCTACCAGCAATGGATTAGAGTTAGGGTTGCTCTACATTCCCACTAGCACCGGGTGAATTCACAGTCCTGGATTTAAACCATTCAAATAAGCATGTAATGTTAGCTCTACAGTGTCATTTTAATTTGCATTTATTTGAGTGTTGATATGAAACATCTTTCCATTAGCTCATGTGCTACTGCATATTTTCTTTGCCAGGTGTCTGTTAAGGCCTTTCACTCTAAAATAGGGTTTTTTTTTTTTTCTGGTCAAAAATGTTAAAAGCTCTTCATTTTTTTATTAGATGCTTCTTTTCCAAATATTTTCTTCTTCTATGGCTGGTTTCCTCTTCCGCTGGCCTTGTTTTTACAGAATGGCCTCTTAATGAAACTTGTTTTATCAGTCGTTTTCCTAGAACACGCATGGGGAGTTTTTTGTGAAGAGCTATCACCACAACCAACGTCATCCAGGTTTGCTCCTGTGTTTTCTTGCAGAGGTTTTATTTTTTGTTTTTCATTGATGTCCTGTGATCTAAATTGAGTTCCTTCTGGAGAAGGCTAGAAGAAGGGCTGTGTCTAAGTTCTTTTTTTTTTTGGGGGGGGGGGGTTGTGGATGCACAGAAATCCTCCTCACTCCCACCTACTGTCATGTGTAGCCTCAGGGAGGACTTGTCCCACACGTGCCTCATGCGCTGCCCTGTGTGACTGAATTGCTGTCTTGGCCAATTTTAGACTCCTTGGAGCGCTGTGTGAGGAGTAGGCCAGACCCACACTGCATGGCAGAGCCACTCGCCTTGCTGAGGTCATGTATGGAACATCCTCAGGAGATGGGCAGTCCCTCATTGCCTACACTCCACCAAGTGAGAGCAGAGATGGGAGAAAGTCTTGTATCTCAAATCTCGAATCAGGCTGTTTGATGACGTGTCTGTCACCTAGATGACAGCGGAGCTTTCAGGGAGGACCGTCTAGCTGGCTGCCTCAGTGGGATCTCTCGCTTTACAGTTTCCTGAAACTTCAAGCTGCTTCATTTGAGGTTATGAAGCAGAAAGTGATCAATTCATCACAGCCAACTTTTTTTTTTAAAGATTTTATTTATTTATTGGAAAGTCAGATATACAGAGAGGAGGAGAGACAGAGAGGAAGATCCTCCATTCGATGATTCACTCCCAAAGTGAGCACAACGGCCAGTTCTGAAGCCAGGATCCAGGAACTTCTGGGTCTCCCACACAGCTGCAGGGTCCCAAGGTTTTGGGCCATCCTTGATTGCTTTCCCAAGCCACAAGCAGAGAGCTGGATGGGAAGTGAAGCTGCCGGGGTTAGAACCGGCACCCATATGGGATCCTGGCGCATTCAAGGCGAGGATTTTAGCCACTAGGCCATGCCGCTTGGCCCACAGCCAAATTTCTAAGAGAGTACTGTCTAGAATGGCTTGTCAGATTTATAATAGGAAGTACTCCTCAAGCCGGAGTGCTTGTAGACTCTTGAAAGACATCACAGTTTGAGAAGCAGCATTTGGACTTATGGGAATGAGGTTTTAGGTGACCGTGGGATCAAAGCAGCCATCAATGCAAAGCCAATATGGACACTGCTGTCACGTGGCAGTACCCTGATAGAAGGCAGCGATGGAGACTTGTGAGAGAAGTGCATGCCGTATGTAAAACGAAAGCAGCAGGCTTTACAGTTCTGCAAAGGAATTCAGAGACTTCTGAGAACATGTTTGGAGGCTGGGAATGTTTATGTATATGGGATGCCATGCTCAGGAAACCCGATTGCAGATGACAAGGAGGATTTGGGGCTGGTCTCTGGAGCAGGAGGCACAAACAAGGGTCCTGAGTTACCCTGGTGGCAATAGCTGCATGAGTAACCCTCCACCACCAGCCGTTCCACCACCAGAGAGCTGGGAGCCCTCTTTTTCTTGCATGGTGATAGAGAAGCGCTGATAAATGATGACTCACCAACTTCCCTGTTCCCAGTGACTCCAGGAGCGCCGCTGCCCGTGCATCATTTCTAGGTAAACAGCAATTGTGCTTCGCATTTGGCAAGGAAGAAGACTTGGCTTGGGTCAGCGGAACCCCAGAGCCCAAGTTCCGTGCAATGTTCACAGGCACTAGTTGATGCCATGATGCTGAAACTGCAGGGGAGCTCTGTACAGACTGAGACTGTGAAAGCAACTTTTGACCTCTTCCTCAAGCCATCCTGCAGCCGCCTAACACTGTTCTCACATGATTTCTTCCTCGGAGTCCTCACTTAGCCTATTTAACATCTGCTGTGACCCGTTCCCCCCTGCCTTCAGTGGAGCCAGCGCTAGGAAGTGGGGAGCGCCCCGCCCACGCCCGTGCACTTCCTGCCGTCCCCACAGCCGGCTTGGAGCAGGGCCAGCCCTGGCCTGGGCGGCCTCCCAGCAGCCTCCCAGCAGCCTGGGCGTGTGCCTGCTGTTCCCCAGGCAGCCAGTCTGGGGCCAGCTTTCCCAAGCCAATTCTGGCCTCCTAGAGCCCAGAAACAGCATGTAATCCCTTCCACAGCTTTGGCAAGGGCCTGCTGGTTCTTAGGGCGGTCGGAAGTGAGATGAGAGGGCTCTGGCAGGTGGTGCAGCACGACTATCTTAGGGTTGGTTCTGCTGTGGCCACCAGCTACTTACCTGCCGGCTGTACACACGTTTGCTGAGGCCCACACCTGGTCACCCCCCAAGGGCCAGGCATCTGCAGGCCCTCCTGCTCCATGACCATTTCCTATCTCTGCCTGTCTTGTTCTGGATTAGTTCCCTTTCCTTAAATCCTGCCCTCTTTCACAGCCACATAGAAACAAAGCCTACCCTCCCCCACTCTCAAGTACTATCTTCAGACAGATCCCTCTGTGTTTCCAACTGTCAGCCCTGACCCTGCCTTGGGACACAAGGACTCTGGTCTCAGTTACAGCCACCGATGTGGCTTGCATTACCTATGTTACCAGGAAATAAGGTAGAAAGTGATAGTGTAGCTGATCAGCTTAGGGTTTCCATGAGGTTCTGTGCATTGGAGGAATTTAGTCCATATTGACTGAATGAATAAGAAGGGAGGGGTACTGTACACCTGGTCCACAAAACCACAGAAGACCTCATGGTCTTCCCTGGGGTGTGTCCAGCAGCCCCACACATCTGCACCTGAGAAGCACCTTCAGTAAGCCAGGTTCCTCCCAAGTGCCCAGTGCCAGTCCAATGATTGGTAGCACAACATTGAAGATGGAGAGCAACTAGCAGATGCCCTGGAAAGCACTGGCTAAAAATGCACGGCACAGCATTGAGCTACCCTCTTGGTATGTGAGCCATAGGCTCTGCATGTTGATGTGACTGTGTGCGTTTGTGTATCTTTGTCATCTAACTGTATAAAGCAATGGCCTGGAGACCTCAGGACACCTGAGGTTTGGATCTTGTCCTGCCACCTGTACTTGGACCTTGGGCAAGCCACTTCACCAGGTCCCAGCAAGTTCACCATCACAATAGAGGGGAGCATGGGCGGGATCAAGGTAACACAGAGAGGACGTCTGAGGTCCTGAGTGCAGCCTTGAGAGTGGATAAGCCAACGGGAAAGCGTGGTCGGCAGAGCCTTCCTGGGGAAAAAAGCACACATTTCTTGCTGTGCCTTGACAGGATACATGAAATCGAGCATACAGCAAAGATGGAGAAAACACACAGATGTAGTTGCCATTAACCTGATATTACAATGCCTAATGTACCCAGTGGTCCAAAGTCTTACTGCCATGAGTGTTTTTTGTCACTCTAAATCACGAGTCAGTGATGCTAATGCTTCTTTGCAAAGGCAGTAGTTTTTAAATTGAAGAGTTTTAAAAACTGCTCCTCTGGAAGGGCTCTTAACACATTGCCAAATGCACCCCATGTGCACGAAGGAAGTTATGCAAATGTCTGGCATAGTTGAGTATATTACCATTACTTCAGTTAAAAAAAAAACAATCCCTTGTTCACTCTGTTTTTCTGTGCAGATAGAATTGCTTAATAGAAGAGAAGGAAATAAAACAACTCTTGTAGCCTACACAAACACAGAAGTTGAGCGTCTTGCACATGAGTCTGCTAGCATTTCTGCATGAACTCTGGTCTTGCAGCTCACGACTGGGGAAGTCCAAAGCTCTGTAGAGCCAAACCAGACGTGAAGGCTGCAGAGCAGCCAGGGGCAGGCAAGCTGGCAGGCAGGCGATGGAGGAGGGGCTGGGGCCGATTCTGGAAGCAGAGCCACTTAGGAGCTGTGAACACCACCCTGCCAGCCAGTCCTGACCTCTGCTGCTGCTGCCTGGGGTGGCCTTTCTGGTTTCTCAGACATGTGGTGCATTTCAGGACTCTTGAACTCTGTCCAGGAAGACATTCTCTAAACTGGTTCTGTTCAAGATCACACCCTTGACCTGCTGTCTAGTGAGACAGGTTTCTGCATTGCAGGGTTGTTTGGAATTGGAAAGCCTTGAATAGAGGATCATAGCTTGGAATCCAGTCCAGAAATGTATAATTTTAATGCTGTGGACTTGAACTTGAATTTATCATTGCTTAGTTAGATTTAAAATTTATCCAACTCATAATCCCTGACCTCTCCTCCCTCCAGACAAAAGCAATGGGTGCAGAAACAGATAAGAAATAAAGGCTGATAGCTGAATGCTGAACAGGTGGTTGTTTCCCTAACAAAGGAGGATTTCACAACTGACTCGTGACACTGAGCTAATGCTAAGATTTGCTTTTGGCCATGATCTCCCCTTCAAACATTTGGTTTCTGTTTTTTTTTTTTTTTAACTTACTTATTTGAAAGGCAGAATTAGAGAGAGATCAGAGATATCTTCCATTCATTTCTGTTGATTCATTCCTCAAATGGCCACAATGACCAGAGTTGGACCAGAACAAAGCTAGGAGATAGGAGCTTCATCCTGGCCTCCCCAAATGGTGCAGGAGCCCAAGAACTTTCCCAGATGCATTATCAGAGAGCTAGATCAGAGATGCATATGGACCAGCACCTATATGGGATGCTGGCTTTGCAGGCAATGGCTTAAACTGATATGCCACAGGACCAAGCCCTTGGTTTCTATTTTTAATCTAGATAACAGAGCAGTTGTTATTGCCATCTTTTTTATTTTAAGATTTATTTTTTATTTTCTTTATTGGAAAGGCGGATATACAGACAGGAGAGACAGAGAGAAAGATCTTCCGTCCAATGATTCACTCCCCAAGTGAGAGCAACTGCTGATGCTATGCCGATCTGAAGCCAGGAGCCTCTTCCGGGTCTCCCACGCGGGTGCAGGGTCCCAAAGCCCTGGGCCGTCCTCGACTGCTTTCCCGGGCCACAAGCAGGGAGCTGGATGGGAAGCAGGGCTGCCAGGATAGAACCGGCGCCCATATGGGATCCCGGGCTTGCAAGGCGAGGACCTTAACCACTGCACCACCGCGCCGGGCCCCTGTTATTGCCATCTTTGACAAAAAAACGATACCTGAGGGCTCCCACAGGTCGGGAGAGCACTGTAATGAAAAGCATAGTTACATAAAAAGGAAGGTGGTGTTTAAAAAAATATTTACTGACAGATAAAGATAGAGATCTCCCATCCAATGGTTCACTCAAAAAATGTCATCACTGGCCTACATTCAGAACTCAACTAACACCACCTGCTGGTGTGGATGTGGGGAGAAAGGCACCCTCCTTCACTGCTGGTGGGAGTGTAGGCTAGTACAACCACTGTGGAAATCAGTATGGAGAGTGCTTTGAGAACTGCAAATAAACCTGCCATATGACCCAGCCATCCCGCTCCTAGGAATATACCCAAAAGGAGTGAAATCTGCATGTGAGAAGGGGATCTGTAATCCTATATTTGCAGCAGCACAATCTACAATAGCAAAGACATGAAAACAATCCAAATGTGCTTCCAAAGAAACTGTGGTACATCTACTCCATGGAATATTATTCAGCTATTGAGAAGAATGAAATTGGTCCCGGTGCGGTGGCGCAAGTGGTTAAGGTCCTCGCCTTGCAAGCCCGGGATCCCATATGGGCGCCGGTTCTAATCCTGGCGGACCCGCTTCCCATCCAGCTCCCTGCTTGTGGCCCGGGAAAGCAGTCGAGGACGGCCCAGGGCTTTGGGACCCTGCACCCGCATGGGAGACCCGGAAGAGGCTCCTGGCTTCAGATCGGCATAGCATCAGCAGTTGCTCTCACTTGGGGAGTGAATCATTGGACGGAAGATCTTCCTCTCTGTCTCTCCTCTCTGTATATCCGCCTTTCCAATAAAAATAAAATAAATCTTTAAAAAAAAAAGAAAAGAAGAATGAAATTATGCCATTTACAACTAAGTGGTCCCAACTAGAGACTATTTTGCTCAGTGAAATGAGTCAATCACAAAAGAACAAACACCATATATTCTCTTAATATAAGGAAACCATCATGGAAAGTGTAACTTCAACAACCCAACCCATATTAGGTTTTTTGGCTGCATCCCATGTGATTTGAGGTTTTTTATTTCAGTTTCATTTATTCCAAATACTTTGTTTTCTCTTGTTGAATTCATTCTTGGCTCATGGATTACACGGTGGCATCATTTTTCCCAAGAGACTTTTGTGTTTCCTTTTTGTCACCTATGTGTTGCTTACTCAGTGGTGTGTATTTTTCATGGTGCTGTAATTTGTTGTTGTTGTTGTTATGGTGGTGGCTGTTGTTCTAATTCATACCAGTTGTTGACTTTTTTTCATGGATTCTCACTTATGGAAATGTATGGTGATGGAGTACTGCGAGCTACAATATCCAGATGTGGGGGTACAATGCAATGTGCATTCCTGCTTCCAAACAAAAGATGGACCCCCAATGAAACTGTGGGAAATGTGTAGACAGTGGGATGCTGGACTGTCTGACATTGTCTGCACCAGCAATGCCGAGGCACACTTAAATAAGAGACTGATGGAATTATGATTCCTTATGAAGAGGACTATACCACTGTAGTAAAATGGGGAAAATCTGTCAAGGTTGGGAGTTTTTTGGGGGGAGGATTCCAGTCTATATGAAACTGTACCACAAAATTCAAAATAATAATGATAAAAATGTCATCAAGAACTGAAGGTGAACCAGCCCAAAGCTAGAAGCTGGGAACTTAATCCAGGTCTCCAAGGTGGATGGTATCACCTGCTGCTTCCCAGGGTGTGCATCAGCAGGGAGCTGAAAACAGGAGATGAGACAAGACTTGAACCGTGGTAATCTGATATAGGATGGGAGTGACCGTTAAGCCAAATGTATATGCTGGGGATGGTGTTTTAACACATTCTACCTCAGGAAATGGAGTTTAATAATTGCTTTTGTTGTTGGAATGCAAGCACGTTAAATATGTTTCCGGGAAAATCCTCTAGCCTAGTGGTTAAGGCATTTGTTAAGATGCCTATGCTCTTCCCTGCTGGGCAGTGCTCCTGCTGGTGAGTGTGAGAGCTGGGAATAGGGGCAGACCAGGCATGGCAGAGCCACAACACTTGTTGGCCTGCATGTGAGGTGGGTTAGGGGTAGAGCCAGGCTGGATTGACTGTGCAGACAGGCTGGTCGGGCTTTGCTGTAACATCAGCTGGAAAGTGCTGGGATTGGGAGCAAGTCCTGTTGAGCTAGACTGCAGAACCACCTGAAGAGTGCAAGATCCAGGTTAAGAAGCAGGTCCAGTAGAGAGACTGTGGGCACTTCTCTGATGGGCTGCAGCTTCCACTGCTGAGCACTAAAACCAGGACTCAGGGAGGGCCTGGTTAGACAGGCGATGGCACCTGCTGGGATGAGTATAGGCTGGATAGTGGGATTGGGTGGGCTGAACTAGGCTTCAATGCCCACTGAGATGTATGAGCTGAATGGAATGTGATCTGGACTGGACCAGTCCGCTGCACATGTTGGCAGGCACAGGAACCAGGGCTGGGGGCAGGTTTGGTGGGGGTTGTTGGGGATGGCCTGACTGAACTGCAGTTGGTGTACATGAAGAATGAGAGTGTAGTGTACAGGGTTGGGCTGGGCCGTAGCACCCATTGGTTTGTGTAAGAGTTGGGGCTGGAGATAGATCTGATCAAGCAATTGCAACTATCAGAGTGTATGTAGGCTGATGTGGGTCACAGACTGAGCCGAATCCTGTGCTGGCAGGCACACAAGAACCAGGTCAGACAAGATGTCTTTGAGGGTCCCCCCAGCTGAACTGCTGGATTCAGAACTCCCAGCTCTTGGCTTTAATGGGTTCCAGATCTGACCCTTTGGTTCATTTGGGGAGTAAAGTAGAGGACAGAAGCGCGCTCTCTCTCTCTCTCTCTCTCCCTCCCTCTCTCTCCCTTCTGTCTGTCAATTAGATAGAAGTTCATGAAGAAATGTATGTCTGTTGTGTCAGCTGGTATGGGCAAGTCCTCAGTCTATGCCAGATATGAGCTGATGCATGCTTTTGCCTTAAGTTTGATATTTTAAGAAAGTCTATAAGTCTTGTAGCCAAATGGTAGCACAAATATCTTCTTCAGCTTTCTAATCAATGTCAGTATCTCAAAGAGGCCCAGATTGACACTATATTTTAAGTTGTGATACTGACCAAAGCCTTTATGCTTTATTGCTTTTCTCCATAGCACATGTCAATTTCTAGCTCATTCATGTGCTTGCTTCTTATGTTCATTGTTTAGTATCTGTGTCCTTCTCCTAAAAGGTAACCTCCACAAAAGAAGGGTTGCCTGTGGTGTTCACCGATAGATTCAGCATGCAATACCAGTGCCCCATTTCTAGTAGGAAAACAGTGAATATCTGTGAGTGATGGGAGGGTCATCCACACATTGGCTACTTGCAATTCCTCTTCTGTTTATAGCCTACCTCACCCCTAGGAAACCCAAGAGGCATGCCATCACAGCCAAACTACTATGAGTCTATGTGCCCCAGTGATAGAATATTGGCACCTGGACACTCATGTTTGGAGTTCCAGCCACTCCAAGCATTTGCTTGAAGCAGCTCAGTGTCAATTGCATGCAAGACAGTAAGTGCCTAGAAGGTCAAGTCACCTTGTATATGTCGAGCACTCATGCCTGTGTGCCTGCCTTTGAAACCACTACCTCAAGGTCCCCCCAGAAGGAGAAGGCCTTGTCATTGCTCTCACTACACCTGCAACGTGGCTGAGAAAGTCTCTGCTGTCATGGCTACCTTGTGGTCCGGGACTCTTTGTAGACGGGTGGGTACACCTAGGTTTGACAAAGGGACTGTCGTAATTTGAGGATTCTTTTTCTGATGCGCACAATATTTCACTTCCTCCACTTCTGCACATTGAGCCAAATCAATCTTTTTGAGTTATGACTTTCATGTGCTTGGGCCCCACTACAGGAATGAGCTTTACTCCAGTTCAAAGAGCTAAGCCCAAATTTCTCTCTTCAGAATTCTAAGGCTTCTCTCAAAGGTTTCCCTGGTTTGGATGGTGCCAGCTCCCCACCTTGACCAGTGTGAACACTATGTTCTCATCTGCTGTTTCTGGCATTCCTTCCTCTTCCTGTTTCGCAGCCCCCTCCCTGAGCTCTGACTTAGCACTCTGACACCCATCTCACTGCCTTTGTTTATGCTGTTTCTCATCCATCCACTCTTTGCCAAGATGCTGAGCACCTACCAACTATCAGCAGTGTTTGGGGCCCTAAGCATGGAAACTTAGCAATTTGAATTGCACTCTTGCCCTTTCTTTCTCAAACCAAGGCCATCCAAGTTGTGTATTGCCTTCTGAAGTCAATCTAAAAACAAAGCAAAACAAAACAAAAAACAAAAACAAAACCTTGCCTTTCCAAAGTTTCCCCAGCTCTGTGAGACAGCCTAGTATATTGGTTAAAAGCAAAAAAAATTGGGAATCAAATATGTCTGGGTTAGAGCTATGCCCTGCCACTGAAATGGAGAACATAGGTGCATGTCATAGATTTGTTGTGATAGTGGTGAGAGGTAATAACCAATAGTGATGCTGCTGTCACCCTCTTTTCTGGGTATGCAAAGCAGAATGCATGACACTGATCACATAAGAATTAGTGAATATCGCTTGTAATGTCATGTGTCCTTGCCCAACAGTGCTTAACAAGTGCATGGCAAACACAGGCACCTAAAAAGATACCTGGTGTTTGCCTACTGTTTCTTAGCTGTTCTTTTTACACCTTCTCTAAGAAGAGGTGGAGCCCCTTCATGACTGCAAGCAAGCCATTAGCGAAGAAACAGAGATGCCTATTTCTGATATGAGGTCAATGGGAGAAGAAAACTTCTCCAGCCAGTGTTAAGTGGCCATAGCAAAGTATAACCCATGGTTTCAATTTGGTCTGTCAAAGATGGAATTAAAAATAAATTTGAAGTTTCACAACATTGTTCCTTCTATTACGGGTGCTGCTGTGCATTAAAATGGTCTGTGTGGGGCTCATTGGGATGGGCAGAGATTCAATCATTGCTAATGGATTAAGGAAATGGGGTGGTGAGAATTAGGTTCATCCATCCCAATTGGGGCAAGAAAAAGAACCATGGCGTGTGTTGTTCAGACTTGACATCTTGCCAGCTGGAACAAGAGGGAAATGTTTCTCAGAACTCACTGAGCGGCCTGCTCACAAGTCAGAGATAACGGCATTCAGTGGGACTAGATAGAATTTTTATGTGGTCTAGTTAAAGACTTGCACCAGCCACTTGGGAGCTGCACAGAGCATCCCTTGAGGACCTTTGAAACTATACCACAAGGCCTAGGTAGAAGCCACTGATGCAAATGCCATGGCAACCATGACAATTTGCTTTTATACAGTGAAGTTATTTACAACAACAAGTTTCTTTTCTCTTTCTTTCTTTCTTTCTTTCCTTCTTTCTTTCTTTCTTTCTTTCTTTCTTTCTTTCTTTCTTTCTTTCTTTCCTTCTTTCTTTCATTCTTAGATTTATTTTACTTGCTTGTGCTGCTGCAGTGAGCACTTATTTGTTTAAAAGGCAGAGTTACAGAGAGGAAAAGACAAAAAGATCTTTGGTCTATTGGTTTACGCTCTAAATTCCCACAATGTCCAGAACTGGTCTAGCCTGAAAGCAGGAGTCCAGATTTCAACTCAGGTCTTGCATGTGGATAGAAGAGAATCAAACATCAGCTGCCTTCTGGGATGCATAGAAGCAGGAAGCACAAATCCAGGTGCTGGGATGTCAGAGGCAGGTGTCCCAAGTGATAGTTTGGCCTTGCCCTGTGCCTTTGTCATGATCATTACCATGTGGACTCTTTAACGTCTCTGATTTTTTTACTCTGCTGTCCCATATGGAGAGTCCAGACATCCACGTGCCTCTGAGCCGCTTCAGTCTCTCCTGGGAGTAGGGAGTCCCTGTGTGGGTCTTTGACTATCATAGGGCCTACCAGGGGCTGAAATTCTGATCTGGCCTGATCCATTTCCAAATTTTGTGTGGGACCATACTTGAGTAGGTTGGTTAGAACTGGACTCCATTTCTCATATTTCATATTGTTACTGTTGTTAATGAAAATTTTCTTTCTTTTTTGTTTGTTTATTTGAAAGGCAAAGTGACAGGGGTAGAAGTGGGGTGAGACTGATTTTTCATGTACTAGTTCATTCCTCAAATTATATTAACAGCTAGAACTGGGCCCGGTGGCATGGCCTAGCAGCTAAAGTCCTTTCCTTGAATGCGCCACGATCCCATATGGGCACCGGTTCTAATCCCAGCAGCTCCACTTCCCATCCAGCTCTCTGCTTGTGGCCTGGGAAAGCAATCAAGGACGGCCCAAGGCTTTGGGACCCTGCACCCGCGAGGGAGACCCGGAAGAAGTTCCTGGATCCTGGCTTCGGATTGGAATAGCATCAGCTGTTGCGCGCACTTGGAGAGTGAATCATCGGATGGAAGATCTTCCTCTCTGTCTCTCCTCCTCTCAGTATATCTGATTTTCCAATAAATAAATAAATCTTAAAAAAAAAAAAAAACAGCTAGAACTGGCCTAGGACAAAGCCAAGAACTCCATCTGGGTTTTCCCCATATGCGGCAGGAGTCCAAGTACTTGGAAAGTCTTCTGCACTGCTTTCCCAAGTACATCAGCAGGAAACTCAATCAGACATAGACAGCTGGGACTCAGACTAGCACCCCAATATAGGATGCTGATGCTACAAGTGGAGGCTTAACCCACTGTGCCATAATTCTGGCCTCTCCATTTCACATTTCTCTAACTTCTGACTATGAGGAGCCTAATGAATCCCTGAAGCTAGCCAGCACATCTGTTCCAGGCTGAGTGTTTCCTGCCAATCCCCTCCTGTAGGCAGATCTGCCTCTAGCACAAGCCGGGTTCCCAGTCTGGGATCACGCAGACTAATTTTAAAGCCGCAGCATGTCTGTATTTCAGACACACCCTAGCTAATTCTTTCAGAGAGATGGGCAAATGTGACATTTCATTGAAAAGACTATTCTTAACGGTGAGCGGTGCACATATGTGCCCATATGATACTGAAGCTACTAGAGAAGGCCGGCTCCGCAGTCCCCGGGGAGTGGACCCGCTAGCCCGCCTGCAGGAGCGGTCAGTGGTGGCCAGCACAGGCTCACACACGCTGGTGTGGGGGTTGGCACCCATGGATTGGAGTCCTGGCTGCCTCTTTTTTGAGATCACTTGCTCACAATGTGCCTTTGTTTGGATTTTTTTTTTTTTAAGAAGAGAAACACATCAAAAATTCCAGGTAACAGGACTTCCTGAAGTTGGAGGCACCAAGATTGCCTGAACGGGGAGGATTTTTGTTGCACAAGAAAGCGTATGAAACAACAAACTTCTTTTCCCCTTCACAGCTGGGACTCACCCATTTTGCCCATGTGTGTAAATGCTGCTGCTAATGGGGTGTCGGAAGAATGGGGGTCCTGAGCTTTGGGTACTCATAAATCAGAGAAGGAACCTGAAGAAAACTAGGATCTTTTACTGAGAGAATGTTTAAGTGTTTCTCCTCCCACCCAGCCCCCAGCCCACGCTGTGGGACAGGAGGGCAGAGCTCCGTGAGGCGGAAGGCGTGATTTGGGGAGTCTCTAATAGGCTGTGAGAACACGCTTTCCCACATCAACTTGCAGACATCTGGAGGGAGAGAAACAGAAAGAGGGGTGGAGGCAGGGAGACCTTCTCTGCCGTGCACGCCAAGAGCCCAACAGCAGTCGTATCCGTGCCAGAGGAGGGCAGGCAGATGGCCAAGAATCTTCCAGCCAAAGCTCAGCAGTGGGGGCAGGCCCCTCTCCCAAAGTGTTGGGAGGGCCCCCAGTTGCCTAAGCAACCAGGGACTGTACAGAATCCCTGGGGGGTTCGTCTGAACTCTGGGCTCCAAGTTTGGTTGGGTGTGTGTGGGGGAGGCAGTGCGGCAGGGGAAAGGGCTATTGGGGGAGGGAGGAGGAGAGTCTTGCTTACTTTCCTAACTGTGTGGCAGGCAGTTGCAGGGTCAGAAAGGACCATGTGGTTTAGGGCTGTCAGAGTGCCCCCACCCCTCGGCACCCCCTATCTCTGGCCAACAAAATCCTGGGGCTTGGTGTGACTAGGCAGGGACTGTCAAGCTCGCCACTCAAGCTCGCATCTGCAATGTGAAATCCTATTTGTTCCTGAGCCCTGCCCCAGTCAGCAAAGATGTGACTCTCCGGTTTACATTGTCCTGTCTATGCTGGCTGGGGACACTGGCCTTAAAAAATCTCAGCCCCCACTTGTCCCCCAGAGTCCTAGGAGGGCAAGGCCCTGGGGACGGCAGCCAGCCCTAGGGCAGCCCCCAGCCAGGGAGGACAGCAACCCCTCCTCTTTAGAGCCCTCCTTCCCTACAGACCTCAGGCTGTCTGCCTTGATTTCCTGGCTCCCCGAAAATTGTATTGTGATAGCAAGCAGAGCAATTTCCTGGGGGTGTATTTGGAAAGAAGGGAGTAAGCCTGGGTTGGATACCATCCATGGAGCAAGAGCGGAATCCACGTCCCTGGTTCTTCCCCCCCCCACCCCCCCCACCCCCCCCCCCACCCCCGCGCACAAAACACACTCGTCTGGGAGCTGTTACAGAAACTTGCACCGCCCCGGACCCCAGAGGCAGTGCAACGGGCTTCCAGTTGCATGCCCCAGGTGCCTCTGAGCGGAGACCCCCGCCCCTTTCCCCGATGTAAGGCTGAGTGGCTTGGGCCCAAGCACCGGAAAGGCTTCCCGTGTGAGCAGAACCGGCGAGCTGCAAGGCGGTGCAGGAAGCGCTCTTCAGCGCGGGCCAGGCCGCCAGCTGCGCCCGGCAGGGGTCAGGGCTTTTCTTCCTCTCTCCGCTAGCCCACGCGTCCTCTCAACTCGCTCCGCTCTCAGCCAGGTGGTCCTGGCCCCACGGAACCCCGTTAAGGGAAGGGCGCTTTGGGGGAAGTTTGCAGAGAATTACAGCTACAGGGCCGAGGGCGCGGGTGGTGAACTTTTTTTTCTTTTTCTGTTCACGTCGAAAATAAAACCCGGAGGAGGGGTGAGGCAGAAGAAGGGAAGAAAGGGAAGTGAAATAGCAGAATCACCTCCGAAAAGAGGATCAAGGCGGATTCAGAACTTGCACACACCTGCACGTTGGACATCTTAGAAAGTCGGGCTTTTTAACTCCGATGATGAGAAGGACAAATGGCCTCCTTGGAAATATGTCCCAAATCCCTGAAGTGCTGTAGCCGGGCAGCTGCTTTGGGACAGTTATTTCAGTATCCCAGAGGAAAGATATTTCAGGGTTTGGTTCTTGCCAGAAATATCTTTTAGAAGGCAAGGGAAAAGGAGAAACATTACAGAATTGCCAAAAATATTTTGATAGCAATGCAAAACTTTGTAGATGCTTAAAGAAAAATTAGAGTAGGCTCTTATATTTTAAGGAAGCCTGGTTGGACTGGCTCTGTATTTTGGTCTTATGGGTTCCTTTATGTTTCTGTGTTGTGGGGTCTGCACAAGGGTCTACTAGCTCAGGGATACACTTAACCATTTGCCAACACTGTGGGGGTATTATGTATTTCTGTGCATCTGTTTATGATGTGTATTTTTAGTTGTGACTTGAAGATGTGCACTATGCAAAAACTGCATAGATTTCATATTTTTTACATGAAACTAAACTTATCTTTTAATTCCATTTTCCATGAACTTTTTTTTTTTTTTGAAACAGCAATAGACTGAGACAGAGCTACCACCTGCTGGTTCACTTCTCAAAAGATGGTAGGAGTTGGAACCTGGGAGCTGGGCGTTCCATCCAGGTCTTGCCTATGGGTGAGTGGAGACCCAGCTGCCTGAGTCATCATCACTGCGCCCCGCATCTGCATGATCAGGGACGGAGTGGGGAGTGCAGCTGTGCAAGGCGTTTGTGCCTCTTCATCTCCGGGCTAACCCAGCATCTGAAGAACACCTGCTTCTCTGGGTGTGGACCCTGTAAGTTCTGTTAAAGTTTCAAAATAATGTAGGACTTCAGTCATTTGGAAAAATGAGGAGGGGTAACATCAGATAAGTCTGGTAACACAGAGTCAAACAGGGAAAGGCTTCAGTTATCAATTTGAAGTTGGCCTGCCTATCTGGAGAATCCCAAATGACCCCACCTGGCTATCAGCACCAAGTCACCTCTGGCAGATTTCCTTTCGCAGGGACCGTCTGTGAACCTGGCTGGGAATTCGTGGGCTCCTAATAAAGCTTGCTGTTTTCCTCCCACCACCTCTTGGGGCTCTTGAATTGCTTAGGGAAAATCTTCCCTTTTTAATCCATCACAGCCTTGGAGGGAAAAGAACTGTAGTGGCCTGGCCATGAAGTTTCTTAATGTGTTCTCATTTTTAATTTGGTGTATACTATTGATTGCTGTTCTGTGGTATTTTGTTTGGTATAATATATTCGTTTTTCTCTACCAGTACCCAAAGTGCATGGGTTGCACTCCTTCAAATAAAACAATGTTAAGAATGCCTTGGAGGTGAGCAGATGGGGATTTAAGCATCATATACAATGAGGGTTTCCCTCGGTCCTGTGCACATGAGTCAGTCCATCAGTCAGCTTTCCTGGGCAGCTCAATCTGTAGAATTGGTTTGGATTCAATTTAATGAAAGTGGGAAAGTTTTGCTCATCTCAGCAAAAGGAGGTTTTCATGCAATTTGGGAGCATGTAATAAACATCTCCATGGTAGAACATCAATGTGCAGGATTTGAAGGACCAGGATTTTCCTAGTGGCCCAACTATGAGCTTTTTTGAAAGGCTGCGCAGTTAAAACTGAGCAGACTTCAGATTGGAGTCTTGCTTGCTGCAGGATTTAGCAACTGTGTAAACAACATCTTATCTACTGCATAAAGTGTTGTAAAAATAACTCACCCTGGTGAGTTGGTTTAACTTTTCAGGGACAAGAGACAGAAATTCTCTGATTATTTTAAAAAGGATGAGAGAAAAAAGCTTTCATTCACATTATTATACTATAGGGAATTTGTTTTTTTCCCCCTGGAATGTCAAACTACAGACCTTGATTACGTGTAAACTCCACAAAACAACAAATCAAGTTTGCATTGTCATCAAATTTAAGATTGAGCTTGATTTAAAAAGTGGCTAGCCTACTGGTTAGAAAGCTGTTCAGATCTGAGTACCTAGGTTTGATACCCACGGCTGGCTCCTGACTCCAGCTTCCTGCTAATGCAGACCCTGGGAGAAAGCAGTGATGGCTACAGGAACTGAGTTCCTACAGCCTGAGTGGGAGACCCGGATTGAGTTCTCAGCCCCCACCTTCCATGCACTCCAGCCACAGTCACTGAGGGCATTTGGAGAGCGAACCAGTAGTTAGAACCTCTGTCTCTCTCTCAAATCAATTAAACACTCCTGCTTAAAAAAAAAAAAGAACAGAAATTATTTGTTTTTATTGGAAAGTCAGATTTTTATTTTTCAGAGAGGAGAGGCAGAAAGATCTTCTGTCTGCTGGTTCACTCCCCAAGTGGTGCAACAGCCAGAGTTAAGCTGATCTGAAGCCAGGAGCCAGGAGCTTCTTCAGGGTCTCCTGTGTAGGTGCAGGATCCCAAGGCTTTGGACTGTTCTTGACTGCTTTGCCAGGCCACAATCAGGGAGCTGGATGGGAAGTGAAGCAGCCGAGATAGGAACTGGTGCCCATATAGGATCCCAGTGCTTGCAAGGCAAGGACTTTGGCTACTAAACTACCATGCTGGGCCTGAACACGTCTACTTTTAAAAAGAAAGTTGTTAAGCTGAATACTAATTGATCATGGTAATTACTCTTTTACAATGCTAAGCAGTTTATACAAAGTTCTCAGAAGCCGGCTCATTAAATTTTCAAGCCTAGAGAGGTAGATTCAACAGTATTTGTTATCTCTCCTTTACAGGAAGGAGGGCAGGGAGAGCAAGGCTCAGGAAAGTTAAGGCTCTTGCCCGAAGTTATAAAAAAGAAGCATGAAATCAAATCTTACACCAAAGCCATGCTCTTGGTTAGCTGCTGGTGATCGTTGGTAAGGACTGTGAAAAACTGCTGGATTTTGTCAGACGTTCTGGATCTTACGGCTTTATATTCAGGTGTCTAGTTTGGTTGGGATTCTTTAAGGGAAAATCAGACAGGAAGCAAGTTCAACCTTCCTAATGCTTTCAAGTCTCTGTCTCATATTTATCATCACTGTTGGCCCAGGCAGCCTCTGTTTCTGATCCCAATGCTAAAAAATGAGCTCTACAAAAAAAAAAATTCTTTCCTCTAGGCGTGGGCCAGCCCAGCTGTGACAACACAGGGGCCTTTCAAAATTGGCTCCTTCTAGTAAACGGAGAAAGCAAGTATGAACACATGTAAATGGATTTGTTTACAGAACTCAGATTTTTTGTTGTTGTTGTTGTTTTTCAAACTTTAACTTAGCTCTTGGCTGGCCTGCAGCCAGTGTGGCTGTCAGGGTACCCTACAACAGCTCCTAGGCCTTGTTTGGAGGTGACAGGATATGATAGGAAGTCACTGGAATACCTGGCCTAGGGTGGACTTTCCATCTCGCCAGATACTCAGGCCTTCCCTTTGTTCTCCAGTGTGAGTTCTCCCTGACGGTGGGTCCTGCCACATCTCTGTCCTGTGGCCACTTCCGGATCTTTTGGCTACTAGGTCCCACGGGGCATGTGATTTACAGCATGATAAACAAGCACTAGGTTAGGAGAAAGAGGCCTGGGACCGGGATCAAGTTCCTCTGTGTGATGCTGGCAAGGCACTTTGCTTTTCTGGTCTGTTTCCTCACTTGGGAATTAAGTGGGTTACATTGGGCCCACTCTTATTTTGCAAATCTCCCTCCTAGAAATGTCTGCCAGTCGATAAAGCTGAGTGGACGTGGGGAGGACTGTCATCTTTAACCAGTGCAGATGCATAAGGGAGGCGATTAGATGCAGGCACCTTGCCTCTCCAAAGATCCAGAGAGCCAAAAACAACTCATTTGAATTCCAGGGATGCAAATAAGAGGGGAAAACCTGATAACTGCCGTGAAGAATAGAGAGCTGGAGAAGATGCAGGGCTGTCCCAGATGACAGTGGGACGTAAACATGCCAGGGCAGCAGCTCCATTCTGTTTGATGAAATCCCCCATGTTTAGGCACTCAAGACATGCTTCTTGGATGATAAAGGAATAAACATCTGATAAGATAAATGAGATATGCTGATCTGACAATATTTACCCTAAAATTATACCTGGATTTAGACTAGCCCCTGGGTACTCACATGGAGTACTGGGTACTCACATGGAGTACTGGAGTCACTAGCAGAGATGTTACCTGTGTAGCCACTGGTAAGATCTTTCTTTTTACAACTCTTCTTTAACCCAAGCCTTGCCAGTGGAATGGGTGATCTGACATTTATGACTATGCCCATTACCATTTAACCAGCACTCCCAGAACAACCATCCTGCAACTCAATTCAGTCATTAAGCTGAAAAATCAGCAAGCTCATGCAACCCTCTAGAGAGTTCCTATAGTGCTAAGGGTGCTCCATAGACCTGAGTGGATATGTAAATAAGCTGAGAAGAGAAGGGGCTGGCATGGTGGCTCTATTGGCTAATCCTCTGACTACAAGCACCAGGATGCCATAAGTGTTCCTCTTTGTGTCCCAGTTGCTTCACTTCCCTTCCAGCTCCCTGTATATGGCCTGAGAAAATAGTTGAGAATGACCCAAAGCCTTGGGATCCTGCACCTGCATGGGAGATGGGCAAGAAGCTCCTGACTCCTGGCTTTGGGTTGGCTCAGCTCCAGCTGTTGCAGTCATTTGGGGAGAGATACAGCCAATGGATGATCTTTCTCTCTGTTTCCATTCTCTCTGTAAATCTGACTTTCAAAAAAAAAAAAAAAAACTGAAAAAAGAGGAAGAGAGGAATGCCACTAATTCTCCCAATCTCCATGGGTGCTTTTCTCTGATAATCAAGAACAGGCACAGATTGCCTTGCAAACACTCCTCCTGTGTTCTACTTTAAAAGCAGACAATAGCAAACAATTTCATGAATGTTATTTTACATGCACCTCAGCTGCAGTCAGAAAAGCCTGACACAGATATGCAACACACTAAGTAGGGCTATAGGATTTAAAAAGAAACCTGGCAGGTCTTATAAAACCCTCACGGAGCCAGCCAGCCCCAAAGCGTTGAACTGTGATGGGCCGACACCTCCCTCCGCAGCCAGGCTGCCTCTGCAGCTCTTGCCCGCAGGCAGGTTCAAGCGTCTCTCCCTCTGCTTACCTCCTTTTCAGAATCCATTTCCACAGCCTGATGGCTTGGCCTTTTTGCTTCTTTTCTTCACCAACCTCTGTTCTGCCTGGTCCTGTGGTGTGTGAGTGCTGTGGGATCCACATCCCAGGACACTAGCCATGTTGGTGAGCCTGGCATTCGTCCCAAGAAGCAGGGTCACATAGTTCCAATTATACATGATCCTTGCGCAGTAAATATATCACAACTGAAGAATTCCATAGGACAGGCGTGTTGATCGTGTGTAAATAGTAAAATCAACTGATGCTTTACAATGCATAATTTACAAGGAAATGGGATTCATTGTTTTTTCATGGAGAGAGCCAATTACTCCTGGCCGAGGGGATGGATTTATGATTTATTCATTTCATCATCCAGTGGTAGCCACATAAATGTACCGTGTTGGGCACTAACATAGGAAGAAGATAAGTAGGCTGTATTTCTTTTCTCAGAAGGTATGGTCTGTAGCAGAGCAGTGATGTGTAAGTACAGGTAACTTCAGCATGACCAAAAAGGGACACACACAAGGCGTAGGCAAAGGAGCATGGCTTTTCCACTGGGAAGGTGGTAGAAGCATCTGAAGTGGGTTTGCATGGATGAGATACTCAGATACTCTGAGATCAAAATAACAGAGGGGCCAGTCTGTCACACAGTGGATCAAGGTGCCTCTTGCTATGCTGGTGTACAGGTTCTACTCTGCTTCTGATCTTGTTCACTGCTAATGTGCAGAGGAAAATGGCCTGAGAACATGGGCCATGGTTCTGGACCTGTTTGTTTTTTTCTTTACAGATTCATTTATTGGTTTGAAAGGCAAAGTTACAGAGAGAGGTGGAGAAATGGAGAGAGAAAAGTTTTTAACCTTTTGGGGATCACATTTTCTTAAGAATCTGATGAAAGCAATCCAACCTCTTTCTAGAAAAATAAACACACATGCTCAGTCAGTCTTGTCGGGAGGTCCCGAATCCCTGTTGCCTATTCTTGGACTCCCAGGAGTCCATGGTCCCTAGGGTAAAAATTTCTGAAGCTGGAAGATGTTAGAGTTCAGTGCTACAGGGCAGGGTCACACTACTGGAGTCCTGGAGACTTCTACCCAATGGAAGCCACCATCACAGTGCTTTTCTAGAGTGTGTGTGTGTTGTGTGGGGGAGAGAGGTTAGCACTCCTGGTACAGACTGATCACACTGGGTGCAAAGCTGTGCTCCTTGCTAGTGTGCACCCATATGGACACGCTTGCACATGCACATGGGCAGAATGGGGCTTTGTGCCTGGACAGGCGGCACGTGTGTTTGGAAGTTTCCCTGGTAACTCTGGCACCTGGGAGATGTCCCACTCCCACTGCCTTAGGATGTTATTTTCTATCTGTCCTGCAGCTCTCCGTGCTGAGAGACGCCTGGCAAGCACATCAGACGTGCCCAGGCGAAATCTGTGTCCTGGCCCAGAGCCCAGCTGCAGCTCAGGCGGGGCCTTCCCTCCTACTTGCCTTCCATGCTGCATTAATATTGAAACTGGATGGCAAAATAAGGCCACCAACAAGGAAACTCTAGAAAGCAGAGAGCTCATAAGCACTGGAGGAAATCCCTCTGTCATCTAGCCTCATGAGCAGGAGCCCAGCCGGGTGTTTTGAGGTCCTGGATATGACTCAGTGGCTAAGGAAGTCCCATCTACTCTTCTAGATGCTGTGTGGAAGCAAGGATGCATCCTATATGGATGCTGGTTAAAATCCCAGCTACTTCGCTTCCAATCCAGTTCCTGACAATGTGTCTGAGAAAGCAGTGGATGATGGCACAAGTGCTTGGGCCCATGCACTCATATTGGAAGCCTGGAAGGAACTCCTGACCCCTGGCTTTGACCTGGCCCAGCCCTGGCTATTGTGCCCATTTGGGGAATGAGCCAGCGAATGGAAAACATCTTTTCCTTTCTAATTCTAACTTTCAAATATATATTACATATATTTTTCTTTAAAAGAGAAAAACACAACTGTGCTCACACCTGTTCAAATGGTTATAATAAGCAAGAGTTCAAAGCTAGCACGTGTTGGTGAGGACATGGAGGAAAGGAAACTGGTAAATTAGTACAGCCATAATGGAAAACAGTAGGAAAGTGCCTCAAAAAATTAAAAGTAGAAGAATTCTATGGCTCTAGTCCAGTTCCTAGTGCTATTGCAGAATACCATAAACTGGACAAAGTATTAACTATGGAAATTTACTTGGCCATAACTCTGGATACTAGAAAGTTCAAGAGTTTGGTGCCAATGTTAGGATCTCCCTGTTGCCCCATTGTATGGTAGATGGACAAGAGACAGGGAGGAAATCCAATAAGCAACCCACTCCTGAGATAACAGCATTAAACTGTTCAGAAGAGTATGTCCAATATGTTACTCTGTTATAATGGAAATTGGATTTCACACAAATGTTGACTGGGGTAGGGAGGGCATTTGATCTGCTTAAGATGTATGCACTCCATATGAGTACGTGTATTCAAGTCCCTGCTTTGCTTCCAAATCTAGCTTCCTTTGAATGTTGCACCTTGCAAGGTAGCAGGTATTGGCCCAAGTCCTTGACATCCACATGGGAGTTTTGAATTGAGATTTGAGCATCAGTGGATGAAAGATCTCTATTTCTCTGTATCTCTGTCTTTGAAATATAAGAAAATAAATAGAGCTGGACATTGCTATTGCACATCTAGGAGGTAGTTAGTGATAGGCCAAGTTCTTGCTGCCCACAGGGGAGGTCAGGATGGATTTCTGAGTTCCTGGCATCAGGCTGGCAGGGTAGTGGTTGTTGTGAGCCTTTGAACATTTGGGGAGTGACCCAGTATGTGGAAGAGCTCCTGTCTGTCTCAGTCTCCCCCTCTTTGTCAGTTTAACTTTCAAATGAATAATAAACAGAACAAAACATGAAACCATAGCACATGTGCTCCAGCTCCCGGGTAGACAGCCAATGGAAATGAAATCAATATGTTAAAGAAACATCTCTACTGCCATTCATTGCAGAATTATTCACAAGAGCCAAGCTATAAAATCAATCTATGTATTCACTAATGGATCAACAGATAAATAAAATGTAGTGTTTATTCACTGTGGAATACAAAAACAGTCCTGTCCCTTTGTGACAGTGTAGATGAACATGGAGGACATTGATTAGGCATAGAAAGATAAATCCTGTGTGATCTACTTACAGATGGAACCTGACACAGTTGAAGTTACAGAAGCACAGGGTAGAAGAGTACTTCCAGGGCTTGGGGGCCAGGATGGGGTTTGGGCATCAGGATAGATGTGTGAACATGTTGGTGACAGAATGCAAAATGTCAAACAGGAGCCCTAAGGTCAAGAGCTCTACTGTACAATGTGTGACTACATTAATGGGTCTTTGAACAATGTGAAGAAGGTACATGCTACGTGTCCTTACCACACACAAGAAATGCTCAGTGAGGTCAGACGTATGGCAGTTGGCTTCATTTTGCTGTTCTACAACGTATGCATTATTACACAGCCTTATGTTCTGCACCAGAAATATATATCCAAAAAGATGTCAATTAACAAAAAACACAAACTGCAGTCTGCATCTGGGCTCCAGGCCTGCTTCTTGCCTTGTTCCCCTTTCTTTTCTTTATTTTGTCTTTACTTAAATGTTTTCATTACAGAAAAAGAGGAAGAAGGCATTTTAATCTTTCCGGTTCTTTGTAGTAAGGTTCAGTCCTGCCTTCTGTCCTGAAGTTGCTGTGACTTTCAGCCTCTTATGATGGAGGCCAGGAGAAGGGAACACAGAGACATCCAGTCCCCCGAGCAGGCCGCCAGAGTCCAGGCGCTTGCTCTCACACTCGAGAGAGCTCAGCCTCCCTGTTGGCTGGGCCAGCAAAATACAGTCTTGGAGCTCTGGGAGCTAAGCTATGTAGAATGGTGGGATTTTCCACTCAGGGGTATTCATGTCTTTGGAATGCATTTCCTTGAAGGCTGTAGGCAGCAGCACGGAGCACTAACCAGGACAGTGTGCTTCTGAATTTGTGTGCCTTTTCTTTCTTTCTTTTCTTTTTATTTTTTACTTTCTCTCTCTCTCTCTCTCTTTTTTTTTAAGATTTATTTATTTGTATTGGAATGGCAAATTTACAAAGAGAACGAGAGACAAAAAGAAAGATCTTCTATCCACTGGATCACTCCAAAAATGGCTGAGCTGATCCAAGGCCAGGAGCCAGGAGCCTCCTCTGGGTTTCCCAGGAGGGCACAGGGTCCCTAGACTTTGGGCCATTGTCCTGTGCTTTCCCAGGCTACAAGGGAGCTGGATGGGAAGTAGAGCAGCTGGGATATGAATTGGTGCCCACATTGATGCTGGCACTTGAAGATTGAGGATTAGCCTATTGAGCCATAGCTCTGGCCCCTGCGTGTCTTTTTATGTCCTAAAGTTTGGGACTATGAGGACTAAGGTCCTGCCTCTGGGAAGTAGAGCATGCACTGCCAACTTATGATGATTTGGCTAAGCAATGGGGCTTGAAGACTCACAGAAGCTGCTTGGGACAGGACAGGAGCCACCAGGATTCAGGGTCCAGAACTGAGCTCCATGTGAAACCTACATGAACCCCAAACTAAAAAGCAAAAACAGCTTGCAGAGGCAGAAACAAAATGGAAAGGTTCACCTCCCTCCAAAGATCCAGATATCCTTAAAACACAAATGAAAAACTGGGGAAAAAATATCTGAAGCATATTGAGAAATTGCAATGTCACTTCCAGCCAATAAAAAACTCAATGAATGCCTCAGTAGAAAATTGAAAAAGGGTAAAAACAAGTAAGTCACAGTATAACACAAATGCTACTAAATAAGTAAAAGTGCTCACTCTTAGTAATAATCAAAGAAATTCAACTTAAAATCAACCCCCCAAATCACCAATTATTGATAATCAAGGTGGCAAAGATTTAAAAGCAAAGCAAAAATAGAATTGGGTATGTGGAGAAATAGCTATTTTTATAAATTGCTCATGAGTACATAAACTGATGTATTTATACACTTCAAAAATATTTCATCTGAAAGGCAGAGCTGCAGAAGGAGGAAGGGAAGAAGAGAGAGAGACAATACCTTCCATGGTCCTAGTCCATTCCCCAAATGGCCACAATAGTCACAGTTTGGCCAGCTGAAGCCAGGAGCCAGGAACTCCACTAAGTCTTCCTTACATGTGGCAGGGGCCCAGGTTCTTGGGTGATGTGCTATTGCTGTCCCACGCCTGTTAGCAGGAACTGGATTGGAAGCAGAGCAAGCCAGGACTTGAACTGGCACTCTGGTATGGGATGTTAGTGTCTGGCTGTTTAACCCCTGTGCCACAACACTATCCCCCGCCCCGCCATGTATATCTGTTTTGTAAGGCAATTTGGCAGAGTATTATCAATTGCTTTACAAATGTATATGCCCTTTGGTATGGTAATGAATTTAACCTTTGTCATTTGTCATTGTCATTGATCTGTGTGAATTCCTAGACATAGCCTTAGATAGTATGGCGTATTGTGGAATATTATACAGAAATTGAAAATGATGGCAGAGATGTTTAATTACATAAAAGGATATTGTTGAAATTTCAAAGTTAATTTGAATTAGCATATAATCTTTTTGCAAAATAAAATGTGTATGGATAAAAAAGGTAAAATGAAATAAACAAGGTTAACAGCACAAGTGGTGGTTCACTTTTCTAGGGTAGTAGAAGTACAGGTCATTTTCTTCCATTTAGTTACTTATATTTTTTTTTGAAGTTTCTACAAATAATATAGTTTCCTTTGATAATTATAAAAAACCCTTCATAACTTTGTTTATTAGGCCAAATGCTGTGTTCTTAGTCACTGAGGATGGAACAGTAGAGAAGTCTCATAGCTTCAGAGATAATTTGGCCAATGAACTTTGTCCCTTTAAAAGTTCAAATAAAAATTGGTGTTCCTTGTTGTGAAATAGTAATGTAAGAACTGTTTCTAAAAGCAGAAAAGTCATTCCAACTTATTGCATGATATTGAACAAGTGATCTAATCCTTTTAAATAATGATGTTCTGTGGAAGTTCAAGCCCACAATACTTAATACAACCATCACTTTTGTAGATGAAAAAAATTTGGATTATAAGTCTTGTAAAACCAGTCTAAATATGAAAAAAGATAAACCCAAACTGAGGAACATTCTACAAAATCGCAATATTCCCCCAAAGGGTCAAGATCATGAGAAACAACGACAGAGAAACTGCCACAGCCCAGACAACGCCAAGACTTGGCAACCAAACACAGTGAGTGTAGCGCCCTCAGTTAGATATACAAAACAGAACAAAGTCATTAATGAAACACTGGGGAAATCCCAATAAATCTTGGAATTTCTTAGTAAAGCACCATTGTTGGTTTCTCAGAGCTTTTTTTTTTTTAAGCTTTATTTCATTTATATTTAGAAGGCAGAGTTACAAGTAAGGAGACAGAGAGAGACAGCTGATTCCCTCCCCAAATGGTTGCAACAATATGGCTGAGATGATCCAAAGCCAGGAGCCAGGAGTTTCCTCTGGGTCTCCCAAGTGGGTACAGTGTCCCAAGTAACAGAGCCATCCTCTGCTGCCCACTCAGGCCACAAGCAGGGAGCTGAATCAGAAGTGGAGTATGGGATGTTGATGTGGCAGTTGGAAGCTATGCCTACTATCCCATGGCGTCTGCCCTAATTTCTCAGTTTGGACAAATGTATCATGGTACTAAGAGGTTCGCACTGTGGGGTGACTAACCATTTGGATCTGCCTATGAGGAATTTCTTCGGATGTTGGGCTTCATAGTGCTGGAGCCAAGACAAGGTGAGCAAATTGGGGCATGGGTCAGCTCACATTGGGGAAAATGGGTTATTAAAGATATACTGGGACTTCATTATCTTTTTATTTTATTTTATTTTATTTATTTATTTATTAAGCTTTTATTTTTTTATGTGAGCAAGAAAATAAATCTTTATTTCACTTTTGCTCTTCAATAAGAGAAAGTCAGGTTCACAGTTTTAACTTTGGACAAAGCGACCTGGTAATGTTCTGGCTTCCTGCTTTGGCCTGCTCCAGGCTTGTCGCTGGTATTTGGGAAGTAAACCAGGAGGTGGAAGATCTCTGTCTCTCTGTCTGTCAGATACAATGACAAGAAATTGAGGTTTAAAATCTACACAAACTAGGAACAACTGACGAATGGGATGCAATAATACCCATCTACTCACTAAATTCATGGAAGCCTTCCTACATGCAAAGCTTTCTGGGCCCGGCGCGGTGGCGCAAGTGGTTAAAGGTCCTCGCCTTGCACGCCCAGGATCCCATATGGGCACCGGTTCTAATCCCGGCAGCCCCGCTTCCCTTCCAGCTCCCTGCCTGTGGCCTGGGAAAGCAGTCGAGGACAGCCCAAAGCTTTGGGACCCTGCACCCGCGTGGGAGACCCGGAAGAGGCTCCTGGCTTTGGATCGGCATAGCATCGGCCGTTGCGCTCATTGGGGAGTGAATCATCGGACGGAAGATCTTGCTCTCTGTCTCTCCTCTCTGTATATCCGCCTTTCCAATGAAAAAATAATAAAAATAAATCTTTAAAAAAAAATTAAAAAAAAAACTTTCTGCTGGTCCCTGGTTTCTAGTGGACAGATACATTCAAATGTATATTCTTCTTCCTCTTACCTTGCTGGGGGTATTTTCAGAGATGCCAAGTATAACTTTTTTTTTAAAGATTTATTTTTATTATTATTTTTTAATTGGAAAGGCAGATATACAGAGAGGAGAGACAGAGAGCAAGATCTTCCGTCTGATGATTCACTCCCCAATGAGCGCAACGGCCGATGCTATGCCAATCCGAAGCCAGGAGCCTCTTCCGGGTCTCCCACGCGGGTGCAGGTTCTCAAAGCTTTGGGCTGTCCTCGACTGCTTTCTCAGGCCACAGGCAGGGAGCTGGAAGGGAAGCGGGGCTGCCAGGATAGAACCGGCGCCCATATGGGATCCTGGGTGTGCAAGGCGAGGACCTTAACCACTGCACCACCGCGCTGGGCCCAAGTATGTGTTTATAAGGGGTTCTCTGATTTTATCATTCATCTTTTAAAACAATTTATTTATTTATTTATTTATTTAATTTGAAAGCTGAGTTGCAGAGAGAAGTAGGGGGAAGAGATAGAGAGGCTTAACTTGCTATGCCATGATCCTGGTCCCTATGTATTCACTGTTTAATACATTCACTTTTAGGATACATTAAATAAATTTTGAAGAGTTTGGGGACTGACGTTGTGCTGTAGTAAATTAAGCTGCTGTGTAGTGCCAACATCGCATAGGAGCCATGATTTGAGTCCACCCGATCTCTTCTAATCCAGCTCCCTACCAGTGCACCTAGGAAAGCAGCGGACTATGATCCAAATGCTTGGGCCCCTGCACCCACTTTAGAGAGATGGAAGAAACTCCTGGCTCCTGGCTGGGGAATGGGCTTAGCTCCAGTCACTGCAGCCAGTGGAAGACTGAACCAGGAGACAGATCTCCAACTCTCTGTCTCTCCTTCTATCTCTTAGCTCTTTCAAACAAATAAAAGAAATCTTCAAGAAATAAATTCTTCCATTAAGAGAAGTGCTTTGAAATACTTTACCTCTGTCAGTTTTAATAAGTAAAACCCTCACTAAATTCTTATTTACTTCTTTAACATCCCATTTCCTTCCCTGAGTATACAGTCCAAAATTATTAGTTCTAATTTGTGCCAAAGAGAAAATGGGTAAACTTCTTTGGAAACCAAAATTGGAAATATGAGAAAGTTGTGAGTTATCTGAAAAGGAGTCAGAGCAGATTCACATTTTAGCTGCCTTGCTATGGGAAATAACTTCTGTGCCTAATAACAGGTGTCAACTGAGGGAAGTATTGAGCCAATTACTTGGATTTGGGGTAAAGTACCATGAAAAGAGTACTATATAACAACTAATCTAGAAGTTAGATAAGTATGGTATACAGATGAACTACTTAAGTAGATTACACATTGATTTTGATATTAAAGTGTGGAATAGTTTGGCATGGATGGGCGACAAAGTTCCAGGGATCAATATTAGAACTAATTTTATTCATTTCATGTGTCAGTGATCTGGAAGAAGGAACATGCAGTAAGCTTGTCATATAAAACTAGAGGGAGGATCAGTCAATATGAAGAAGGAATGAAATGACTTGTAAACTAGGTACATAGCAGATAAGTGGCTTGTTCAATTCAGTGTGGAGGAAATACGAAGTAGAAAGACTATCTCACAGGAAAGCATAGTGTTTAAAATGGGATGGAAAAAAAAAAACTTCTGAGTAAATAAGCTTGTTGGAGACAAAGTAATTCCAAGTGCTGTAAGTATCAGGACTATGCATTACAGTTTCAAGAAATGACATAATTAAAAAAAAGATTTATTTATGTGAATGAGTTACATAGAGAGCAGGAGCAATAGAGAGATGTTCTATCTACTGGTTCACTCTCCAATTGGCCCCAATGATCAGGGCTGGTCCAGGTCAAAGCCAAAAGCCAGGAGCTTCATGAGGGTCTTCCATGTACAGCTGATGAATAAATGCTAATTTTATGGTCTGCTTACAGAGAACAGGTCATATTACCAACTGCTTCTGCAAACATTAAGAAGCTTTAGGTTTCTTACAAGAATCCAAATAGATGGCTTATTGAAATCACTGAATTGTTAGGTGAATCTTTGTTATCTTCTATTTGCTCAACACTGTTAAGAATTATTTCTTGAGCCCTGTTATTAACCATATTTCCTTTGATAAAATATGAAAATCTCATTTCCTTTAATGTTTGAAATTCAGTAAGTTAAATGTCATAGTTTAAAAAAAAAAAAAGTTCCCATAAGCAGGACAAAGCTGTTTTTCAAGGTGTACCTCCCTTTCCTTGAAAGTCACTGCTTAAAAACTACATAAGGGGGGCTGATGCGATAGCCTAGTGGCTAAAGTCCTCACCTTGAATGTGCCAGGATTCCATATGGGCGCCGTTCTAATCCCGGTGGCCCCACTTCCCATCCAGCTCCCTGGTTGTAGCCTGGGAAAGCAGTGGAAGACAGCCCAAAGCCTTGGGATCCTGCACCTGTGTGGAAGAACTAGAAGAGGCTCTGGGTTCCTGGCTTTGGATTGGTGCAGCTTCGGCTGTTGTGGCCTCTTGGGGAGTGAATGAATGGACAGAAGATCTTCCTCTCTGTCGCTCCTCCTCTCTGTATATCTGACTTTGCAATAAAAATAAATAAGCCTTAAAAAAACCATGTAAGAGGAAGTGATTATGCTAATCACAAGGGGCTAATGATTTAAATTGTGGTTGACAATGTTAAACCATCAATAAGGTACCATATTAAACAGGATACTGTAAGTGTAATTGAAGGTTAAAAAGGAGGCACTGGCACCATGCATTAAGATTAGGGTTAGGGTTAGGCACTGTGGGTCATGCAACCGCTTGTACCAATAGCATCCTGCATCATAACACGTTTAAGTTCTGGCTGTTCTGCTTCTGATCCAGCTCCCTGTTAATGCACCTGGGAAAGCAATCAGGAAGATGATCCACGTGGTTGGGCTCCTGCTACCATGTAGGACACCATGATGGAGTTCCAAGTCCCTGGCTTAGGCCTGGCCTACCCCGGGCCATTGCAGCAATTTGTGGAGTGAAGCAGTGGATGGGAAATTCTCTCTCTCTCTCTGCCTTTTAGATAAATAAATATTAAAAAGAAGAAGGAGGAGGAGGAGAAAGTTAAAGGTGGCTCATTACATTGCTTGATATTTTGGTTTCCATCCTCACACAGTTCTTCTCATAACTCCCTCATCAAGACAACCCATAAAAGCTAATGTCTTTCTTCCCCAAGGAGGTCAGAGACATTCTAATTTTCCTGGTTTTTCTGTGACACCCTCACATCCTATGCAGGACAGGGATCCATAGCCATGGGGAAGTCTATTAGCAGTCACGTGTCAGTGGTCAAACCTGTACGAACACAAAAAAGGACCGGTTTCAGAGAACTGGGTGTCCAATCACACACAGCTTCCTGGGGATCTGTGCACCAGGGGAGGGCAGGGAAACCGCCCCCCTTGTCTCTATGTTGCTCGTGTACCTCTTTGTGCCCTCTGTAATGTCCTTCATCAACATTACTAAACCTAAGTTTGTTGTTGATTTCTGGGGTCCCTCTGATAAATTAAGGACCCCGGAGGAGAATAGGGGTTGTGGTAACCTGTATTTGCAGTTAGTTGATAAGAAACAGGTAAAACAACTTGGGGCTTGCATTGGCATGTCAGGTGGGTGGGGGAGTCTCTGGGACTGGGCCCCAGTGCCAGAAGTGAATTAAAGGTCACCTAGCTGGTAATTGATTAGTATGTGGGGAAGGAGCTCCACAGGTGTGGTGTGAGCAGTCAGCCGGGCTGTAAGCACATGGTGGGAGAGACGGAGAGTGCACTGCTTTTTCTTCCTCTGTCTACAGACATCACCACTCCCAATTCTTACAGCCCAGATTTCAGTTCCTAAAGCTGAAGTCTGAATCATCTTCCTCTCCAAACCTCTGTTAGTTCCCTAGGCATGCTTATTTTATTACTTCCATCATGCACTTGTTCAATAATATTTTTTAAAGTATCTTTTAAAAATGTTTATTTGTATTGGGCCCAGGGTGATGGCTCAGTGGCTAAATCCTCGCCTTGCATGTGTCGGATCCCATTGTTGCCGTCACTTGGGGAGTGAACCAGCAGACAGGAGATCTTTCTGTCTTTCCTTTTCTCTATAAATCTGCCTTTCCAATAAAACCAAATAAATTTTAAAAAGTTTATTTATAAAGGTCCAGAGAGAGAGAGAGAAAGCAACCTTCTTCTTGCTGCTTCACTTCTGAAAATGCCTGCAACAGCTATGGCTAGATCAGGCCAAAGTTAGGAGCCTGGTGCTCCAACTGGGTAGCAAGAAGGGGCTTGAGCACTTAAGCCATCATTTGCTGCTTCTGGAATGCATCAGCAGCAACTGGATGTGAGGAACAACAGCTGAGTCTTAAACCAGGCTGCCCCAAATGGGATCTGATGTTTCAAATGGTGGTTCAATCTGTGTAACACAATGTTCACCCCATTTTTTATTCCTTCTTTCTTTCCTTCCTTTTTTTTTGTTTACAATAAAGATTATATATTATTTCAGGCAAATGACAGTATTAAAATATAATGGAATTAAGTAAAATATAATGGCTCCAGTAAAATTTGCAAATGCAAAAAAAAAAAAATCTCTTGGAAATGAACCCCAATCCCATTCTCCCCTCCAAAGGGTCATTGTGGGTTAAGCCTCTGCCTGGGATGCCAGCATCCTATAAAGACCTGGCCTGGTCCAGCCCCAGCAAGTGTGGCCCTCTAGGGAGTGAACCAGTAGATGGAAGACACCTCTCCCTCTCTTTGCAACTCTTTCAAGAAAATACATTTTTATAAAATTTTAAAAAATAGCATTTTTCATTTCCTTGAATCATTTTATCTTACTATACATGTATGTAAACACAAGTAGTATGGAATGTATTTTGTAGGATTTAAAGCATCATATAAATGCTATTATACTTTTTCCATTTTTATTTGAAAGGCAGAAATAGGCAGTCATGTTTCACCCACTGGTTTGTTCCTCAGATTCTCACAATAGCCAGAGTTGGGCTCGGCCAAAGGTCTCCTGTGTGAACCATATGTGCTGCCTACAAGGATACACAGCAGCAGGAAGCTGGATCAGAAGTGGAGTAGCCAGGACTTGAACCAGATATGGAATGTGGGTGTTGCAAGCCATGACATAAACTGCTGCCAAACACCCGCTCCTAGTTCATCCTTCTGTATCTAGCTTTTTAAATTCAATACTGCTTTTGAAATTTATCTATGATAATAGGCATCTTCCGTTTAAACATCATTCTGCAGTATGTAAGAGTAATGTTCAATGCACAAATATATATGTGTATATATATTATACATATGAGGGGCTTCAAAAAGCTCATGGAAAATATGTATATATTGAAAAACTATGTTTGGATTTAAAATTTTTAGTATATGTGCTGCCAAAGCGAGCACTGGATTTCAAATGTTCATTTTTTTGCACTAAAATACCTGTTTTTTTAACCACTTACGATGAGCCCTTTGAAGGGCTCCTATGTATGTATGTGTCCATGTATCTAGCTGTATTGTGTTTTACCCTTGCTGTTAGGATGAAAGGAAGTGATGATATACAATGCAGCATTTCAGCCACCTTTGGGAGGAAACTGGAAAAAGTCTATCCAGTCCAGCAATGTACTGTAGTTTTTTCTAGAGTTCAAGCCAATTGTCTCCATGACACCTCATTTTTAATTTCCCCCCATTCCATTTCTCTAGCTGGACCTGGCTGCGGTGGATCTTTTGGAATTATTTGATATATCTGTTTATACAAATCAGGAAACAAATTCCACTGAAGACAGTGCACTCCATGCTGAAGGTCTTTGTTCACCACTGGAGGACGTCAGACTTTATAGCCCAGCCAGGTCTAATCTTTGTTAAACAATGCCACTTGTTACATTTGCTAATTTGTAGCCAAGAGAATTTCTTGCATTCTGTGTTCTTCTAGGACAAGAATGAAGGAGATATATATTATACATTCCATCTTGTCTTGGAAAATTGCCAAGTGTTAGAAATCAAGTCTGAGTGGACTGAGCTCCCTGGACTTGGATGAAGATGGCTTCAGCGGCGATGTGGATAATCAGCCATTTTAGAATGTCAAGCAATGTTGATGGTTAAAGTGGATGGGATTATTTGATCATCAGGATGCCAGTACTTTCATAGACCTTGAATGAAAATAAGAAACTCATTTGGAGAAGGAATATCTTGAAAGAGGCGAACTATTGTAAAGTCAGATTATATTATGTAGTATCTGTTAGTTCACTTTTTAAAATCCATCATTCATTTTTTTCCCAATAAGATAATTGTCTTAAGCATCTTTCTGCCTAATATTAAATGTCTACAACGTGTCAGATATTGATTAGAATATTCAAAATACATGACCCTTAACATAATGCACAGACACTCTGAGGAACCCTTGCTTTAAACTGATATGCAGAAATATATAGTAATTATATCTCTTATTCTCTTATTTACTTATTTATTCTTTTTACGGGTAGGTGAGTCTCAATGTGATCATTTAAGGAGAGCTATTGTGTTGATGGGCAAAGGTGTGGGTTTGAACCCTGTCACTTGAAAGTGACTAAGCTCCATAATATTGCTGAATTTCAGATTCTACATTTGTCAAATCTATAATGTCACATGGATGGCAGCTGTGACGATTATTTAAAGTTATAGGTGAGGACCCGGCGCAGTGGCGCAGTGGTTAAAGGTCCTCGCCTTGCACACCCAGGATCCCATATGGGCACCGGTTCTATCCCGGAGGCCCCGCTTCCCTTCCAGCTCCCTGCCTGTGGCCCGGGAAAGCAGTCGAGGACAGCCTAAAGCTTTGAGACCCTGCACCTGTGTGGGAGACCTGGAAGAGGCTCCTGGCTTCGGATCGGCATAGTATCGGCCGTTGCGCTCACTTAGGGAGTGAATCATCAGACAGAAGATCTTGCTCTCTGTCTCTCCTCTCTGTATATCTGCCTTTCCAATAAAAAAATAATAAAAATAAATCTTTAAAAAAAATAAAGTTATAGGTGAGAGGGCTTGGGACACAGTAAAAGCTCAAAATGTTATTGGTATGTTTTTGCAGAGTTAGAAATGAGAGACAAGGCTTTCAAAGTGTGTTTGAAAAGAAAACAGAAAAAGATGAAGGAGAGTAGATTTAACAGAAAGTTGAATGTTTTTGAAATGTGATTGTCAATTGTCTAAACACAGGAGATAAATTCAGACTTATAAAATTTATTTGGGGCCCGGCGCGATAGCATAGTGGTTAAGGTCCTCGCCTTGCACCCTAGGATCCCATATGGGCACTGGTTCTAATCCCGGTGGCCCTGCTTCCCATCCATCCAGCTCCCTGCTTGTGGCCTGGGAAAGCAGTTGAGGATGGCCCAAAGCCTTGGGACCCTGTACCTGCAAGGGAGACTTGGAGAAAGTTCTTGGCTCCTGGCTTCAGATTGGCTCAACTCCAGCCGTTGTGGTCACTTGGGGAGTGAGTCATGGCATGGAAGATCTTCCTCTCTGTATATCTGACTTTGTGATAAAAATAAAATCAATCTTAAAAAAATAAAAGATGAAAAGCAGTTGAAGATCCGCAATTTTAAATGGTCCACTTAACAGATGTTGGGGGTGGGGCTGAGTGAAGGGTGGGGCAGAATTAGAGACTTAGATAAGCATGCAGTCCTTAAGGCTGGTCCAGCTAAGCAATGAAAGGAGCTGAAGAGCCCGGGGCAGTTAGATGCATCTGCAGACTTTCTACCCTCATTCAATTTACAGAGTTGTTAAGCAAACTTACACACTTACACAAAGGAAACGGAAGAGAAGGGTAGGTGAGACCACACATCCGGATCTCCTAACGGGATGGACACAGGCCAGCAAAGAGCTTCCTTAAATCAATCTGGAAAGGAGAAAGAATAAATAATACCCACCACTGATCTTAGCGGGATTAGCTAACGGCCTCCTCTGGGTATACAGGAACCTAGCGACTTTGGGTTCCTATGTAAACAGTTGGTGATGCCTTGGGAAGCACCTTTCTACTAAGTATCTTTTAATTAAATTGCATTTCAGGGTTTGACTACAGTATTGGAACAGCTAGGAAAGGGCATTCGTTCAGGCGACTGCCTTCCTTATCGACTATCTAAGAGTCTTCCTGCTCTGAGAGTTTTCTGAATCAGGCTGTGGCAGTGAGTGACACCAAAATAATACATGATTTCTCAATCTTGATGTGCATCAAGAGCATATCAGTTTGGGTACATGGTTTTGTTTTCCAGAATGATTCGGAGTGTTTTTGTTTTTAAGAGGTCTTCTCTCCCCCCACCCCCTGAAGACAATTTTTTTCATGTCGTTTGTCAATATCAGTGAATTGAGTTTAATTCCTGTGGACAAGCACTTTACTCTCCATGGTACTTGGCTTAACTCTTTACCAAAGGGGCATGGAGCCAGTGTATTACACCGTGTAACACAGCTCTACTCCTGGCCAGGCAGCAAACTTCCCTTCAGAGAGCAAGCGAGGCTCTACCCAAGATGGCCAGGTAACAAGCAAGGGGCACCGTGACCTCCCTCCTCTTCTACTCTGCAAGCCACCCATCCTTCTTTTGTCTGCCCCTTGCCCTGGACCAACTGTCTTTTTTGTTGAAAAAAAAAAATTAAGTGTAAAGTAGTGCACCAATTTTTAAAATTTATTTTTATTCAAAAGGCAGATATATAGAGAGGAGAGAGGAAGATCTTCTGGCGCTCATTTATTTCCCAAATGGCCGCAATGGCTGCAGCTGAACCGATCTGAAGCCAGGAGCTTCCTTAAATCGTTCTATTTCTTTTTATTGGAAATGCAGACTACAGAGAGAAAGGTCTTGCATCCACTGGTTCCAGCCCAATGACTGGAACTGAGCAGATCCGAAGCCAGGAGCCAGGAGTTCTCCTGGGTCTCCTGCGCAGGTGCTTTCCCAGGCCACAAGCAGGGAGCTGGATGGGAAGTGGGGCTGCTGGGATTAGAACTGGTGCCCATATGGGATCCTGGCACGTTCAAGGCGAGGACTTCAGCCGCCAGGCCGGGCTGCTGCCCTGAGCCCAACTAACTTTCTCAAGTGGTTCTTATGATTAAGGAAAGGACTTACTATTAGGAGAATCAACCCTATTGTTGGGAGACAGAATTTCCAGTCTTATATTTGCCAATTTCCTGGAAATTTCATCTTTTGCACAATTAGGAGCTAAGTGACCATGCTGTGCCTCCCATGCCATGAGCACAGGCAGCAAGTGTTCGGTGCCTTGGGACTGAAATGCCAAGTGGGTCTCTCACAGTGGGTTCCACATAGTTCAATCTCTTCTAACCCCCAAGGGCTACTTCATTGATCACACAAAATGCAAACATTGCCCTAATGGGAACACCGATTCTCGGGTTGAGTCAGGTTTACAGTATGAGAAGTGTACTTCTTGTGGGCAGACTCCACCTGGAACCGTTTTCTTGGCAGCTACACTTAAAGGTAATAGGCAGAGATGTCTCTTGGTTGGCAAAACACACACGTAAAAACTCAAGTATTTTGGCCCAGGACAGCCGTAAGATAGCAAATATGCCAGAGGGAAGGAGTGTTAACCTAAGCCAGCAAGGCAAACACGGTCTCTAAAAACCATGGAGTATAAAACGTTCCAAGGGCCGGGGAGAGGGGTAGGAGGGAGACCTTCACTCATATTCACTATTTTAGAAATGTTGGCAATGACCGAGAGGGTTTTTTTTTGGATTTGGTACTAAGAGGATTAAGAAGCAGGGGATGATATGTGTATGTGCAGTAAAATGATTACGTGACTAATTTTTAACACCAAGAATTCTGCCTCACTGAACACAACACTTGGTTAAGTTTCCATCTGGTGCCACTGGCCAGCAAGAATGCTCTCCATCTTTTTTTTTTTGCTCCACTTATAGGAGCAGGCTGGAGACCCAGGGGCTACGAGGGCTGGGAAATGAGATGGCTCTGGCTGTGACTCCGACGGCTCCCAGTGTGCGAGAGCAAAATCCTCCCCTAGCCTCGGAGGGGGTGTCTCCCCCAATACCAGCTCCCTCCCCCCCGGGCTCGCGGGGCGGGTCTCGTTCGCTCAGTGGCGGCCGGCGGCGGCCGCAGCAGCAGCAGCCCCGGGGCTCGGCCCGGCCGCGCAGGGAAGCCGCAGCTCCGAGGCCCTGGGGAGATCGCGCCGAGGCGGCCGGCGGCGGAATGGAGACAACGCTGAGCAGAGCCGGAGCCACCGGGGACCGAGCTCCTCCCCAGCTCGGCTGCCCTCCAGCTGGCTCGGGCCTACTCGGAGCGCCGGCGAGGTGGACGAGGCCTGGGCCCGGGGCCTGGCAGCGGCAGCCGGCGAGCGAGGCGGGCCCAGCGGGGTAACTGGCGAGCCGCAGCCGCTCTCGGAAACCGACGCCGCCACGGCCGCTCATTGTCTCTCCCCTTCCACCGGGGTAGGGGCGGGGGACAGGAAGCGCGCCGCTTGGCCGAGCGACAGACGAGCGCTCAGGCCAATGAGGACAGCCGATGAGGAGCGTGGCGGCGAATGAACGCGGAGAAGAGAGGCGGAACTTCCGGGCGGGCTGTCACCCTCTTCCCCCCTTTTGGGCTGGAGGCTCCACCTTTTGTGTTTCCCGCACAGTCAATCAAAATAGGAAAAAAAAAAAAAAATCCCCGGACCGCTCCGGCCGTGTCCGCCGCCGCTTCCCGCATCCTCTCCCGCCGCCGCCGCCTTCGCTCCTCACCATGTGTAAGGCGGCGGGGAGCCCCGCCTGAGGTGCCCTAAACACACTATGACCGGTACGTAGAGCCGAGAGCGGCCGAGCACCCCCGGCTGCCGCCGCCGGCCCCGTGGTGTGCCCCCGACTGTCTGTGCGAGGCAGAAAGCCGCACTCCCCTCCGCCCGCTTTCCGCTCCCCGCCAGCCGCCGTCCAGCCCGCCAGCGCCCGCCCCGCAGCCCCGCGGCCCCCGCGGCCGGCTCTCCCCGCGGGCCGCCCCCGGGAACGGGCGGGCGGCGGGCGGCCCGCCGGGAGCGCATCCCCCTGGTGTGCGGGCGCGGGCGGCGGGGCGGGCGCTGTGCGAGAGCAGCGAGCGGCGCGAAGGGAAAGGGGAGGAGAGGAGAGGGGGCAGGGGCAGCGCGGGGAGGAGGAGGAGGAGGAGGAGGAGGAGGAGGAGGAGGGCTGCAGCCGCGGCGGGCGGGGGCAGCACGGGAGGGGCGGAGGGAGCCGCCGCCGCCGCCGGGCCGCTGGGGGAGGGGAAGGGCCTGGGCCCGGGCGCTCCGAGTCAACTGGGCCGCGGCCCGCGGGGCCCCCTCCCTCTCCGCCCCCCGCCTTCCCCGCGCTGTGCCTGCAGCTCCCGAAAAGCCCGTGAAACAAGAGGAAATGGCTGCCCTGGACGTGGACGGCGGCGGCGGCGGCGGCGGCCACGGCGAGTATCTGCAGCAGCAGCAGCAGCAGCAGCAGCAGCAGCAGCAGCCCGGGAACGGCGGCGCAGCGGCGGCAGCAGCGGCGGCCCAGGTGAGGAGCGGCGGAGCCCGGCCCGGCTCCCCCCCTCGCGCCGCTTTCTCCTCCCCTCGCCTCTCCCCTCCCTCCGCGCCTCTCCCCTCCCCTCGGCTCCCCTCCCCCGCCCCGGGAGCTGCCCGCCCGAGGCGCCAACGCTCCGACCCCGCCCGCGCTCCCCCGCCCGCCCGCCCGCCGCCTTTGTGTGTGTGTGTGTGTGTGCGTGTGTGTGTGTGTGTGTGTTGTGAGTGTGCGCGCGCGCGCGAGCGAGGGTGCGCGCCCTCCCGGGGTGGGTTCCGGGTGCCAGGTGGAGGCCCCGGCGTGCAGCCCGCCGAAAAACCGGGGCCCGGTGAGCGTGCGAGCGGGCCGGGGGGCCGTGGGGGCGGCGAGGCCGGGGCGAGCGGCGGGCGGCGGGCGCGGGGGCCGGCCCCGAGCAGCGAGCCCGCACTTCCTGTGCCCGCGGCCGCCGGGCCCTAACCGCCACCCCCTCCCGCCCTGTCTCCCTCTCCGAACCCGCCCCTCGGGGGTAGGACACTCAGCCGTCACCGCTCGCTCTGCTGGCCGCTACCTGCAGCAAGATAGGGCCGCCATCGCCGGGCGACGACGAGGAGGAGGCGGCCGCCGCCGGGGCCCCCGCCGCCGCCGGAGCGGTAAGTCCCGCGCGCGGCCCGGCGCAGCCCGCCCTCCCCGCCGCCCCGCCGCCCCGCCGCCCCGCTCCGGCCTGCCCTGGCCGCTCCCCGACCCCGCGTGGAGCCCCGGCGCGGCCCGGCTCCCTGCACGGTGGCCCCGCGGCCCCGCGCTCCGAACTGGCCACAAAATGAAGGCGGGAGGGCGGGGGTGGAGGACTCCAAAATGGATGTTGGAGCGGTTCGTCTGGGCGCCGCCAGCCCCGCGCCGCCGGCGGGCACGGCCGCCCGCCCCAGATCCCATCAGCCGCAGGCGCGAGCTGTGGCACCTCTGGGGCCCCGAGCTCTTGGCCCCCTCTCCTGAAGGTTACTGCGTCTGACTGATTTAAGTCGTAAACCGCGAAGAGGAATGAACTTTCCTTGAGCTGTTCTGTTCTGTGTAGGAGTGGACGCTCCTTGAGTGCTTTCTTAGTGACCGCTCAAAATGGTTGGGTTTGGGTTGTTTTGTACACTGCTGCTTAGATTCTCGGTCGTTTCCCCCAGGTAGTGTTGCGCGAACGAGGTAGTTAGTATCTGCTGGAATGAGCCTGGTGACTTAGGTGATTCTTTAAGCTTCAGGAACTGAATGAGTGTCAGCGTTAGGAACCCTGGTAGGTGTCAGGAATTGCATTTACCCGCGTGCTACTTAGAGTGGGATTTGTTTGGCCAAACTGGCATTTTCATTTTGTTGTGGTTGCTGTAGGAAGTGGTGGGATTCTTTTTGTGGTGTTTTCAGTGTCTGGGCCTGGGACGGGGAGTGGGGGGTGGGTAGAAGTTGGCCATGTTTTGAGGGCTTAATTCAAAATTATCTGGTAACAGTTTTTACACGATTGTGAATTTTACGTTTGGACTGTTACCGTTGCTGTAGTTGAACAAGTTCATGTGTTCACCTATTGAAATAAGGGGAGCCCAGTCTGGATGTGGGTTCTAGAGATTGGGGTTTTCAGTTGGTATCAGACACTTCAGGCCTTAAACTTCTTGAGCTGTTGCTCAGCCACCATTAAGCTACATTGCTGGTAAATGTAATTTTAGTGCTCTGAGTTACGCTGTAGGGGATGTGAATAGTTTTAACGTCTTAGTTCTGCTTTTGTAAACATTAAAATGCCAAAGCATACATTTGTGAGAAGCACTGTTAATTAATGAGCAAACTTAGTAAACATTTGTGAAGAACTATATGCCTCCATTTCCAAAGTCTCAAAACAAATTGGCTTTTTATCTTAATAAGCCTCTGCATAAAGTCAAATTGCAAGTCAGATTATTTCTGTTGGTCTTCTGTTAATATATTGAGTAGAAGGAACTTTTCTCGTAAATGTGATTTGCCAAGTTTGGGCATCAGTTTACAGCTGGGACCTGGAGAAGCGAAGAAGGAAGTCACAGGTCAGAGTGTGAGCATGCCGGTCGGCGTGGGTCTCAGGTGAGGATTCGATACTATGTGCATCCTTAGCCAGCTGTGCTCCCACACTTGTTCTGAACTTTCTGTGCCTCCCAGTCCCTTTTCTAAATTACCAAATCAGTGCTGCTGGCAGCAGATTTCCTGCTAGGTGAGCATGAACTAAAGTCAGATAAATCTGAGATTTAGCAGATATCTCATAATTTGACAGTCATGAAAAAATGGAAATACAGTGTTGCCAGGAACATCCCCAGAATGCATTTGTGTTTGGTACCTGTGCCTAAGACTGCAGTTTGGGTAAAACCAGCAGACTGGCTTGGATAAGTGTGCTTTAGCAGACAGAAAATGGATTTCAGATTGTTCCCCTGCCCCCAGTTCATCTAGAAAGTGGGAATAAATTAGGTGGGTTCATGAGTATTTTTTTTTATTCTCATTTAGAAATGTGTCTAGAAGATACTCTTACTCAAATCTGTGGGGGACCCTGAGAGGTCTGCAGGCAGCTGCTTGCTTGCTTTTGTGTGTGTGTGTCTTGAAAATTTGGACAGAAGTAACTTTAGATTTAGGGATAAGTTGGAGTAGACCTGAGAGAGTTCCTTTGTATTCTTCACCCAGCTTCCCCTAATGTGTAGATCACTGATCCATTTGTTAAAGCCAGGCAATTGATGATGTAGTACTACCTAAAGCAACTGCGGGCTTGATTAGGCTTTCACCAGTTTTTCCATTAATGCTGATTTCTGCTCTGGGATCTGTCCAAGATGCCACATTGCATATGGTATTGTGTTTAAAAGTCAGGTGGAAATATCCACATGCAGTTGAGCATTATGCCAGTTTACTTTGATATTTAAGATTCAGAGGGCCTTGAAAAAGAGTTAACTGCTCTGAAGATTTGCCTTAAAGTCATTTTGAATTTAGAATTTGCTATTTAGGAAGAGCCCAGTCAAGGGCATTTGGTTACCTTCAAACAGTGCTGAGGAGGGCCAGACACAAAGCAAGTCTCCAAAGTTGTGGAGTCAATTTAATAAACCAGGATATAAGAAAGCAAAAAATAGACTTTATGCAGGTAATAATTTGTCCGATTTACATGTGCGAATTTGTGGATTATTAATTTTTTTACTTTAGCAGAATAAACTGAAAAGTAAATATCATGATAAGTAATTTCCTGATCTTTGGTTTAAGATGTGAATTTCATATTTAATTACCTTAACACATAAATGTTGGCGAGCTAAAAAAACATGAGTTCACAGCTTACTTGAAGAAAAGGTATTTTTTATTTATTTATTTTTTTGCCATTATACTGTCATTGTAACTGATTTATTAAAAGCTTTTATTTCTGTTAATGTTCTTTGAAAATTTTAAGAGACTTGTATTTGCCCGAGAATGGTTCTTAATTAGTTTCAGGTATGTCTTCTGACTTTAACATTGTTTGTGGGAACTGAGAAGAGTTGAATCCCTTCCGAATGGTGGGCAAGGAGCAGTGTGGATTTGTTCATTTTCCCCTGCTGCAGGTGTCCGCCCTTCCTCTGAAATGCCCCATCCCTGTCACACTGCGTGCCCTTGTAATGAGCTCTGTTGTAGCAAAATCACTGCAGGTATCAGCCCCCTTGGAGCCACTCCCTCCTTTCTACTGTAGCTTGTGATTCTTTATTTATGTGTAGGGACAGTCTTGGAGTGCCTTCAGTTACAATTTTTTTCTGTGTTACCCACTACCATGTTCTATATAGTGTTTGCTGATTGTCCTGTTAAGTATACTAGTCACTGAAAAAAAGCAAACCACAAGCTGATTTTTCTTTTAGTTTGTAATCCTAATATCTGGCACGTGTTGTGTTTCTGTGTCTCTGTTGCTTTGTCTTTGTAGTGCTTCCAGTGGCTTGGCAGCAGACATTTTTATAACCTATTTGGACTGAGAAATCCTCTAATTTGTCCCTTTCCTGTTTGGTGTTTAGAATAAAATATTTATCTCTGTTATCTATGATGATGAAATTTTAAATGAATGGGCTTAGAAGGATTTTTGGTTTTGAAATTTTGAGGCTTATTCATGGTGGAATTATGGAAATTATGGCAATAAATAAATTGAAAGTTAGAGTTTTTCAGTACCTGAAAGTCAATTTTATTGATCTGATTTCTATCATCTATTTCTTTTTTCCTGTCCTTGTCTTTGCAGTATAAAGTAGAACACCTTTATTCGACATGCTGGTCTTATTTATACCAGGATTTGTGCTACTCTCAGATGGTGGCTTTCAGTCAGTCATCATACTTGGGATTACATAGAACTTCATAAAACTCAGAGTTTTCTCTTGGTTCTTGTGACTCTGTAAGGTAGTAACTCTTGTTAATCTAAGAACTCATGTCTTGTTTTAAATCGTATACAATTTCACACTTGTAATAGCTGGGACTAGAACTCAAGTCTGAGGTCTCTCTCCTTTCCTCCTTTCTACTGTAATACACTCTTCTCCCCCAACATTGTTTTAGTTTAAATCATTAAAGTGTAGTATTTTGGTTCAGTTTTTTTTTCCTTCATTTAAAAAATGAGCAGTATTTTTGACTGCAGATTTATTACATGCAAATATTTCTGGGCTTGCTTTTCTTTTCTTCTTTTTTGAAGACCATTTACTTATTTGAGAGTTAGGAGGGGAGACAGTGATCTTTCATCTGTTGGTTCACTCCTGAAATGTCTGCAATAGTAAGGGCTGGGCCAGGCTGAAGCCAGGGCTTTGTATGGGTGTTCCCTCTTGGCCCAGGGAGCCAAGTCCTTGGGCTGTTCTCCACCGCTCTCCTAGGCACATCAGCAGGAAGCCGGGTGGGGAGTAGGTCAGCCAGGGCTGCAGCTGGTGTCCAGCGGGGAGCAGGTACTGCAGGTGATAGGCGTTGGCATTGCCTGGCAGCGCTGTGAAGGCTGGTCCCGGGCTTTTTTTACTTAAATTTCTTGTGGTTGCTTTTTTCCCCTTAGTTTTTCTGTTTAATTAGTACTTTTAATATATGCACAATATATATTTTTTTATCTTAGGTTTATTCAGAAAAGTTGAGAATGTATCATTTTGTCTTAGGCTTAGTGGTTTTCTTTGGACTCATGGTCTCCATTGCTTGGGTTACTGTTACCTGGCTTCTTGAGATTTGGGAGCTTGGGCAGTGTTTACTCAGACTTGTCATTTGGATTGTATTGATTTTCAGGGAGTTTCTTGACCACTGTGCACTGGTGGTTGAATATGTGCATTTATTACTGTTAAGTAAAGTAATTAGGTGCTTGTTTTTTTGAGAAGACGGAGTTGAAGAGTATGACTTTCAAGTTGGGTATTTAATTTTAAAATTTAAGTTGAATGAATTTAAGTGTTTGTATTTGCAAGACAGATTACTGTTTTAGTTCCATCCTAGAGATTTGTACAGGGTTCACAGTTTATCTGCTTTTAATCTTTTTCTGCCTTTGTTTCAGTCTCTTTCACTGGGCCTAAGTTTATAAAACACAGATGTGATTGCACCACTTGCTTATAAACCTTTTATGGCTTTCATTTACTATCTGTAGGATAAAGTCCAAACAATTCAGCAGGATCTATGAAGCCATTTACAGGCCTTGATAAAAACGTCTAGTCTGTTTCTGGCTACTTTTCTTTATGAATATGAACTTTTTCTGGACCTCTTTAACACCATACTCTATGTTATCCTTTAGGGGTTTTGTCTGTGATTTTGATGGTTACTGTACCTTTACTAGTGCCTCTACTTCCAGGTAGCTATGATCAGATCTGTTGCTTCAGCTGCCTCTTCTACATTCCCAGTTAGTGTACCAGTCATGTGGCTGGTCTGGGCCACTTTTCTTACTATGTTAGCATGGATGTGTGTCAGCCTGGATAGATGGAACCATTTGATGACAGGGATTGTGTGTACCGTGAGAGGTTGCACATTACATGGCTTATTTCCTGTTTGAGTATTAAACTGGGCTTCATCAGTTGCAAAAACACATTTCCAACTAGATGTGCAAATTATAAAGTGAGGTTTTTAAAAGAAATTTAAGATCTTTTGGTTCTATGATATTTGCATTAAAATGTATGAAATGGTTTATGTTAAGAGAGCAGTGCTTGTCCTAGTCTTTTTTTACAGTCACTGATTCCCGTTGAAACCCTATGTTTTCCTCCACTCTTGCCCAAATCATGCCTCCTCAAAGCATTGGTATGCCGTAAAGCCCAGTCATCAATCCTAGATTGACAGCGCTCACTAGATATGTTTTCATTGGTGATACTTGTGAGGTTATAGAAAATGATAAGTAAACTGAGAAGTGGACTAGAGATAGTGTACAAGCTTTTCATTACCATAACAAAATAGCAGAGGAAGAGAAGAGGTTTATAAAGAGAAGAGGTTTATTTGGGGCCAGGGTTCAGAGACGTGTGAGGGACAGGCACCTTGTCAGATAATAGCCTTCTTGCTGGCAGAGTCCTGTGTGTCTGTGTCTCCTCACAGAGCCATCAGGGTTCAGTCATGTGGACTGCATCCCAGACCATGGCACTTAACTTTATTTTGATAAATTTGATAAATTACGATGTGTTGTACCTTCCTTGTTTTTACCCCTGGCATTAGAAGGTGTAAGTAGTTTATAGTATTCAAGGCCCTGTGTTAGGCTTAGCCTAGTTTTAAATCTTGGCTATTTGGTATGTGATTTTTATCTTTCACTCTTCATTGTTAAATAGGAATAATAACTAACACTTATTCTCATGGGATTGTCTTGTCTTGGCACATAAAAGCTCAAATGTTAGACTCTATTGTTAATATTCCCTTAAAAAAGATCTACTTTGGACATTGACAAGCAGAATTTTACTGTTTTTTTGCTTTCCACATGGGGATTTTTTCCTATCTTGCTTAATCCATAGATATGAGGATGATATGTGAGATTCTGGCAGGTCACAGAATGGAAATGTGTGCCTGGTATCCTGCTACGAAGTTAAAATAGAACCCTAGGTGAAGTCGTGCTATGTATCCGCCAGCGTTTAGAGTCGAGAAATACCTTTCAGATGGACTTGCTTTGCCGTGTGGTTTCAGGGTGATAACCTTCTCTTGTAAAGTTTTTTCTAAGTTTTCAAATACTTTTTCTGGTAATGTATGGGAAAAGTAAGTTTGTTGACTTGCTCATGGAATAACTCTAGCTATGAGTGTAATCTAAAATATATTGGTGCTTTAGTTATTTAATCAAAGCTTAATAAAGCAATAATGTAAAAGTCCTCTTAATTTGGATGATTTACTAACATTGCACGTGTATTCCTATTTTGGGGGCACAGATGCAATGTACCTCATTTGGTTATGTGTTTGTAGCAGTAATACACTTTTAAAAGCTCCAGTAGTTGAGAAGTTTGGTTTGAACTATTCATAACCTTCTCTAGCCACCTTCACTGATTTGGTGGGGTGGGGATAAAGTAGAGGTGTTAAAGATTATAGTTGAAAGAACATAGATGAGAGATGAGAAGATTAATTTGTAGTTGTGTGAGAAAAGAATATTCTGAGATTTTTTTTTGCACTGTTCAAACGGTTGGGCTGTGTTTGCAGTAACAAAAGTGACGTGATAATTATTGCTTGTGTATTTGAAATCTGTTACTAAGGTAACTTTGTTTTCAGGTAGTAGTATTTATATCAGTTTGTAAAGCCTTGAGTTTTCACTTAAATATACTACCAACATATCACAACTTTTTTTTTTTTCTTTTATCCAGACAGGTGATTTGGCTTCTACACAGTTAGGAGGCGCACCAAATCGCTGGGAGGTTTTGTCAGCCACACCTACAACTATAAAAGATGAAGCTGGTAATCTAGTGCAGATTCCAAGTGCTGCTACTTCGAGTGGGCAGTATGTCCTTCCCCTTCAGAATTTGCAGAATCAACAAATATTTTCAGTTGCACCAGGATCAGATTCATCAAATGGTACCGTGTCCAATGTTCAATATCAAGTAATACCACAGATTCAGTCCACAGATGGTCAGCAGGTCCAGATTGGTTTCACAGGTTCTTCAGATAATGGGGGTATAAATCAAGAAAGCAGTCAAATTCAGATCATTCCTGGCTCTAATCAGACCTTACTTGCCTCTGGAACGCCTCCTGCTAATATCCAGAATCTCATACCACAGACTGGTCAAGTCCAGGTTCAGGGAGTTGCAATTGGTGGTTCATCTTTTCCTGGCCAAACCCAAGTAGTTGCTAATGTGCCTCTTGGTCTGCCAGGAAATATTACCTTTGTACCAATCAATAGTGTTGATCTAGATTCTTTGGGACTCTCGGGCAGTTCTCAGACAATGACTGCAGGCATCAATGCCGATGGACATTTGATAAACACAGGACAAGCTATGGATAGTTCAGACAATTCAGAAAGGACTGGTGAACGGGTTTCTCCTGATATTAACGAAACTAATACTGATACAGATTTATTTGTGCCAACGTCCTCTTCATCACAGTTGCCTGTTACGATAGATAGTACAGGTATATTACAACAAAACACAAATAGCTTGACTACTTCTAGTGGGCAAGTTCATTCTTCAGATCTTCAGGGAAATTATATCCAGTCGCCTGTTTCTGAAGAGACGCAGGCTCAGAATATTCAGGTTTCTACGGCACAGCCTGTTGTACAACATCTACAACTCCAAGAGTCTCAGCAGCCAACCAGTCAAGCCCAAATTGTGCAAGGTATTACACCACAGACAATCCATGGTGTGCAAGCCAGTGGTCAGAATATATCACAACAAGCTTTGCAAAATCTTCAATTGCAGCTGAATCCTGGAACCTTTTTAATTCAGGCACAGACAGTGACCCCTTCTGGACAGATAACTTGGCAGACATTTCAAGTACAAGGAGTCCAGAACTTGCAGAATTTGCAAATACAGAATACTGCTGCCCAACAGATAACTTTGACGCCTGTTCAGACACTCACGCTTGGTCAAGTTGCAGCAGGTGGAGCCTTGACTTCAACTCCAGTTAGTCTGAGCACTGGTCAGTTGCCAAATCTACAGACAGTTACAGTAAACTCTATAGATTCTACTGGGATTCAGCTGCATTCAGGAGAGAATGCTGACAGTCCCGCAGGTGAGTCTAAGTTATGTCATACACGAAATAAATTGAAAATAATATACATGGAAACATTGTATTTTAGGGGTTGTAAGATAAGTAACTGGCTCTTGCTAAAGATCATGGTACGTTTTTCTGTGTTTCTGTCTTTCTATCTGTGTTGTTATCTTAAATGGTTCACCTTTGAAAGTTTGGAAGTATTGGAAGTTGAGAATCCATTTTTCTTTGTATCAACAATGATGCTTATAGGTTTTCCTTAAAATTGTTTTTGTTTTGACTTCTATGCTCATTGGTATCACCAAGCATTATAAAATGTTTGTTTGGCAGGTAGAATGTCTTGGTTGGCTTTGGTTGTGATGTGAGTTGTTGGTTTATGTATTATGTTTTTTCTTGGGAACCAGGGCAGCACAGTGAAAACACGATGCTCGGAGTCAGGACAATTCAGCCACTAGCTAGCTCACTGTGTGGCTGTGGTCAAGTTGCTTTTCTCTTGCAAACTTGCTTTCCTCATTGTATAGAATGGGAGTGTAGGACTGGGTAATATAGGGTGCTTTCTAGACCAGAAGTGGGGGAGGGAAATCTTTGTTTTGCCAAGGGCTGTTTGGGTATTTATAACATCATTTGTGGGTCATGCAAAATTATCAACTTAAAAATTAGCTGGGTATAGATTCATTGAATTTTGAGCCTTGCCTGCGTCTGTCCTGACAGGGCTAGAACAGATGATTTTTCTGGGTCTTAAACAGCCCATGGCAGGTCCTGTCATCCTTCATCATGTTCCCTCTCCTACCCCCACCACTCCGAATAGTTGATTTTTTTTTGATGTTGGGTATTAAGTTTAGCCATGCTAGAGGATAACTATTGACAGTGTGGGTAGTAACTTCAGAAATCTACTCATGTGATGTTGTACAAGATTCACACAAAACAGTTGGAAAAAGAACTATTCTAGCAATGTTATTTATCTAAGATAATATTTCATTCAGTGTTTCATTATGCAGCAAATCCCAAATTTATTACTGTAACTTTTCTACTTTGTACTTGAGTTTCTATGGAAATACTGCATTAACAGCCTTCTACTGAGTCAGTGATTCCAAACTTTTATTTTTAAGATTTATTTTATTTTTTATTACAAAGTCAGATATGCAGAGAGGAAGATCTTCCATCCGATGATTCACTCCCCAAGTGAGCGCAACGGCTGGTGCTGTGCTGATCAGGAGCCAGGAACTTCCTCCAGGTCTCCCACATAGGTGCAGGATCCCAAAGCATTGGTCTATCCTCGACTGCTTTCCCAGGCCACAAGCAGGGAGTTGGATGGGAAGTGGAGCTGCCGGGATTAGAACCGGTGCCCATGTGGGATCCTGGCATGTTCAAGGTGAGGACTTTAGCTGCTAGGCCACGCCACCGGGCCCTCCAAACTCTTAAATCGAAGTGATAGAAATAACTCCAGTCACCATTTAGAGATGGCCTTAGTTTTGAGAAATTTCATGATATATGCATATAAAATTGAAATTATGTAGAGCCTCAGATCTGTATTTGGAAATCTCTGATTTTGCATTTGTGCCTTGTGAAGCTGTGGTTTAGAGGAGCAGTCCTCAAAGTTTGATCTGTAGACCTGTGAGAGGGCCCCAGAGATCTCTCCTGTCCAACTACTCTTCATAACACGAAGAAAACATTAGATATTTTTACTATGTTGACACTTAACAGTTAAAGAAAATTTTCGGTTTCAGTGAAAAATGACTTTTATGAACCAGTAAATATATTTTTATTAAAATTTCATCCTGAGTGGTACATGTCTCTTTGAAATAATAGTTTATGGGATATAATTCACATAGCATAAAATTCATCCCTTAGAAAATACAATTCAGTGGTTTTTAATATAGTTACAGACTTTTCTAGCCCTCAGTACTCTAACTTTAGAGCATCTGTGTCACTCCAGAAAGCAGACAGCAGCGGGTACTTGTTAGCAATGACTCCCCACTCCTCCCTGTGCTCAGCCTCTGGCAGCTATTCAGGCATCTATTTTTGTGCCCTTAGGTTGGCTTTATCTGTGTTTGCCTGTTACTTCATATGAATGTAAATGTACGTGACATTGCCTTTAGCGTCTGGCTTCTTTGATTTGGTAAAATGTTTTCAAGGTTCATGTGTATAGTAGCAGGTGTGAGAACTTCATTTCTTCTTTTCTGATGAATAATATTCTGTTGTGTGGCTATTTACTACATTTATTTACCTGTGGATAGACATCTGGGTTGTTTATACTTTTTGCAGTTATGAATAATGCTCTTATGAACATTTGTGTATAGTTTTGTGAAATACATTTTCTTTTGAAGGCTGTATCTGGGAGTGGATTGCTGGGTTGTATGTTGTTTAATTTCCTGAATAACTGCCAGACTATTTCCAGAGTGCGTGCCCTTCTGTGATCTCAGTGGCAATGCATAAGGGTTCCAGTTCCTCTGTCTCCCCACTTCTGCTTGTTCTTCACCATCATTTTTTACTGTAACTGTTCTCTAGGAGTGAAGTGATATCTCATTGTGGCTTTGATCTGCGCAGTTCCTGCTGCATGTCTTTATCATTTTCTTGGTGACGAAATGGGAAGTATACTTTAATATAACTTCTGTTACCTATCAAGATAAGTATCCCAAGATAGTTTATGGGATAAACTATTCCAAGATAGTTGTCTTGGAAAAAAAGTGTGTTACCCCTTGTTGTGCAGTTGTGTCAATTGCAAGCAAAACTAGATGGTGTTTTCACGAATGTTTTTACTTGAAAGAATGATGAACTTTAGTTTTTGAACCTCACTAAGTGACAGATATTTCCTCGATAGATTGAGGTGACCCTGTCACAGGCAGTCATAGTATTTGCTGTCAGTGATAAAATTTGGGCTTTCCAATGAAAAATTGAGTTGTTAGAAAAACTGTTTATCTGAAAGGCAGAACAAGAGAGAAATACCTTTCATGCACTGGTTCAGTCCCCAAATGGCAGCAACAGCAGGTCTAGGGCAGGCCGAGACTGGGACCTGGGAATTCCATCCTGGTCTCTCCTGTGGGCGGCAGGGACCCAAATATGCGGGTCATCTCATATTGCCATTAGTAGGAAGCTGAATTGGAAGTAAGCAGTTGGGACTTGAACTATCGGTGTGATATTGGATGCTGATGCCTTAAGTGGTGCCTTAATCCTGTGCCTTGATGCCAGCTGCTAAAATTAGAATTTGGGGAAACTAAAGAGATGAACCGGTGATACTAATAAGTAGGATTTTCTTGATGTTGTGTTATAATGGGATGTGTCAGTGCTTCCAAGATGTATATGGAAGCTCAGTGAACAGTATTTTTCAGTTTGCCAGCCATAATGTTTCAAAACCATGCAAGGGTAAAAGATTAATTCAGTGTGTGAGACCTCTGAAGAGTTTACTGATAAGGTTCAGATAGCTGCAGCTGTGGTGCTTGCGTCCTTATGGTACTATTTCGAGCCCGTCTGCTCCTCTTCTGATCCAGCTCCCTGCCAAGGTGCCTGGGAAAGCAGCAGCCGGTGAGTGAAGCGCTCTCCCCCACGTGGGCGACCCAGATGGAGCTTCTGCTTTGACTTGGCTGTTGGTGCTGTGGGAGGAGTGGACCAGCGAATGAAGACACCCTCTGTCTCTCTGTGCAACTCTCTCAAATAAGTAGATCAGTCTTTAAAAAAAATTCAGCAGTTGTCAAATTTGGAGTACTACTAAAGAATACCTGTAACTGACTAAAATGCCGGGTTATTTCTTTTTTAGCATACGAATCTTAGCATAACTTTTTATGTGTTTCAACATAGGTCATATATTGCAAGAAACTGAATGTAGAAACACATCTTGAGACTCTGTAGATGCCTTAGTCTTGATATTATAGATTTGTAAAAATGTGAAATATTACTTTTTATCAAACCTTTATTGTTTTGGAAAATGAGTTTTTATTGTTAATTGATGTTAGTCTGTAAGATTTATTTTAGAAATGCTCTAAAATTTAAATTTTATAATTTCTGATATGACAAATAATCCCATAGTATGTTATACACACAAATATGTGTGCCCTACATGAAAAATAAGCATTACTGGGGGCTTTAGTAATACTATTTATTTATTCTTTAAAATGTACATTTTTATTTTGAATTTTGAATTATGTGGTAAAATTTCGTGTAGGCTGGGATTTGCCCCCAAACTCCCCCAACAGACTTTCCCCATTTTACTACAATGGTGTAGTCCTTCATAAGGAATCATAATTCTATCAGTCTCTTATTTAAGTGTACCCCAACATTGTTGGCACAGACAATGTCAGACAGTCCAGCATCCCATTGTCTACACATGTCCAACAGTTTCATTGGGAATCCATCTTCGTCTGAAAGCAGGGATGCATCTTCCATTATTCCCCCCACATCCGGATATGATAGTTGTTGTTGTGGATGCTCTAACTCATACCATTTGTTGACCTTGTTTCATGGCTTCTCAGTTATGGAAATGTATAATGTTGGAGTACTGGGGTCTATCATATCCACTAATATTTAAATGTTTCAAAGAAGTCCTGAGGTCAAAAAATTTGAAGAATCGTTTTTGAATCAAATTTTTTAAAGATTTTGTTTATTTTTATTTTTAATTTTTATTGGAAAGATAGATATACAGAGAAGAGGAGAGACAGAGAGGAAGATATTCTGTCCAAGATATTCGTCCCCAAGTGACCACAACAGCTGGAGCTGAGCCAATCTGAAGCCAGGAGCCATAACCTGGTCTCCCAAGTGGGTGCAGGGTCCCAAGGCTTTGGGCTGTCCTCAATTGCTTTCCCAGGCCACAAGCAGGGAGCTGGATGAGAAGCAGGGCCACAAGGATTAGTTAGAACTGGCGCCCATATGGGATCTCGGCACATGCAAGGCGAGGACTTTAGCCAGTACGCTATTGCGCCAGGCCTGAATCAGTTTTTAATTTAAGTGAATTTCATATTATGGAGTGCTGTACTTAATTTTGTGGACTTGGTAAAAAGCAATGAGTACTTCAGTAATTTATTTTCAAAGCTGAATAAATCTGAAATGTGGAAAGACTGAATTAAATACAAAATGGGGTTTTTCTTTGGAATGATAATTTAGTTTATTGAAATAAAAACTAAAAAAGGGAAATATAAAGGAGTTTTTGGTTCCAGTTTTAAAGCAACCAGGAAATAATTTGAGAAAGTAAGTTAGTACAGTATTTGTTTAGTAAGAAAAACTAGGAAGTTTCCATTTTGTAGCTATTATGAAAAATTCTCTCTTGGTCTTTTTATTGACAAGAATGATTTTTTCCCCGGAAGACTTATTTATTTTATTTATTTATTTATTTATTTATTGGAAAGTCAGGTATATAGAGAGGAGAAGAGACAGAGAGGAAGATCTTCCATCTGATGATTTACTTCCCCAAGTGAGCACAACGGCTGATGCTATGCTGGTCCGAAGCCAGGATCCAGGAACTTCTTCCGGGCATCCCACGCGGTTGCAGGGTCCCAAGGCTTTGGGCCGTCCTCGACTCCTTTCCCAGGCCACAAGCAGGGAGCTGGATGGGAAGTGGAGCTGCTGGGGTTAGAGCCGGTGCCCGTATGGGATCCCAGTGTGTTCAAGGTGAGGACTTTAGCTGCTAGACCACGCCTCCGGGCCCTGACTTATTTATTTTAAAGGCAGGTTAACAGAAAATGGGAGGCATAGAGATTTTTCATCCACTGTTCATTCCACAGATGGCCATGGTGATTGGGTCAGGACCAGGCTGAAGCCAGGAGTCAGAAACTCTGTCTCGGTCTAGCATGTGGGCAACAGGCCCCAAACACTCATGCCATCTTCTGTTGCTTTCCCAGGCACTTTAATGGGAAGCTGGACCAAAAGTAGAGCAATTGGGAATTGAATTGGCTCTTCTATATGGAATTTCTTGCTGGAGTTAACAGTGTTGGCCCAAAAAGATACATTTTGATCTATCTATTTCTCACTCAAAGAATCAGTTAAAAGCTGTCTGTGTTGGGCCGATGACAGCCTAGTGGCTAAATCCTCACCTTATATCCTCTGGGATCCCATTTGGGCACCAGTTCGTATCTCAGCTGCTCTACTTCCCAGCCAGCTCCCTGCTTGTGGCCTGGGAAAGCAGTAGAGGATGGCCCAAGATCTTGGGACCCTATACCTGTCTGGGAGACTTGGAAGAAGCTCCTGGTTTTGAATCAGCTCAACTTCAGCTGTTGTGGCCACTTGGAGAGTGAACCCAGCAGATGGATCTTTATGTAGCTCCTTATTTCTGTAAATTTGCCTTTCCAATAAAAATAAATCTTAAAAAAATTATTTGTGTTAAGTGTAGCATGCATAGATAAATGCTTGAAAATCTGACATTGTTTGGACTTTCCTTTTTGGTAAGTTTGAATTTAACAGTTTTCTAAAATATAGGAGAAAACTTTTTAAACCAGGGCTCTGGAATTTGTCTTTTGTTTTTGAACCTCCCCTATAGGGAGAGGATTGTGGCTGCTGTTTTGCTATGCTGGTATCCCATATTACTCTGCCAGTCTGATGTTGGAGTGCTGGTTCAAATCCTATTACTCCATTTCTGATCCACCTGTCTAAGAAAGCAGTGGAAAATGGGCCTAGTGCTTGAGCCCTGGCCAAGTACTCCTCCCCATGGGAGGCCTGAAGGGAGTTGCACACTTCTGTCATGCCTTCCCCAGGCCACTGGCTGTCATTGATCAGATGAAGCAGTGGATGGGATAGCTGTGTCTTGCAAGTAAAACAATAAACTAATTAATATCTTTTTTTTCCCCTTAAAGCTTCACTTTAACAGAAATGACTTCTCTTACCACCAATGATTTAAGTTTTGGTTTTTCCTCGATGGAATACTTTTACTCTGAGGAGTCAGTCCCCAACTTATCTGGAAATATGGCCCATTTGAGCCTTTGAAATTTCTTTACATTTCTGACCCACTGGGAGATGCATGCTATTTATGAGAACTTCTTTGGAGTCTTATTTTTGTTTTGTTTGTCATTGCTTTGTATTTGAACCTGCGTGGGAAGGAGCAAAGTATGCATCTTCTTTAGACAGAAAATTTCTCCAGATTTTAAGATCTAGTCTCCTGAATCTTGGTCGGCTACCAGGTTTTGTTTTACGTAAATATAGTTTTACCCCTCAAGATTGGGCATATTTAAAATTCATTCAGGTATTTGAAATAGGAATGAAAAAAGATTTTTTTTTTTAACAGAACTGGGATGCCTGGTGGTATTCTCCATTTTACAATTTTTTTTTTAAAAAAAGATGTTTATTTTTATTGGAAAGGCAGATATACAGAGAGAAGGAGAGACAGAGAGGAAGATCTTCCATCTGCTGATTCACCCCCTAAATGACTGCAACAGCTACAGCTGATCCAGTCTGAAACCAGGGGCCTGGAGTCTCTGCTGGGCCTCCCATGTGGGTGCAAGGAGCTGGATGGGAAGCAGGGCCACTGGGATTAGAATCAGTGCCCATATGGGATCCTGGCACATTCAGGGCGAGGACTTTAGCTGTTAGGCTACCACGCTGGTCCCAGGAATGAAATTTAAAGAATGCATTACTTCTTTGAAACAAACTGCCTAATGTTGAGAATTCCCCATTATCCATGGAAAACTGGGTATCTGTACTAATGTTTTTAATTGGAGTAGAAGCAATGCACAGAAAGATTTAAAAAACATTTATTGGAAAGGTAGATTTACAGATAGGAGAATCCTAGAGATCAACCTTCCTTCCACTGCTTCACTATACAAATGACCCCAGTGGCCAGGCTGGGCTGCTCTGAAGCCAGGAGCCTGGAGCCTCTGGGTCTCCCATGTGGTGCAGGGTCCTAAGGCTTTAGGCCATCTGTTGCTGTTTTCTGAGGCTGCTAGCAGAGAGCCGGATCAGAAGTGGAAGCAGCCGAAACTTGAGGCAGTGTCTGTAGGCAGAGGTTTAGGTTGCCACTGCACTGACCTCATAAATACTGCTGGGCAAAAGGAAAATCTCTTGTGTATATCTACTGTGTCAAGGACAGAGTTTAAGTGTTTTGGGTTAATATTCATTCTTACAGTGATCCTGTTGCTATTGTCACAGATTGGAAGAAAAAAGTGCTTCAGTTTTGTGGCTATAGGCTTTGTGCTTCCTCCTATAATACATTACCTTGGCATTTTATTTCTTAATTCATACCACCATTATACATTTGTTTCTTTTGATTTTGGGATAGTGTGTTTCATTTATGAATAATCAAACTTTACTCCCTCACATGCCAATAAGTAATGCAAATTAAAAATCTGGGGTTGATGGAAGTCACCTCACATGTGACTTGTCTTTCCTTTTCTTTTTTTTTTTTTTAAGACTTACTTTGATTTGATTACTTTGAATTGAAAGAGAGAGATTTTTTTTTTTCCATCCACTGTTTCCCTCTCCAAATGCCTCTAACAGCTATAGTTGAGCCAGACCAATGCAAGAAGCTAGAAATTGCCTCCATGTCTCCTGTGTAGATGCTGCTGCCTCCCAGGTACATTAGCAAGGAAAGAAATTAGATGTTGGAGAAGCCAGGTCTGGACCTAGGCCCTCTGAGGTGGGTGTGGATATCCAAGCAGGCCCCTTGCTGTAGGACATCCACTTCGCAATGGACTCAGATTGTGCTAAGTGCCATTGTGACCCACTGACTCAGAACACTCACACTCGCTCCTGACTTGTGGTTTTTATTGGAATGCTTTCTTTGATAACATTGTTCTATATTGCTTTTCTATATACTTTTATTCTAGGAGAAGAATTTTATTATAGCTTGTTTTCCAAGCTAATTGGTCATATTAGTGAGTTTTAAATTTTACCCAGCTTTATTTTATGAGGATATTTAATATGTGATAGTTTTTTTTTTGTTAACAATGTTTTGTTTATTTTGACAATATGTGATACTTTTTATACTTCTCTGTTGAGTAGTGTCATCAGCATCACAGCTAACTAGTCTGTCATCATTCATCCAGTCAACAGATGTTTGAGGATCTTTTAATAAGATATCCCAGGAGATATGTTTAGATTGTTTAACTGTAATGGTGATACAGAGTATATTCACCTAGTGTTCTAGTAGGTAAACACAGTGAAGCGAGTGTGATCTTTTTAAGTAACTGGTGCTATGAAGAAAATTGAATATGAAAGAACCATGGAGGATGGTAGATTTTGGTTATAATAGGGTGATTAAGAAATATTTCCTCATAAGGAAATGTAATTGGACTGAACATTGAAAAAAGAACTAGTCTTGTTGAGATCTGTAGGAAAGAGTGTATTCCAGGAAGAGAGGGTGAGCAAGGTGTCTAGGACTTAGTGTGGGATGTTAGAAAATGAGGTTTGGATAATAGAAGTGTTGGGGATTAGGTATCAGATAATATAAGCTGTGGGGATTTGGGTTTTATTTCATTTTAATAGGAAAACATTGGAAAGTTTTGAATTTGGCATAGTTTGATTTATGTGTCAAAAAGATGGTTCTGGCAGTTGGCTGAGGCAGAGGAAGCCCAAAGCTGACAGTGATCTGGGCTAGAAGGGATGCAGAATTTGGCTCATCTAGTAATACGGAAATCTGGGGAGGATGGGGTAAACAGGGGATTAAGAATTCTGTTTTGATTATGTCAAAATGTGAAATGCCTTTTAGATACCCAACTGGATGGTTCAAGTTAATTGTTGTGTATCAAATGTTGGTGGTCTGGTTGGGCCAGAGATTGATACGTACATAGATATGACCAATGAAATCATTTGAGTCTTAGCTTGTAATAGTACTGTTAGCAGTTAGAAATATTTTAAGGGGCTTTAAAAAATCTTCCCCTCTCCCCCTTCCCCCCGTTGGGAGTACTGAAATATGACCTGGTAGTTGGAGGGAAGGACTTTGACTGAGAGAGAGTTTTTCCGGCAATGTCTCAAAAATAGGGAGTTGCTGATAAGGGGAAGAAGGTATAACAAAGCCTACAAAAATTTTTTTTAGAGTTAGTTTCTTTTTATTGGAAAGTCAGATATAAAGAGAAGAGGAGAGACAGAGAGGAAGATTTTCATCCGTTGATTCACTCCCCAAGTGGCCACAATGGCCAGAGCTGCGCCAATCCAAAGCTAGGAGTCCAAAACCTCTTCCAGGTCTCCCATGAGGGTGCAGGGTCCCAAGGCTTTGGGCTGTCCTCACCTGCTTTCCCAGGCCATAAGCAGGGAGCTGGATGGGAAGCAGGACTGCTGGGATTAGAACCAGCATCCATATGGGATCCTGGCATGTTCAAAGCAAGGACTGTAGCTGCTAGGCTACCGCACCGGCCCTACAACAAAGTTTTTGCTAAGTTTTGAAGGTGAAATGCAAGACACAGGTAAGTGGGAGGATAATGATGTTGCCATGGGAAATACACAGGGAAGAGCTGTACAGATGAAAATAAGTTGGTTGAGAGATACTTCTAGGCATTAAATGTTTCTCATTTCCCTTTGTGATAAGCAGCGTGAATGGGCAGGTATTAGAAATTTGAAAAGGAAGGTGGTGTATGAAATGAGAATCTGAAAGTTGGAAAGTGAAATGTAGCATTGCAGCAGTCCTGGTACCCACTTCCATCAGCACGGCTGCTTTGACTCCCGTAACCTTTACCTGCTGGCGTGTGTGTGCAGTGTAAATTCTTCTTTGTTCCCTTGGAAAATCCCATTTTTAAAATGGCCTCTGCTATATTTTTGTGATCTACTCTCTATTCTCACTCCCCCTTTCAGAAATTAATTTATTTCCTAGATTCAGCATAGTTCATAGAATTATAAGAATACAGTGATACTTTTCATTCAAAAGGCAGAGTCCATTTTCATGTTGTTAATCTGGTTCTGACTGGCTCCCTAGGCCATTGTTAAACCTCTGATGTGTTTTCCATATATTGGATCTTTCCTTTTACCAGTACATTACAATTTTTAAAAATGAATTACTTCTTTAATAAGTAGATATCTAGCATAAGGTAAAAGGTCAGAGATATGGAAGACTAATGCCTCTTAGTCTCTTTCCCCCCTTACTGTGGTCCTTCACTTCCTTTCCTTAGTTTACCTGTGGTTGCTGTTTTTTTATGTGTAGGATATCTGTGGTGTAAAGATGCAACTACAAATATTGCCATCCTGTATATTCTCTGCCGTTCCCTGAAATTGTATCATTTTAATGTTCTATTTAATTTGGGAAGTTTTAAATTGGATACCTTGATGTAATAAGTATACAGCAATCTTTTTCCCACAAATTTTGTAAAAATTATTTTCATTGGAAAAGCAGATTTACAGAGAGACAGAAGTAAAAAACGATTATTAAAAGCAAAGAGAGTGAGTGTGAGTGAGAGAGTGAGCTTTCTCTTCCATTTGTTATGTTCGCTCTCCCAATGACTGCAACAGCTGGGACTGGGCTGGGTTGATGTCAGAAACTTAGAGCTCCATCTGGGTCTCCTGCAGACTTTACAGGGGACTAACTGGGCTTTTGGTTCAGAATTAAAGCAGCCAGGACCCATACAGGATGCTGGTGGCAGATGGCAGCTTAACCCGCTGGGTCCCAATGCTGGCCCCAGCAGTTTCATTCTTACCAATGACAATAACAGTATTTAATAAATGTCTTATAAGTTGTTTGGGAAGATCCTTACTGATGTGTATTTATTTTAAAGATTTATTTACTTGAAAAGACAGAGCTAGAGAGATAGCTTTCATCTGCTGGGGAACTCTAGCAATGGCCACAGTGGCCATGGTTGGACCAGCCTGAAGTCAGAGCCTGGAACTCTATGTAGGTCTCCTAAATGGGTGCAGGATCCCAAGCACTTTGTGCCATCTTCTGCTACCTTTTTTGGCCCATTAGCAGAGAGCTGAATTGCAGGTGGAGCAGCTGGGACTTCACTGGTGCCCAAATGGAATGCTGACTTTGCAGGTGGCAGCTTATTAATCCACTAAACCGCAATGCTAGCTCTAACTGATGTGTATTTATTTTCAGTCTTAAGATCATGTGAATATATTTGCACAGATATATAGTTTTATTTTACTTGGAACAATATACATCCTGAGATATAGTTTTCATGTTTTTATTGTAATTCATCAGTTCTGATTCCTAGGTTAGAGGACATAGGCATTTTTAATTCTGGAAAATACTAGAAATTGTTCCAGTATTTCCTTTATGTCACTCATTTTTCCTAAACACAGAACTTGTTACTGTTTTCTGTAAAATCTTACTGGGAGCCGGTGTTGGGCCTAGCGGTTCAGATTCTGGGTGAGGTGCCTGTATCCAATGTTGTGTGTGTCGGTTTGATGCCTGACTCAGCTCTCTCCTGCTGCAGACCCTGGGAGGTGGTGATGTTGGCTCTGATGATTGAGTTCTTGCTACAGATGTGGGAACTCTGGATTGAGTTCCAAGTTCCCAGCTTTGGTCCAGCCCAGTTGTGGGCATTTGGGGAGTGATCTATATGTATATATCTATATCTATATGTCAGTATATCGATATATCAATATGCATCTCTCAAACAAATAAAAATTACCCCTCCCCAAATAAACCTAAAACAGAACCCTTAAACAGCTTCACTGACTCTGTCAGTGCCTTGGGTATATGGAGAGCTTTTTTTGTGTGTCACATACTGGAAATGTGATAATGCTTGCGTTGATTACTGATGAATTTCTCTACCTCTCCACTGTTGATACTTTGGGCCTAGTGGTTCTTGGTCCTGGGGTGTGTCCTCTGCTTTTCAGGAGGTTTACCTTAGCTCTACCTCCAGTTATCACAGTAAAAAAATGCCCTTGCATCTGGAAGACTAAATCTCTCCTTTGCCTGTTAACAGCTGCTGGGCTAGGCAAGCATACAGGTACTTTAATGTAATGTGTTGGTCAGTGTAGTAATATTGAGCCACAGCACAGAGAATAGAGTAACCTTCTCGTTGACATAGCTCTAAAGTTTAGCTTACATGTGACCTTGTCCTGTGACTTTTCTTGCCTCCTTTGAATTACAGGTTAGTATTACTTGCTTTCTTTGTTTTGTAGTATACATAGTTAGCAATGTTTGTCTTTTTGGATTCAAAATCATTTTTTACCTTTTTTGTGAATGCATAAATAACTTTCAGTAATAGGTACAGAAAATTTGGATGGTAATATGTCTTGTAAATTTTATTATTTGCTTTGTTCAGATGTGTTAGATGCACAGTATTCATTTTATGCCATTGCCAATTGTGTAATTATGTTAAATTTGTAGTCTTTAAAAGATCCTTGACTTACAGAACCATGTTATACAAACTAACCTGTAAATTGATTGGGGAAGGAGGAGGAAAGGAGCAAAATAGATAATAGCTCAGCCTTTTTATGAGGGAATTTAGTAGACGAATTACATGTTACACCCATAGCTGCTTTCAGTACAACAAATTTCGTGTATTTATATTAAGAGTAACAGGATGAGAGATTTAAAAGAGTCAGTTCTCTGCAGGTAATTCACAACAATGTGTATAACGTGGAGGAACTTCTGAGTTGTAGAGGAACAGAATTGTCAGATGTTATTGAAGCTGGGTGAGGGGTACGTTGGGGTCTGTTGCACTGTTCTGCTTTTGGTTGTTATTTGAGATTTTTTTTAAAAATGCTTTTGAAATTATTTGAGCTGTTTGTTTTTGATGAATGAAAAGTTTGTTTTGCTAGACATTTTAAAAACTAAAATTAACATACAAGTAAGATTGGACCTTACTTCTGTGTATACATCTTAATGTGTGGTTAGTGAGGCTTATTCACAGTAGCAGTTTGAGCAGGGTGTGAATGCTTGGGCTCCCTAGTGGGCAGAGTATTTTTGGTTCTGTGAAGGCCCTGTTTAAACTGTGTTCCTGCTTTATCTTCCCGTATGAAGAATCCTTTGGATAAACTTGAAGGGACTAAAGTATAGTGCAGTGATCTTGCTTTTTTTTCCCCCCTTGGATATGAAGGATAAAGCCATCTACATTTTTATAAATGCTGTTGGTGCTTGGATTTTGGCAGCTTTACTTGGCAAAGTAAAGGCTCAAGAACTTGAGATGAGACGAATGTTTCTCAGTGTGAACCTCTGTCTGATCAAATAAGTGAAGTTTGTATGTGCTCATGTTCTTGAGCTTACTGATTTGTTGGGTGCACTTGAGCAAACACAGTAATCAACAGTACACACCCATGTAGCTGGAAGTGTTAAGTCAGTGTAAGTGGGAATAGAGGCAGTCCATACAGGAGACAGTTACATAACTGAACATGACCTCAAAAATAAATTGTAAGGTGTTGGATATAGTATATTAAAATTTCTGAGGAATCTTGTAGAAAATAAGCTTGACTGGTTAAGCAAGGAAACAGCATCCTTTTTCTTGATTGTGCCTTGTTCAGACTAGTATTTCCCCTGGTTAATTGTGAAGAACTATTTGGAGAAATGCTGTAATAATGATATAGATAGAAGTTTGGGCTATTTGCTATCTTGTGGCTGATAGGGCATATGTATTTGAGAAAATATGCTAAGAATGCTGCTGGGGAAAGGATTTTCCTAATTTTTTAAGTTGACTTAAGAAACCCTTCGAAGTTTTTGAACATGAATATATTAGTACTTGAAATAGGTGCTCATGCCCGGCACAGTGGCCTAGCAGCTACAGTCTTCATCTCGAATGTGTCAGGATCCCATATGGGCGCCGATTCTAATCCTGGCAGCCCCGCTTCCCATCCAGCTCTCTGCTTGTGGCCTGGGAAAGCAGTTGAGGACGGCCCAAAGCCTTGGGACCCTGCACCCGCGTGGGAGACCTGGCTCCTGGCTTTGGCTTGGCGCAGCTCTGGCCATTGTGGCCGCTTGGGGAGAGACCCATTGGACAGAAGATCTTCCTCTCTGCCTCTCCTCCTCTCTGTATATATGACATTGCAATTAAAAATAAAACAAATCTTTAAATAAAAATAATAAGAAAAATAGGTGCTCATCTCAGCAATAGGTTAGAATGAGACAAACCAAGAGTAAAAGAAGGTAGGAGGCCATTGCAGTGAAACAAAGATGAAGTAGAGAAAGGAAGAATTCTATACATCTTAAATGATTAGTTTATAGGATTGGTGACCAGCTATTGGGAACAAGTGACATGAATCCGTTGCTTAAAGAAGAGTTATTGGCTGAGTTGTGAGGAGGAATGAAGCAGGAGTGGTAGAATAATGCTAATCTTTGAGGAGTGTTTGGTAGCAGAGGTGGAGAGCAGAGCTAAGGATGAATTTCTGTGGGATAGAGGTGATGACATAACTGAGATCATAAACTGGGCTGAGGAAGTTACAAAAAATAAAATGTTTTAGGGGGGTTTGGATATGGAGTGGGGAGTGTGTGACTAGCTGGTAGTATATTAGCATCACTAATAAAACATTCTGGAAAATGGAACATTTCCTACCTTTCCTAAAGTATCCATCCCTACAGTGATCCATCCCTACAGTGATCCTACTTTCCTGACTGATTCCTCCCCCCCCCCCACGCCCCAACTTGTTTTGGGATAGTAACACTTCAGTGGTAAGAGGAAAGTAGTATTTCTCTTCCCCTGACTATTGGGAAATTCAGCTTGAACTTAGTGGATAGTTTTGGTTTTGGTTGTTTCGTTGGTTGTGTTTTATTTAAGTTTGGTTTTTTTTCTTTCCAGAAAAGCCTCTACATTGGCTGCCTGTAAGTTGTGTATATTATGATTGCTGCTTTATTTAACAGAATTTATTTTATTTTATTTTGGTTAAAACATTCAACTTTAAAAGCAGTGGTTTTGCAGAGAGGATAACTGCTGTATGAAGCCAGTGTACATGTATATTACTACATTGGTTTGCTAAGCAAGGTTTGCTGTTAAATTTACGTAAGCCCTTCCTTGTAATGCTCATTTATCCCCTATCACCTAATTCCCAGCTGTCCTACAGTTCAGATGTTACGGGTTCTCCAGTAGGCCGAAGTTCTATCTTGAAAGCAGAAGTGAAGATGAAATAGAAGATAATCACCTGTTTTTGCTGAAAAAGGCTTTGGCCTTAGACATGTGAAAACAAAGTTAAACTTTACTTTAAAACTTTATTTTTTATTTGAAAGACATTTTGCAGGGAAGAGACAGATTTCTCCTGTCTCCCGGTTCAATCCCTAAATAGCTGCAAGGTCCAGAGCCATGCTGATCTCAGGCTGGGGGGCAGGAGCTTCTACTTCTCCCACGTGGGTTTAGGAACCTAAGGAATTGGGCCATCTTTGCTGATTTCTTAGGCTTTAAGTAAAAAACTGGATGGAAAGTGGAACTGCTGAGACATGAATTGTACCTGTTCATGGCTTTCTGCTGATGCTGCAGGCAGAGGCTTAGCTTGCTATGCCATAGCACCAGCCCTGACTGTTATTTTATTTGCTGTTTGAAGCAGGTTTATACCAAGGGAAAAATGAAAATTAGAAAATGGAATTTGAGAATAGAGTTTAAATGTTTTAAACTGTGAGTATAATAAGTCATCAGCACACTTCACCTAATACTTTATTCCTGGATACGCTTACCACATTGGATGTAGCTGTCTAGCTTGCTTTATCAATGAAATAGGCCATAGTGACTACTCTGATAGTATTGATCTGTAAGGGAAGAAGCATACAGTGCGCCCTTAGTTGACCTGTGATGGCTGATTTGTGATGGATCTAAGATAGATAATAAGATAGTAAGCTTGTTTTAAGTCAGTGATTGCAAGAGCGATGGTTGCCAGTTGAGCTTTGCTCTGTGCTCTCTTGTGTGGTTGTCTTTGGTTCTGTGGTGCTGTATAGTTAAGGTTGGTAGGCTTGATCAAATAAATGTAAAGTGCAAATGGAAAGTTGAAGAGTTAGTGTAACAATGGAATGGAGTATCAGTTTTTATAGTGATGGCAAGATAAAATGTAACTATTGAAATAAGGGGTTAAGTGAAGTATATTATTAATTTCATTGCTTTTTCATGTTTCTCTGACTCCTAGAAGTTATACAATGCTTTTCATTGTGTTTCTGTTGGACAGCACTTGCTATAGCTTGTCCTGACTAAAATAAAAATTGATACAAGATGTGTTCCAGCAAAAAATGTCTATTGTAATATTGGCTTAAAGATCAGTCAGCTGGGAACTGATACTAGAAACTGGGAAGACAGCAGCTTTATCAGATAGTTCTAATGTTTGATAAAGTCTGGATGCAGTGAGGTGGGGAACAGGAAATGTATCTAATGCACCTGCTTGGTAGGCAGCTTTACAAGGTGAAGTTGGAAACTTGTCATATTTTAACTGTCTGTGTCTTCATTTGACGATATATATGAAGAGATGAGCTAGAAAATAATTGGTTTGCAGGTAGGAATGATTATAGAAGTCTAGAACATTGGAGATTAGTAGTAGAAAAACCAACTACTGCTAGTCAGTGAAAGATGAGACTCGGAAGACTTGAACAGATAATCACAACTCAGTCTTTTGGCAGTTACCACTGCCATTATTAAAACTTCTGAATAAATTAAGACAACTTAGAATATTGTCTACCAACTAAGAATAAATGTACACCAAGTGATTAGTTTTACTCACTTGGAATAGAAGAAAGGGTCTAAAAATGTAGATTCCCGAGGCTTGGTGCGGTGGCTTAGTGGCTAAAGTCCTCACCTTGCCGGCCTGGATCCAGCATGTGCACTGGTTCATATCCCAGCTGCTCCACTTCCCATCCAGCTTCCTGCTCATGGCCTGGGAAAGCAGTTGAGGATGGCTCAAAGCCTTGGGACTTTGCATGCACTTGGGAGACCAAGAAGAAGCTTCTTGTTCCTGGCTTCAGATCAGCTCAGCTCTAACCATTCTTGCCACTTGGGGTCACTTGGGGAGTGAACCAGTGGATGGAAGATCTTTCTCTGTATCTCCTTCTCTCTGTATGTATGACTTTCCAATGAAAATAAGTAAAACCACTTAGAAGAAGCTTCTTATTTAAAAATAAATGTAGATTCCGTCCTATAGCCATAAAGTCAACTCAAGCTACCCTCAGTTAAGTAGAGAGAAACAGATATGCATTATCATGGGGGCATGACAGGAGAATGTAGTAAATCTAAGAAGTGTTTCTTAGAAAAATGGTGGTTGTAGGTATTGGAGCTTAAAAATAGCTGGAATCGAATAGGTAAGACGCCTTCTGAATTTTTCAGGGAATCGGCAGTACATTCAGTGACAGAAATCTGAAAATGTGATTTTGAGATTTAATGATCTTGCTTTCCGTCCCATCCTTCCCTAACCTGCTCGCCTAAGGAGGGACACTGATAGTCACTGTACTTGAGGTGGAAGAGAATAACACTAGGCAAAATCCCCCCGGGGGGCAGAGCCAGGAGCCACTGAGACAGAGCACGTCCCCAAATCAGAGCCTTCTGTGCCCCCACTGAGAGAACACCCTTGCACTGTCTCCTCAGTGGAGGTTATGAATCATTGCTATGAATCAGTGATTGTTGTGTCCCCCTTCCTCTCTGGAGTTTTTGTTTGCAGGGGTAGGAGGTGTTTGGGGCATGGTGGAGGGTTTGGACAGCATTTGAGGGGAAGTGAGGTAGGTAACTTGGTTGTTTTTGTGAATACAAGTGAATCTTTCTGAAGAGGGATCACGTTTGGACCTGATGTTGAAGTTGTTTCCATATCACTCACATGGTTGAAAAAGGAGAACTTCCTTGTTTTGTTTAAAGGCAGCATATATATATATATATTTTGATGAAGGGGAAAACCCCCGCACCATGCCTCTTCCCCCGGTCCACAGTAACAGTGACAGCAGTGTGAGCTTTAGTTCGGTGCTGCAGCCTAAGTATCTCCTCAAATGAAGTCTTAGGTGAAACACCAGTGTACAAAGTGGTTCTTAATGGGGCTGCTCTGATGTATCCAGAGACCTGGGGTCCCAGATGCAAGGACACATTGGAAATTTCTTGTGAAAACGTGAAATTAGGCGATAAGTTTACTTTGGTGAAAAAAACAAAATAAAAGAACATTCTGGATTTTTTTTTCTGGTGTTCTTGTCTAATACCACAGCTGTAATAAACCAGAGTCATTGAAAAAGAATATTTGGAGCTTCCTGCTGAGGATAGAGATAAGTAAATAATCGATTCTGGAGAGATTTCAAATTTTGGTAACCTGTAGTTATCTGGTAAATAATTCAAGTAATATATATATTATATTATATATTAATATATTAACATATACAACATATATTATATATCAATATATTAATATAATATATAATATAAAAACATTAATTTATATTATATATAATGTAAATATATATATATATAAAGATTTATTTGTTTTTATTGTAAAGTCAGATATACAGAGAGGAGGAGAAACAGAGAGGAAGAGCTTTTGTCTGATGATTCACTCCCCAAGTGAGCACAACGGCTGATGCTATGCCAATCCGAAGCCAGGAGCCAGGAACTCCCTCCAGGTCTCCCGTGCAGGTGCAGGGTCCCAAGGTTTTGGGCCATCCTCAACTGACTTCCCAGACCACAAGCAGGGAGCTGGATGGGAAGTGGAGCTGCAGGGATTAGAGCCGGTGCCTGTATGGGATCGTGGCGCATTCAAGGTGAGGACTTCAGCTGCTAGGCCACTGTGCCGGACCCAAGTACTGAAACAAAAGCAGCAATTAAGACTTGTAAAGTCTGTGATGTTTTGTATTTGAAGCTTTTAGCAAAGAACCATAGGTTAAATTTTAGAAATTAAGTGTATATTCTATGTGTTGCCATTACCATTGTGCTTCAATAATTAATGAGTATCTAAAAAGCATAACTGAATTCTCTTCTTACATGGCTATATAGTATTTTAAGTGGCAACTGCAAGCCACCTAATTTAAGAGACTTTTCTTGGGATTATACAGTTAAAAGAATTGGCAATGGAATTAAGTTGGAAGCTGTTTTTGCATTTTTAAGAAAATGAACCTGGAGGAACATATGTATCTACTGAGTAGACACTATGAAAACTTGAGAATAAGATCATGAAAGGTGAGGTTTACAAATCAAGTTTAGGGTTTGGATTTTGGCTAGTGGTTAAGACACCGGTTGGGACTCCCCCGATGCATACCTGAGTTGTGGGGCACAGTCCTTGCTTCCTGCTAGTGCAAGCTCTTGGAAGCAGTGGGTGTTGACCTAGGCAGTTGGGTCCCTGCTACCTGCTTGGCTCTGGCAGTTAGTGAGCCAGTAGATGGGGGCTTTCTCTCTCTCTCAGATTAAAACAATATGTCAGATATTGCCTACTGCTATTTTTACGTATTCCCCCAATTGAAATTTACTTTAACAGAGACTTGAGCAGGAGTATAGGTTTGTCCTCTAGTGATGCAATGTTTCAAAGAGTGGGTGATTTAAAGATAGGGAAGTAAATTAAGTTAGGATTCAGTTGCTATGATAGCTTGTTTTAAATGAAAAATATATTGTGGGTCTGGCTCAGTGACTGAAGTCCTCACCTTACAACTACTGAGACTGTTATGGGTTTCTGGTTTGTGTCCCGGCTGCTCCAATTCCTGTTCAACTCCCTGCTTGTGGCGTGATAAGGCAGTCGAGTAGAAAGAAACTATTGTCAGAGTATATGAGAGAGTGAAATGAGTTAACGTACGTTAACATGAACAGTATGCTAACAGTGTCTGAAGAGGAGCTGATTCTATCTAAATAAAACCTCTAACAGCAGACCTCCTTTTCCTTAACAAGGATTTAGCCTAGTAGTTCAGATTATTATGGTAAAAAAAAAAAAAGCATTTTTCATGTATTAATTTAACATCACAACGTTTTCCTTATATTTGTGGTGAGACTATAGTGATACTGTGTATGGTGTGTTACAAGGTTCATTATTTCAGGGCCCGGCGCGGTGGCGCAGTGGTTAAGGTCCTCGCTTTGTACCCCCCAGGATCCCATATGGGCGCCGGTTCTAATCCCGGCAGCCCTGCTTCCCATCCAGCTCCCTGCCTGTGGCCTGGGAAAGCAGTCGAGGACAGCCCAGTTCTTTGGGACCCTGTGCCCGTGTGGGAGACCCGGAAGAGGCTCCTGGCTTCGGATCGGCATAGCATGGACCGTTGTGCTCACTTGGGGAGTGAATCATCGGACGGAAGATCTTCCTCTCTGTCTCTCCTCTCTGTATATCCGCCTTTCCAATAAAAAAAAATCTTAAAAAAAAAGATTCATTATGTTCATGTGATTGTGTATTAAGGATGATATTATCTAGGTATAATAGGAAGAATAATCCTGTTAATGTATAATTTCCAAATGAGTAGAAAAATATTGATGGCAGTTTTAGAAAACTGCTGTAATAAGATGGCAGATTAAAAAATTTTTTTTAAAAAAAGATTTATTTGGAAAGGTTCAGAGAGGAAAAAGGAGGGGGGAGTGCAAGATAGCAGGACCACTTGCATCTGCTGGTTCACTCCCCAGGGGGCCTCCCTGGCTGGGTCAGCTTTGTGGGTGGCATAGGCCCAGGCACTTGGGCCATCCCCTGCCTTCCCAGGCGTGTTAGCAAGGACCTGGATCAGAAGTGGAGCCACCTGAGACTTGAATCAGCACTTCAAGCAGTGGCTTGACCTTCTGTACCACACTGCTTGCTTAGGGAAAGAGAGGAGTTAGAATCCAGATCTCAGAAGGGGTATCTGGGAAGAGACTGTTCAGTGTTAACAACAGATAATATGGTATATATTTATATTTTGGTTATGTTTGGCAAGTGAATAGAATTCATTTTTTAAAAAGATTTATTTATTTTTATTGGAAAGGCAGATATACAGAGAGGAGGAGAGACAGAAAGGAAGATCTTCCATCCTGTGATTCACTCCCCAAGTGACTGCAATGGCTGGAGCTGAGCCAGTCCGAAGCCAGGAGCCAGGAGCTGCCTCCAGGTCTCCCACATAGGTGCAGGGTCCCAAGGCTTTGGGCCGTTCTCGACTCCTTTCCCACACCACAAGCAGGGAGCTGGATGGGAAGCAGGACCGCCGGGATTAGGACTGGCGACCATATGGGATCCCGGAGCGTGCAAGGTGGGGACTTTACTACACTATTGCACCAGGCCCTAGAATTCCATCTTAAAACCTGCCACTAAAGCGTTAATTTTTTTTTTGATTACACCTGAGTAATTATGTTTTAGGAACCTGTGTCTATAATTTAGAACAATTTCCCTTAAAAGAAAAATCACTAAAAAGACTTCAGGGAGTTCAAAATTGTCCACAGGAATCCAGATGATTACAACAATTGTAATTAAAACAAGTGTGTGAGGGGTGGGCGTTGGTGGTGCAGTAGGTAAAGCTATGGCCTGTGATGCTGGCTGCTCCACTTCCAATCCATTTCTCTTCCAGGTTCCTGAGGAAAGCAGTGGAAGATGAGATGGTCCAAGTGCTTGGGCTTTGCCTTCCGTGTGGGAGATGTGGGTGAAGTTTCTGGGCTCCTGGCTTTGACTTGACATAGGCCTAGCCTTTTGGGCCATCTAGGCACTGAACGAGTGGGTGGAAGATCTGTCTTTCCCTCTCTATGTAATTCTTCCAAATAAATAAATGAATAAAACTTAAAAACAAAACAAAATAAGCTGGATCTATGAGATTATTATTTTTAAATATTTACTTATTTTTATTGGAAAGGTAGATATACAGAGAGGAGGAGAGACAGAAAGGAAGATCTTCCATCCGATGCTTCACCCCCCAAGTGACCACAATGGCTGAAGCTGAGCAGATCCGAAGCCAGGAGCCAGGAGCTTCCTCCAGGTCTCCCACATGGGTGCAGGGTCCCAAAGCTTTGGCCCATTGTTGACTGTGTTCCTAGACCACAAGCAGGGAGCTGGATGGGAAGGGGAAGCACTGGGACACAAACCAGCACCCATATGGGATCCCGGGGTGTTCAAGGCAAGGACTTTAACCATTACACTATTGTGCTGGGCTCTATTTTGTAATTTTGTTTAGGTGATTTTTATGGCAAAGTAATATTAACAATAAAAAGCAAATAAAGCAAAAGAAATAAGCAGAGGATTAAATGAGTTGATTTTATTAATGCTTAAAAAAGTTAAAGGCACAGAGTATATGAGAGTTTGGTAAGAGCATCAACATCATACAGATTTCACTATTGATAAAGATTGCCTCTTTTTATCAACAGTACTGCAATTCACGTTTGTCTATTGCTAGGGATTTTACATACGTTTCAAACTTGTTGATCCAATTTATCTTACATATTTAATTTATTGATAGATTTGCAATTAGCTTTAAAAAAATTTAGAATTTGTTTTGGCATAGAAAATCAGGAAGATGGTAGATTTAGTAGCAATTATGATAGAAATTAGGCCTACCCTGGGTTATTAGCATTCTCATCTCCAGTTATATCATATATACCTCTGTGTGTGTGTCTGTGTATATATGTGTTATAATTTAAATTTCTTGTTTTCTCCTCTTCAGCTCTTGTTCAGGTATGTAGTATTTTTTTTTCTGCTAAATCTCTTCAACAGGTTGCTTTATTTGTAGACTTTGAAAACAGCTGTGATTGTGGGAGGCATATTGTGTCAGTGCTGTATAAGATTAGGTGAAAAGGAAAGTTAAATGTTGTAACAAATATAGTAAAAGAGCCAATACTTTGGTTAGCTTGTAAAAGTTCTTCAATGTATTATGTTATGTGTTAGATACTATGCTGATATCCTTGAGTTAGGCATGTTCATTGGTAATAACTTCAGTATATCTTACTCAGATATTGCAACTGAATTTAAAGGCTACATTGGTGTAAATCTGCATTTGTGGCCTAACCAATTTTTTAATGCATGCTTTTACAGCAAAGCTCAGTTGTCTCTATGTGCCTTCATTATCTTTCCATTGCCTTGTATCCACTCTAGAATGTTTCCTCATTTCATTACAACAGTGTTTATCAGGATCATTGGTGACTGTCTTATTGTTACTCCAAAGGTGTATTTTTCTTTAAGATTTGCTTATTTATCTGAAAGACAAAATTGGAGAGGTGATAGGGAAGGAGTGTCACAGAGGGTGTTCTGCCTGTTGATTGACTTCCCAAATGACCCCAAGAGCTAGGGCTGGGTTGAACCAAGCATAGAAGGCAAGAACTCCAATCCCGTGACTCACATGGGTTCAGGTGTCCTAGTACTTGGGCCGTCTTCCACTGCTCTCCTAGGCACGTTAGTAAGGAGCTAGATTGAAGGTTGGAGTGGCTGGGACTTGAACCTCTACCCATATGGATGTAGCATTGTGGCCTTACCTGCAGTGCCACAGTGCTGACCCCCCTTTATTCTTCTTACTGAGCGTTTCACATGGTAGATTATGTTCTTGGAATGGGTTCTTCATTTGGCTTCTGGGTGCCCGTTTTCTTCTCTCATTGACCTCTGGGGGTCTCCTTTCCAGTCTCCTCCGCTTGTTCATGCTGCATTGTCAGGGAGTTCCTTCTACTCAAATGGTATTCCAGGTGACCCAGAACTGTGTATATTTGTATTGGCAGGCCAAATTGCTGCTTGGACTCTAGACCCATCAGCTTCCTGATCCATGTCTTTATTTGGGTATTTAATAGCCATGCCAAAGCTTTCACATCCAGAGTTAGGCACCTCCCATCGCATGACATTTTTTAAACCTGCTTTGCACCAACTCCATTTTTCTAGTTGCTTGGGATGCAACTTCCTTTCCTGTTCTTAAACCCCATATAGTAACCAGCTATGAAATCTTTTAGCAGCCATCTTTGGCTCTGCTTTAAGGATGTCCCTAACTGGCTAATTCTACCACTTGTTCATCAGTATTTAACAAAAGTTGATACAGTTGTTGTACAATTTTTTAGTCTTAGAGCAGGTGTGTTTTACGTCACTACTTGAGATAACCACATCTCTTGGAGTACCAGTTTGAGTGGCATCTGCTTTATTCCCAGTCCAGCTTCCTGCTGATGTGCCTGGGATGGTGGAAGGATGATGGCCCAAATAACTTGAGTTCCTTCCATCCACATGGTTCCAGGCTCCTGACTTCAGCCTGGCACCCCCCTGTTTCGGGTATTTGAGTGTGGAACCAGTGAATGGAAGATGGATCTCCCTTTCTCTTTGTCACATAATTTTCAAGTAAACACACACACAAATAAATCAGTTAGTAATGATATTGTAATTAGAAATCAATTTTTAAAAATTTTAATATTGAGTATCTCTTCATACTTCTGTGAGCCATTGTAAAGTGTATTATTTATCTTTCTCCTGAATCTTGTACAGAGTAAATTTCTAATAACTTGGTACCATGTAGGACACTGACAGAGTACTGTTTTAAAAAAGTTTTTCTGTCATCTGTGCTATAAAATAGTGAGGAAGAGGTAAACTTGACTGCCTAGTATTGAAGATTTACTTTTAAGGTATGAGTTTTGTCTTCCTCTTCGGAAATGCTCAGTGCCAGAAGTATTATAGATTTCAGAAGTTCTTTTTCTTTCTTTTTTTTTTTTTTTGTTTTTTTTTTTTTTGGAGTGTTTGCATATACTATTGGCTGAGCATCCCTAGATAAAAAATGGGAAGTGTCCTAAAATCCTAACCTTTTGAGTGTACACAAAATGTTTTGAGTTTTGGAGCATTTCAGATTAGGGTTGTTTAGCCTATTTCTGTTTTTAAGTTGGTTTACATTTGGCAGAGGGGACTTATTTAGAACTTGTTGGTTTAATTAATTTCGTATGATTCTGTGTTGGTTGAAGTAAGTGCAGTGACTATAATTGGGTATAAATTGTTGGGTAATTACTGCCTTCAGCAAATACTTTGGTTTTTTCATATGAACTGAGCTTTTAGGAAATTTTTTAACCTTTCATCTCATTTTATGTGGACAGAGCCTAGAAAGGAAAGGGATAAAGTGTTTCTGGATAGATTGTTACCTGTGTTGAAAGTTCCTTCTTAAGAAGGGTTGGTTCACTTATACATGACACTTTCTGGGCACTTTATAATTAAAGATAATTGGTTCTTTTATAAGCATATATAAAGAAATTATTTTCAAACTTGTTTTGAAGGGTAAGAAGTGTTAACATGAAGAGCAAGAAAGCTAGATAACAGTCTAGGAGAGTAGCAGTGCATGCAAAGGTGGGACTTTGGGAAAGGCTATGTTTTGAAAATGATGAGAATTTTGGTGTTTTAATATTAAAGTTGGAAAATAATGGTGTCAGATTGAATACTGATTTAATGAGTTAAGACTTTATTCTACAAAGTAGAGAATTAGTACAGAATGTTGAATCAGGCATGTAATACAGTTAGATTTTTATTTAGCAAGAAGATTTTGAGAGGCTGTTTAGAAAATAGGTTGACGCAACTCACCTGAAGTTGGTGACTTGTCCAGTCAGATTGCTGGTAGCCGAGGAATGTGATAAGGAAGGTTTGACGGATGGACAAGACATGTCGTTTGGACCTGCTCTAGTTCTGTAGGCTCTCAGGTCCTGTCTCATTTGTGGCTTTTTGTTCTCTGTGTCTGTCAGTCTTCTCAAGCATCACATCTTTAGACTCCATTGCTTCTTGATGTATTTTGTCTGCCTTTTCCTACCGCCTTATCACATGTAGTGCCGAATACACATTGATAAAAGGTTGAATGGTAAAATGAGTAGTTGTTAAAACACCCAATAACATGTATTATATGAACTTAATATTCAACACTACATTTGATGTTTGCTGTTTTATTCATCTTGTGAAAGCTAGTACTGTACAATATCTGTAGTATTAATCTTGGCATAATGATCTAAGTGGACATCTGATTATAAATGAACAGAAGCTAAGATTCATTTATATTGGTTATCTGAAAGGATTAGATTCATTTCTGATTGTTCACTTTCGCCTTGATTTCCAGCCGCCAAGTCAGATTCACTATGTATCGGGGCACATAGTAGACAGTTATATTACTGGATAAATGAGTGAGTGAATGAGCCCTTTTCCCTCATGTGAGAGGAAAAGGCTGTTCTCCATCAGCTTAACCTCTGAATCTTTTGAATGATCATGTCCTGACTTTTAGGAACTTCACTTCTGTGTTTTCAAACTGAATCTTTCTTAAAATTTTTTAGAATGATATTTATCTGTTTTTTTTTTTCTGTCTGTAGATATGCCTTCTCATGTTCCCCTTTGCAGTGTCTTCAGCTTCTGCTGCCATGTTTGTCTCTGATCTCTGAACTGGGCATCTTGAAAAAGTTGAATATACCTACTAACACTTTTTCACCTTTTGATAGCTTTTTAGTTTAATTATAGTATTTAATATCTGCTTCCTGTCTTTCTTGAAATGAAATCTTTTTATGTTAGCATGTTTTTACGTCTTTTGTCGTTCTACCTTCAATCCCTGAAGGATCTGTTTCCTTAGATGGGCTTCATTACTGTGTAAATACTGATGAATACTGATGATCTGCCAGTCTGTATCTCTGGCACATACCTATCTCTTCTTAAGTTCCAGACCTGTGGGTCTGGTTTCTTTGGATGAGGGCATTTTAGAAAGTTTATCTAAGGGCAGTTAATGCTGCCACTACAGTTAACCTACTGTTAGGGACTCCTGTACCCTGTTGTGATTGCCTGGATCCAAGTTCCAAGTTCATTTCAGATCCAACTTCCTGTAATATGCACCTGTGAGACAGCAGATGATGGATGATTCAAGTGCTTGAGCCTCTGCCACTCCTGTGGGAGACTCAGGTGAAGTTCTGACTCATGGCTTTTATTTGGACCAGCCCTGGCTATTGCAGGCATATGGAAAATACACGTTATTTCTTTAATTCCAGTTTTTCCCCATTAGCCTTTTGAAGTCCTCTCGTAGGTCTCAAAAACAGTACCAGCTGATGCCTTTCTGCCTAGAACTCTTTAACTGTCCTTCCCCTGTACCTGGATCTTCTCCAGCTCCCAGGGGATGGTAGTGCCCATCCACCCAGACCAGGATCCCCTCTTTCATTTCCCTCTTGACTGTTGGTGTGGTTGTTAGGTAAGCTTAAGATACTGTTGGTTACACATTATTTTTTTCATTAATGTAAATTCAGGAGTTATTAAATCAGTGTAATTTTTAGGCTGTTATTGCCCAAGAATTGGTTAAATAGCCCTGAGGTAAGATTTTTCATTTACATACATCAAATAAAAATTGCTGGGAATTTATTTTTACCAAAGATGGTTACATTCAGTGTTTGTTCTAAATCCACTGAGAGTTAAAAACAATTCCACTAAGATTAAAAAAGTATTAATTGATCTGTTCTTAGTTTCACTTAGAAGATGATATAGCCTTGTTTTTGGTATGTAAATAATGAAAGCCAGTTGGCCCTGCTAAGAAAATGCCAAAACTTCTTGCCCTGCCAACTCTTTTATTACACCATTATTCATTCATTTTGTTTTCCAGTCATATATGATAAAATTCCTTAGAAATAGAAGCTGTCTCATACTTGTATACATCCTTCTACCATAATGTGACCATTATAAATATTTTAATAGTAATTAAATCTTAGCATGAATGACACTTTTAAGTGAATGCTTACTCTTCTTTTGCATTCATATACCATGTGCATGTAGGCATGATAGATGCAAGTTATGAAAGAGAAATTAAAGGCATTAGAATTTGTGCCAGTCTGAATTGATCATTGGATTTATTGACTAGTTGAGCAAGTATCATTGATGTTTTCCTTTCTTTCCTAATCTTTAAAAAAGAAAGCTGTCACACTGGCTTTAGTTCCTTTCTGGACTGATTTCTAATAATTGGAGTAAAGGAGGTTGTTGGAGAGGAATAAGCCAAAATGACTAGGTTCTGCATTTTTTACTTCAACATAATACACAGCTTTTCTTCAGGAGATTCAGATCTCATGCTGTCATTTTGGGCCAGTGGGCTGCTTCTCATCTGTACTTGTTTTTTCCTTTAGATATTAGGATCAAGGAAGAAGAGCCTGATCCTGAAGAGTGGCAGCTCAGTGGTGATTCTACCTTGAATACCAATGATCTAACACACTTAAGAGTGCAGGTGGTAGATGAAGAAGGGGACCAACAACATCAAGAAGGAAAGAGACTTCGGAGGGTAGCTTGCACCTGTCCCAACTGTAAAGAAGGTGGTGGGAGGTATGCACGTACAAACCATAGTTTCTTTTAAGAGCGTTAATAACATCACCCCTATTCTTGATATACTGCATGCTGGATCACTTAATTGTGGCAAGTTGTTCATTACATGATCATTTTGGGTGTGTGTCTGTTTGCGTGTGGTGGAATTTAAAAGACAAAAATGTATGAAATAGAACTTTCTGTTCTAAATGCCTTTTAAACTTAAAAAATTTAGTTTGTGTTTTAAAAATCAGTGTTAACAGATGCCTTTTTTTAGACCCACAACAGAAATTAGCATATTTGCAAACCAGCAATGAGATTTGCCAAATACAGATGAAAAAGTTGATTTTTAGCTTGAGAATAGCAGTTATGTAAAAATAAGTTAAGAAGCAGCTCTGAAATACTTGATAAGCATAAGCATTTACATTTTCAACAGAAAGGAAAATAAGCCTTAATGATGATTTTTTTTAAGGAACTGGCATTATAGTATTTCATTGGAGTGTTTATGAAAAACATTAGGATAAATAACATGATAGGAATAAACTCAGAATGATCAGTAATTATGTTAAATATGGATGAGTTTGCTTAATAATTACAATATTGAGAATCAGATCATATTTTGAAAAACAATAAAATCCAGTCTGATGTTTATTATAAGGGACATCTCAAAAAAATTGGCAACAGAATGCAAAAAGGATTTTTTGTCAAGTGCTAGCAAAAAGAAAGTTTAAGAGCAATATTATTATCAAGCAAGATGGGATTAATGGACAGAGAGGGATTTTTCATTAATAGGAAGTTTTCATCAAACTTTAATAATTATGGTACCATACTACAGGGTTTACTAACCCCAATGCCTAGTCATAGTAAAAGGCCTTATTAATATACCTTTCTTGGAAATCTATTTAAAGTAGACAATAGACAGTGAATGAAATACGAGCTCGATGTAAGAAAGCCTTTCTCTTTGTGGTTGAGGACATTGGCTAGACCACCTAAAAAAAGAAATAATGGCTAATAATAGCTAACACTGAGAACTTACTTTTTCCCCCCTTGTTTAAACATTTATTTGACATGGGGTTGGAGTGGGTGGGAAGAGAAAGATCTCATAACTTTGCCAGGCTGAAGCCAAGAGCCTGGAACTTCATCTAGGTCTCCGGATGGGAGGAGGACTTGAGCCATGGTCTGCTGCTTTCCCAGGCACATTAGTTGGACACTGCATTGGAAATTGAGCAGCTGGGACTCAACCCAGTGTTCTGGTACAGAATATTAGCTCTCAATGCCACAATGCCCTGTTTAGTCTTTTAAGTGAGACCTAGAGAATGACTTCTCAGAGCATACACAACTGGAATTTGGGCACAATTTCATATTTCAGTGCTTTAACCGTCATGCTGTGCTGCCTCCCAGGGGATGATCGTTTGCATCTCACTCATGGATATCCGTATCTACTTTTAGCCATTACAGATTTTACTTGTTCTTTGAATTGTTTTGATCTGTTAAAATAAGTTTTGCAAGGCAGTAGCTTCTGAAATCTGCTTCTTGGTAAAGCTTTAAAAGATGAATTGTTTATGAAGGTCAAATCAGGGATAAAGGCCTGGCCCATATTTCACCCATTTCTTATTTTAAAATGGAAAAAAATTCTTTTATCTTATTACACTAATATGTGCTCATAAGAACTCAGATATGGATTTTAGAATACCAAATTCTGGGCACCAGCATTATGGCGCAGCAAGTTGTGCTGCCACCTGCTATGCTGGCATTTCACTTAGGCTCTGGTTCTTGTCCTGGCTGATCTACTTCCAACCTGGCCTCCTGTTAGTGTGCTTAAGAAAGCAGTGGAAGATGACCCGAGTGCTTGGGCCCTTGCACTCACTGGGACATTGGGATAGAACTCCCGGCTTCTGGCTTTGTCCTAGTTGTTGTGGACTTCAGGGGAGTGGACCAGCCAATGGAAGATCTCTACCTCTCCCTGTAACTCTTGACTTTCAGATAAATAACTCTTAAAGGTCCATACATGTATGCATACGCACGTATGTACATACATACATACCACATCTTATTCATTTTAAGAAAATCATCGTCGTATTTTTGCCGATATTCTTCCAGACATTGCATGTATTTTAGAGTAAAATCATCTTATTCTCACTGTTTTACTTGTGTTGGAATATTTTGTAAATTTGTCCAGGTCTGTATAGTCTCCATTGTTTTTATGTCTGTTTTCTCATTATGGATATATAACTTAACATCTTTCATTGGGAGTTTATTGTCATACTCCTCACACGTATCTTTACAAATTTGTCTGATTATGTCATTAGTGTAAGTTGGCAAAGTATAATTGCTGGGTCAGAGGGAATGAATTGTCTGTTAGCAAGGCTGCATTAGTTTAAGTAGTCCCCCCAGCAGTGTGTGAGGATATATTCTTTAAACCTTTGTTGGCTTTGGTTTTTTTCCCACTCCTTTTTTTTTTTAAACCTTTAATGTTTTGGAAGATAAAAAGCAACTTCACTGTTATTTTACGTAATGTATTTTCTAATGGTTGAGGTTGGACATTTTTAGTTTATTTTGAAATTTGTTCTGTGAATTGTTTAATGTCCTTTGTGAATCTGTTAGTTCCTGTTAGTGTGTCATTCATGCAAATAGTTTTTTTCTAACTTTACATTGCCTACACCTTTCAGTGATTTGCAGAATGCATTGTTTGCATTGTTATGGAAGAGTCCCATTACTTATGGTTTTGCAATCTTGTATGTAGCATGAACAATTTGAGTTCAGTTTTCCTTCTTACTGTCTTATCATATTATTTAAAAATTTCCCTGAGGATTTTAGAAATACTTGGACATTTTTTTCTAAGACTTTAATATCTTTGTTTTTGGAAGTAGTTTACTTCTAAATTTGAGGTTTTTAAGAAGAAAACTATTGTTTTTTAGAGCCTGTTTCAGCAAAATTCAATTATTATACATATGAGAAGCACATGTGTGTAAATGACAATGTTGCATCTAAGATGAAATTAGTGACACTTAGAAATGTTTTTAGAGTATTGACTTCTTTGCAACATTTCTTAAATAATGTGGGCAAGTGATAATTGGAGATATTAAATATTAGGTAATTTCATTTGTGTACATTTTAAGCAAAGTATAAAATATAAATAATCTGAACACTGTGTTTAGTTAGCCAGTATTTATTGACCAGAAACAGTGTTCAGAGACTCTTCAGCAAAAGGGCCATATAAGTGTAGTAAAGCAAAATTAGATTTAAAGATATTGTGATGAGGGTTTTGTATGAATTAAGCATTAATCCATAATTAATTAATTAATTAAATTTGCTTATTTTTGCAAAATCCATTTGTTCAGCGTTTCACCTTTGCTCCCACTCCAAGCAAGAGACTGGATTTACTTAATTTTTTAAAACCCCTCTATATCTTGGAACTATTATTTTTGTTAAACACATTTAGGCACTTGATAAGAAAATTCAGTTTTTAGTGGTTGTGTAATAGGTGTTAGTAGTGTTATGTTAATCACAGAAGAAAGCTAGGTGATCTTTTTCTTACCTTTCCTTTATTGGACATGCCATAACTCCATGTCTAGCATTTCCTTTTTAAGTAGAAACTTGTACTTGGGTGTTGAACATTTATTTCCCTTCAATTATGGGATATTTGTGTGCCACTCTGCCACTCCCCCCCCATTAGATGTCCATTTGATTATCAGACAGTTTTTCCTGTTTCCTTGTAACTGAATTGAAAATGTCTTTCCTTGATTATTTGAGAATCCAGATTGTTACTATTAATTTGTTAGCTTGTGCTTTGTTATGATAAATGTGCTTTGTTTGCCTTGATAAATTTTGCTAAGTTTGTGAAATAGTACTTTTGAGTTTATAAAAGCACATTGATTCACCTGAGGAGGGCAAGAAGTGATGAATATACAAGTGAACTGAATTGGAACCTTTGTGAAATTGCTATGGTGAACATGTGTATCATTGGTTTGTACACCAATAGCCACAAACATTCTCTTTTTCATATGGCCATTTAAGAATAAAACAAATATTAAAAGCTAAATTAAATGGGAAGAAAATTGGCTTTGGTAAAGAAAATTTTGGTGTTGCAAGTGAGCCAGAAAAACCTGTCTCACTCAGCTCTTGGAAGAGAGTTGTAGAAATTGGGGGTGGACTGGAGCAGAACTGGAATTGTGTTAGATTATGACGTCCTTGCCCTTGAGACAACAGCATGACTCCTCCTTGTCTTTACTTATGCTATTCCTCTGCCTGGAATGCCTTCCCTCCTTTCTATCTAAATCCTACCCACCTCCTCCACGAAGTCTTCTCTAACTACCGGAGCCCATTGATGTCTCCCTGTTCAGAACACCTATGGCATCTTACAGCCAGCACTGCACCGTTTAGCACTGTTTGTCCTATGGCAATTTCACATGCTACTGAGTGTGAGTACATTAAAATATAAATGTGGGGAAATATGCGTTTTTTCCAGTAAAATTTGAAAAACAATAGGTATATTTGATTTAGTAGGATTTTATAGGCTGTGGAAGGTTTACAGGCTACACCTAGAATTGAGATTGGGGGAGGATGGGATGTGGGGAGATTTTAAATGTGCTTTTAAACAAAATCTCAAACAATGCAAAGTTTATGCAGTATGATTTTGGTAACTGTTCTGTCTGAAATGTCATGTTTTTCTTTTTAAAAAAAGTTTTTTCTTTTCAGTAACTAGCCTGTTTTGTTTTTAAGGGCTCGAAAAATAACTATTTACTGTAGTTTGTGATACTATTCAAATATCAGTTTTGGAATCAGAATGTTTTCTATTTGCTTAAGCTAAGAATACCTTGGTTCACCTGTCGTCTAATCCTTGCTCTTGGTATTAAATGCTGAAATGTAATAAATGTCAAATTTTGTGATATGGATCAAACTGTATTATATCATGAATAATTTTGGGTATCTTTATATGGTTTATATGAAAGCAGTCTTAATTATAAAGAGAATTTTGATTTGAATGTATTTAAGCTAATACTAAGGGAATTAGGACATCTAGCTTTAGACAGAGTTTTTAATAAGCACACATTAGGTTGTGGCCGTAAAAATGCATGAGCAAAATATGCTGCAATCATATTAAGCTATGCTTAAACTGCCTGTCTACTTTTTAATTGTACCTGTGATCAGTTAGTCATTTAGTCTTTGATTTATATGAGGGACATTGAAAAAGTTAATGGAAAATGCTCCTCCTCCCTTTTTAAAGATTTATTTGAAAGAGTTAGGGAGGGGCAAGTCTTCTGTCCATTGGTTTACTCCCCAGATTGCTGCAACAGCTGGGGCTGAGCCGGGCTGAAGTCAAGAGCCAGTTTTCATCCAAGGTGTCTGATGTGGATTGCAGAGACCCCACTAACTCAGGCCATCTTTCGTTGCTTTTTTTTTTTTTTTTTCCTGGGCCAGTAACCGGAAGCTGGATCAGAAACAGAGCAGCCAGGGTGGGAATTAGTGTTCATATTGGGTGCTGGCATTGCAGGTGGCAGGATTTACCTGCTATGCCATAATGCTGGCCACCACCAGTCATCTTTTAGTTAACATTTTTCCATAAACTTTTCTGGAGTGGTTATGTATATGTTTGAACTATCTAACTTTCTAAGTAAGCACCTTTTAACTTCATTGGATTGGGCCTGTACATAGAATTCATGAATGGTTCTGATGGAATAATAACTTATGTATGAAGTGTCCTTTTGCTTACATAATTTTGAGCATATTTATATCTGGACAACAATCACACTAATTTTGGAGAAAAATTAATAGGTAAAACATGCTTGAAGTACAAATTTTCACTTGCATTTATCTAAAATGGTCTTGATTTCTTGATGGATTTCATCGTGATAGCATCATTTAGTTGAAAAACAACATGGGAATATAGGTCTAAGTGGTGGTATTCATTTTGATATTTTCATGCAAGTGCATATTATTCTGTGTGTGTTTCTTTTAGAGGTACCAATCTTGGGAAAAAGAAGCAACACATTTGTCATATACCAGGATGCGGTAAAGTCTATGGGAAGACCTCACATCTGAGAGCTCATCTACGCTGGCATTCTGGAGAGCGCCCTTTTGTTTGTAACTGGATGTTCTGTGGTAAAAGATTTACTCGAAGTGATGAATTACAGAGGCACAGAAGAACACATACAGGTTCATAATGTTTATTTTTAACAGATAAAAATGAATTAAATCTGAATAATCGCCCCAGTACTTTTTAGCGTATCTATTGAACCAAATCTTTAAAATGTAATTACATGGAAATTTCGCCTACTTCTAAGAAACAAGCCAGGGTGGGTTGTTTTGTAGTTGTATTTTATGCAAATTTTGGTTAGCTTTTGTGGGCATCATTGAATGATTTAAGGCTCGTTTATGCTATTCCTTATCTGTTACAATTTTAAATTAGTTGCTTGTTGTTTTTTACTCTTGATCTGTGTTAGTTCTTCTTCCCCAACACTAACAAAAAATAATGCGTTTTCTCAAGATAAATTTGGGCATTAACACCTTTTTTGTTGTTTTAGTTACCAGGAAGGGAAAGATTTCACTGAGGAGTAACTAAGGCATTGCTTAGCAAAGCTCTGTTGTGCACATTGTTTTAAGCTAGTGTTGTATGGTTGTTATAGAAAAAATGGCCCTAGAACTTGACTCAGACAGCTTTCTTTTGCTGTCAAGTAGAGTTAAATGGTCAGAATGTCCCATCAGTCTGTTCTAAATACTGGAAAATTAAAAATTGTTTTATTTACAATACCGAGAAGTTATAAAGAGGAAGCATGGGGAAATGGGGAATGTAGTGGATTTTAAACTCTGTGATATCTGGATTGCATTGTAGGTTCTTTTTTAAACAAGCTTTGCTGCTGCACACCTCCTTTTGCTTATATATTGTTTAAAATAACCTTGCAGTATGCAGTAGTATTAGATCACATGCTCTACTTGTTCTTAGTTTCTTTTCTTTGGTTAGCTAGACAGATGAGACTGTAAGAAACTTAATTGTGTAAGAAAAGTAGACAGTAATAAGGAGTTTGTGTTGCAGTGTCTCATGCTAAATATGCTCACATGTGGAGATACTGATTTCCAGATGTTAGGGTGGCCCAAGACAGTTTTCATGAGTGGACTTTGATTAGTAAGTTGTTACAAAGGGAGAAGAGGTCTGTGATCAGATAAAGGTGGGAAGTACTGGGGAAGCAGGTTAAGGTTCCTACAAAGGCGGCAGCTCATCTGCTACGAAATATCATGACGATGATTTGTTGGACTGCGGAGTGAGACTGAGATGTTACTGAAATATAGACACGAGGTCTAGGGAGGACCTACATGGAATGGAAATATGGAGATGAAGATAGCCAAGACATTTTTGACGAAAAAAATAATAGATTTATTCTTTGATTTCTTACTGAATTCCTTTTGCCATCTCTTCCAATTATCCTGTCACATAATAGATCATATAGTAGAAATTCAATATATGCTTCATATTAAAGTATTTTATTTATGTCTTGGAATAAGGCAAACATCAGGGTATTAACTAACATCTTAAGTGTTGGGTTTGCTCTTGAATAGTCCTGCTGAGACCATGTCAGCTGTCCTCACTACTCTTGGATCACTCCACTAGAGTGAACCTCTGAGCTTGTATCTGCCTCAGCCTTGGAAGTACTTGGTTGTTTCTAGAGCTCCATAAAATTGCTGAAGAGGGTTTAGAAGCATGGATATGACATGTTAATTAAAACTTAACTATAGCTCAAAGTGTACTTTAATTTGGACTTTAATAAAGCATGCTGCAAATGATTTTTTTAAGCTGATGTTTTTCAAACATAGGTATAATAAAGTCCTAACATGGCTAAAATCTTGAATGTTTATTTAAATATCAGTCTGTTATACACTGGAGGATTGCTTTTCAGAAAAAAAATATGGCTTGCATATTTTGAGGAGAGCTATTCTCTAAGAATCTTGCAGGAACCTGATGCATTTTAATAGACTGTTGCTGCTAGCTCCTGTCGGTGTTGATGTACTGTTTCTGGGGTGGTGACTAATCTGCTAAAATTGAATTTTAAAAACTAAATAACTTAATTTTTTTCTTAACAGGTGAGAAGAAATTTGTTTGTCCAGAATGTTCAAAACGCTTTATGAGAAGTGATCATCTTGCCAAACATATTAAAACCCATCAAAATAAAAAAGTTATTCACTCAAGCAGTACAGTGCTGGCATCTGTGGAAGCTGCGAGAGATGATACTTTGATTACTGCAGGAGGAACAACACTTATCCTTGCAAATATTCAACAAGGTTCTGTTTCAGGGATAGGAACTGTTAGTACTTCCGCCACCAGCAATCAAGATATCCTTACCAACACGGAAATACCTTTACAGCTTGTCACAGTTTCTGGAAATGAGACAATGGAGTAAATATTACACAAATACTTATTCATTGTGGTTATTTTTATACAGTAGTGAAAAGAATATTGTTCCTAAGTTCTTAGATATCTTTTTATTGATGTGCAAAAATTTTTGGATTGACAGTAACTTGGTTATACATGACACTGAAATGCCTTACTTTGTATGATATTCCATAGTATATAAAAATGGTAAAATTGCATGGGTTTTGTAGGTACTTTTGGAATCTAGAAGAAATGAAATTTTACCAAGTTATATAAAGAGAAATTGAATTTAACAATGCGAATGGTAGTCTAACCAAATGCATCAATCCTGTGTGGTTTAGTGTAAAAATGAGAACATGTTGGTATTTATCTATTGTAAGATAAAAAAAAAAGTTGGTGGGTGAGAGAAATCATGTTATGATAAAAAAATTTTTTGTAATTTTCTTGATGACTGGAATTTTTATTATGCATAACTGACAAATCAAGTTTCCAAGCAAATGTTACATAGTGTAGGCTTTACTTAGCTTATCAATTTGTCATTTTGAAGCTAATTATTTTAATTAGGTTAACTGTACAATATTTTAAGCATTACTCTTGTAAGATTTTGAAAATTACATTTTAACATGGAACTCTAGGGATAGTCACCTTTTAAATCCTGTTGAAAAGCCATGTGTAAGATTTAATTTGCCAAAATAATGTCTTGTTAATATTCTTTCAATAACAAAGTTGGGCAATATAACCAATGTTTAAAAAATTTAAAATGTATAGGTTGAGGCATTTGGGTGGTAAGACAATGTTATAGTGAATTATCCTTTTTCTGAATATTGGAGGACCAAAAAAATATATATAATAATAAGGTGTATTGCGTCTTAGCAGTGATTTTTATCCAATCTTGTTTCCAAAAACCATGTGTCTGCCAGGGCCTTAAAAGCCATCATGTAAATTACCAATAAAGTATAACATATGCAAATTTAACAAAATCACTTTCATAGTGACGATACTCCAACTATATGGATATTAGTCATAGAAAACTAGAGGTTTTATGATATTTTTTTAAGTCTTTTCTTTGTCTAGGTAGTCAGTCTGCACTTAAATATCAACCATTTTCCTTTTTTGCTTCTTCCCTTAAAAAATTTATATGTATCCAGTACATTTAATTGAGAATTGTATGTTTTTTATTATGCTGTATTTTCTTTTTATTTTTTAATTATTGTTTATATTTTCAATTAAAAATGTACAAAATAAAGTTACAATTGCTGGTCTTGTAAGAGCTATACAGTTTTCCTAAATGTATACCTATAACTGCAGCAGTTCACCTATTTCAAAAATTTGGAATTCTGTTCATTTGTTATTCTTAAGACCACCTCAAATTTAAAGGCTACCTTATTGTACGTTTAAAGTGTATTATAACAGTGTGGTAGTTAATAAAACACTATTTTTTTTCTTTTGAGTTTGTTGTATTCCTGTGCGTTTAACTACTACTATGGTGTGGGGATTTGTGTGCTATATTTTTCTTTATCTCCGTTTTTTATTTTTAGGTAGTGAACTGTAAGAGAGAATATTGTAGAAGAATTGAAAAGCACCGGCAGTTTTACTGAATTTCTCTGAAGTTCTCTTAGTGAAGAGAACAAAGCTTCTGTTAGCCCCCAACCCACGCTGATTTGTGTCAGTTTTATCCAGGCCGCGTAACAAACCCCCCTTCTTGTTTTTGTTTATCTTTTAAAAAGCACTGTTCGGAGTATTTTGGAAAAAATGTTGAATTGACATGAAGACTCCTGAAAACGATACTGCAGTGACAGGAGTTATTTGGGAAGTTTGCTGTGAATTCGCATGTATTTAATGATAAAGGCAGGAGAGGAGGAAGGAAGGTATAATAATGTTGATATGACTGTATTTTAGCTAATTGAAAGTAAAATCACATCATCTCCCATCACTTCTGTGTATAGTGGGGATAAAGGTTTCTGTTATCTTTTCCAGGCCCACCCTAACACTGTCAGTTAATGTCTTTGAATGCATAGCACAACTCCAGACACACATGAGGAGTCTTGAAGAGTTCATGGAAAACACTCATGAAGAAGAGTATGGATGGATTTTCAACATTTGTTGCACTGAAATAATCCTTAAAATTTCATTTTATATTTTTTGAAGTGACTTTGTATAAACATGGATGAGTTTTTTCTTTTTGAATGTGAAAGTTCAGCTTGTGATGTGACATGGGAAGTATTGCTTGGAATTACAGAAATCAGCCAGTTGAATGCACAATTATTTTTGAGGTTACAAGGATTAGAATCTGAATCTTCAAACTCCTTTAGGTAATTTTTAATGTTACTTACAACTATGTGAAGAGGATTAAGTTGACAAGGTTGCTTACTTGAGCAAACTGCCCATTAAGTCAGGAGATTAAACCTTTTTAGAGTGATCATAAAGATTTTAAAAATAATGCTGAGATTTTGTAGTAAGTGTACAGAACACTCTTGATCTCTGAGTTTCAAAGCAAATTTTATCATTTGTTGAGGCTGAATGCAGTGAAGAAATTAAGCAGTCTAAGATTTTCTTGAGTACCCTCTAGGAATGTTTTAATGAACTTTAGATCTTTTACCTAACAAAATCAAAGTATTCAATCTCATTAGGCAAATCTTAAAATTCTGTTTTTATATTTTAAGTATTAAACATAACTCTGGAAACAATATTGAAGAATTAAGTAAATTCTAGTTATAAAAATTTTTCTAACTAGCAGTATACATGTGAGTGTAATATTTCTCAGTGTAAGTATGCACTAGAGGGTTTTTGCTCAGTTACTGGAGTTACTGCGCATTCAGTGTGTAGCAAATAGTTCTCATTGTTAACATTCACCTGGTGAACTAGATGTCTGTACTGCCTCAAGTCAAAGGAAATACCACTTAGGAGCATCCTGTTTTCTCTAGCTTGAGACCTAATACTTTGGGAAAGTGACTTAATGACAACAACCCCCCTCCCCCCCAAACCATAACCTGTCAGTGAAGCTATACCTGTTGCAAAAAGTTAGGTACTGCAAATAACTTCAGTCTTTCAGCTCAGTGAAAGTCAAAATGTCTAGCAAAACCAAAGAGTTGTCAAATACTTCATGGGAAATAAGCTTTTGACCAATGTTCATCAGAAAATGCTGGAGAACATTTTTAAGAGCACGTATGTGTGGACTCATACTTGCCTACTAACAATTGGGTTTGGAATGTATGAATGTGTGATCTTACTTCAAACACCTTGTGTGATTCTGAGCAGCATTTCTGTGTTAGTATGCTAAAGCAGGCATTTTGACGAGGATTGGGATCTGAACTGTAGTTTAAATCTTAACAACTTACTTAGATTCTCAAACTTTGTCGTTCAAGATAGCTATTGAGTATGTTTGAAAACTAGGCTTACCGGAATAAGATTGGATTTTAGAATATGTATTGAGAGGTTAGATCTACCCATTAGTAGACAATGTGGCCTGCCCTGCAATTTTATTTAAATGGTGTTGATTAAAAGTTGTTTTTAAGGTAAAATAATTATTTCACTAGCACTGCTGTTGAATGAGTGTTAAGTCTTGAGAGCAGAAAACTAATCAGCTGCTGTCTTGGGAACAAAATGGTATTTAATGGAACTTAGTGTTGGAGACAGAAGGATATCTTTACCGGTCCCTTACCTTGTTCAGATTTTCATATAATAGAATGCCCTGTGGTAAATATCTTGTAGTGACAGATACTAAGTGATACGGAAATCTAGAAGAGTTCTGTATGAAGGAGTCTGGGAAACTCAGGAGATAGGGCCTTAGTCCTGATCATGTGAACTGTCACAGGTTGTAACTGTTTGTTACGATTTGTGGGGGATGGACTGGAAGCATTCTATAAGGAGACTTGGAACTGTAAAGGATTTATTTATTTGTTTTAATTGATGATTCCTTATCTCTTGGGAGCAAGTGGTCTTAAATGTACTGAAGGACAGTGTTTTGGGACACTATGGGAATATCTACCTTGTGCCTAAACTCATACTAGCTAGATTTCACTAGACTTGATACTGTATAATGTTCTTACTCTTGAAACCTAATTTTCATCATCCGTTAAAATAACAAAATAGTTGTTCCTTGTAGAATTGTTGTGAGGGCTAAATGTAGACATAGTGTAAGTATAGTGCCTGGTTTAGAGCAGATTCTTAGTATCCGTCCTCATTTTGTTTTGTTTGTTTGAGAGGCAGACAGAGCTCCTATTTGCTAGTTAGCTTCCAAGATGCATGCAACAGCGAGGACTAGGCCAGGCCAGCGCCGGGTCCCACATGCCTGGAAGCATTCCAAGCCAGATACTTGAGCAAGCACCTGGTGTTTTCTTGGCATTCTGGAACCAAGCTATTTGCTCCCAGGCACTCTGATAGGTGGGGCCTCTTCATCAGTGTCTTCACCACTTCACCAAACAACCACTCCCCGTATCTTAACTCCAGAGACTCACATTTTAGTTGGGGAGCAGTGTTTGGGATTTGTGTGTGTGTGTGTGTGTGTGTGTGTGTGTGTGTGTGTGTGTGTGCGTGTGTGTGGTTTGTAGTTCATTCATTCCATTTTCTTCTTGAAAATGAGAGGTAGTCCTGGTTTTATTGCAGCAGTGAGAAAAGGACAGGATTTCAGTTGTTACTGTTTCTGAATTACTGCCTTGTCAGGAATGAAAAACATGAAGAGTGTAGAGATGTCTTTAAGAAAGTTAACCCTTGGGCCTGGCGCGGTGGCCTGGCGGCCAAAGTCCTCTTGTTGTACACACCAGGATCCCATATGGGCTTCGATTCTAATCCTGGCAGTCCCACTTCCCATCCAGCTCCCTGCCTGTGGCCTGGGAAAGCAATAGAGGACGGCCCAAAGCCTTGGGAGCCTGTACCCACGTGGGAGATCTGGAAGAAGCTCCTGGCTCCTGGCTTTGGATCGGCTCAGCTCTGGCTGTTGTCACTTGGGGAATGAACCATTGGACAGAAGATCTTCCTCTCTGTCTCTCCTCCTCTCTGTATATATGATTTTGCAATTAAAAAAAAAATTAAAAGAAGTTAACCCTCTAATGTAGAGTGCTTTAACATTTCTAAGAATTGGTGTAGGAACCTTATATTTCATTTTGATTGAAATACAAAAGGTTATTCAGCTTGCTTTTTTTTTTTTTTTAGTTGGAGAAGGCCATTAGAGAAATGCAGAATATTTCTTCAAACTAATGTTTAAGCCTCCAGTTGCTGGACAACAGGAAAAGGCAGCCAGTATTGGAGTAGGTATTTTTCAGCTTCTCTGTGCCTCCTGCCACTGTCAGGGCTGTTTGCATTGTGGATCAAGGAGTGGGTATTTGGTCAAAGTTGAGTCAGATAATTACTTCAAAACTTGGAAAATGGATGTCTTTGGTGACATTGGAACGTGTGAAGCTGTTCAACTCCGCAAGAGGGCAAAACAAAAAATACGGCTGTTTTGATTTCTGAAACCTTTTTTTGGTGTATTCCAGTGTTTGATTCCTGTCTGCATTTTCTAGCTCCTGGGATTCTAGAAGAAAGCCTTACAATCTTAAGAAGTCCCCTGCTTCATAATTTTTGTTTCAGATACACAGGATGAAAGACAGGAAGATCTCTCCACTGATTCACTTCCTAGTGACCACAATGGCTCGAGCTGAGCCGATGCAAAGCCAGGAGCCAGGAGCTGCTTCTGGGTCTCCCACATGGTGCAAGATCCCAAGGCTTTGGGCTGTCCTTGACTCTTTCCCAGGCCACAAGCAGGGAGCTGGATAGGAAGTGGTGCCACCGGGTCACAAATTTGTACCCATATGGGATGCCAGTGTGTACAAGGTGAGGACTTTATCCGTTAGGCTACTGTGCTGGGCCCCTGCTTCATTTAAGTTTAGGAAGCTGTTAGTATTAAAAAGTGCCAACAAAAAACACCTAGTATTGTGTCATACACTGAGAGGCTGACTTGGCCTTATAGCAAAGGTCAACCTAAGTCTTGATCATTGCCAGATAAGTCAGTGTGGAGCTTGGGTGCCTCAGAAAGGGTGAGTCTTGAGGGGCTAGTAGAGTGTTTGAAAAATTTCATCAGCTAAAAGCCTTGCAGGTCCCTTGGTCGTCTCAGGATACCCAGATGGCTATGTCTGTGGTTTTAAAGAGTCTCGGCAGAAGACTTGGCCCTCACTTTTGATTATGTATACCCAATTACTTAGTACTTGTCACAGCCTGCTCAGTGGCAGCATTCTCATTTTAGCTTTTTGGTGACTTTCACTGTGAAATTGCTTAACAGTGATCTAATGTGTGTGTGTTTTAGGCTTCGTTCAACAAACCTGGACTGTGTGCTGCTGCTTACTGCTACTTGGCCTTGGGCTCTTTCTGCTTTGAGCCTCTGTAAGTTCTTAGAGTTCACTATAAAAATGAGAATGATAGTAACATTATCTTTATGGGGTGATTATGGAGTTAAAATGTGTGTAAACGATTTCCTATTGTGCCTGGCACATATTAAGTATTTGCAAACAAACCTTGTGGAAATCAATTCTCTTTCCGCATGTGGAAATAGTTGTCCTCACCAGGTGTTAATTAATTCATTTACCTTGATGCATCGAGTGTCAGCCGATTTACTAGGAAAACTATTGGCATTTGTATTGTGCCTTTTTGTAAAATTAAATATTTGTGATAAAAATATAGAAAACTGTGACAAATACTTGGTTACCCATCATCCAGCTTTAACAATCTTAGAATGTTTGTACCCAAATCTTTCAAATCTTACCCAAATTTGCTTGTGTCTCTTCAAGGAGTTGGAATCTACTGTATTGCCCTGTGTCATTCTGTTGCTCTCCTGGTACCTGCAGAACTAGCTGCCAGTTACAGTGGTGGTGTTGGTTATGGTGACACTATGAATGGTTTTATGAGCTTAAATTTTTGTATAGACAATATTTTCATGCTTTTGAAGTTCTCTGAAATGACATCACCCTCTATGGCCTGTGAGATTTGTTTTTATCACTCATGGTTTTGAACCATATCTACACAGCCACATGTTTCTCTGCTCATTTTTAAGAGCTGTAATGCATTGAATGAGTTCTTCATAATTTACCTGTTTTCTTGTGGATGGAGGTCTTCAGGTATTCCCCTTGCCCCCACTATCATCAGCAATCCTGCAATGAAATGGTTGACATGTTCTCTGTGCAGGTGAATCGACATTTCTGAGGTGTGTGTCTAGAACACTGATCAGAAGGCTATTTTTTTTTAGTTGAAAAGATAGATATACAGAGAGGAAGAGAGACAGAAAGATCTTCCGTCTGCTGATTCACTCCCCTAATGTCCGCAATGGCCCTGAGCGGATCCGAAGCCAGGAATTGGGAGCCTCTTCCAGGTCTTCCCACATAGGTGCAGGGTCCCAAAGCATTGGGCCATCCTGGACTGCTTTCCCAGGCTACAAGCAGGGAGCTGGATGGGAAGCAGGGCTGCCGGGATTAGAACCAGCACCCATATGGAATCCTGGCACGTTCAAGGCGAGGACGCTAGCCGCTAGGTCATGGTGTCAGGCCTGGTTTTGTGAGTTGTCAAGTTGAACTCCGTTAAGTATATATCCAACATGCTCTTACCAACGCTCATGGGAGTTTGTTTTTGCTTAGCTCCTCTCCAATTCTGGGCCTTTTCCCCATGTAAATTATTTTTAAGTTTGCCAAAATAATTCTATTTAATGTGGAAAAACAAGTGTAATTGAGAAGAGGGGATACAAAATTAAGCATTGTATGTATTAGAATCATTGCTGCTTCCAGGCATAACGAAACATTTCTTCGCTGTTGGATCAGTGTGTGTTTTCTCAATGGTTCTGTACCTTTCAGTTGTCACTCAACCCCTGCTTAGGTGTGGCATTCGCAGTCACCTTGTAGGTGTTAACAGTAGATGCTTCTCTTCAGGCAGACATCACTCTTGGGTTTAATATTATAAAGAAGGCTTTAGCCCAGCCAGCTGTTTTCCATACTCTTTATCATAGGGTAGGAAAATACAGACTTGCACAAGTTGGATAGATGGATACAAAATGCTAACTTGTGATTTTAATTCTAATTTCTCTTCTGGTGAGGTTAAGCATATTTTCATAAAATTGGAACCAGTATTTTCTCTGAAGGGGCTTGCCTACTAAATTGCTGCTCAATTAATTGACTTTTTTGGTGTTTGCATTTATGCCTTGGCTTTTAAACATTTTAAATAGATCGTTCCTTGTTAAAATGTTCTTTGTATGTATATAAAGGAATTGCAGAGAGGGCCCAGGGTGAAGGGGGGAAGGGAGAGCTTCCATCTGCTGGTTCACTCCCAAATTGGCTACAGTGGCCAATGTTTTGCTAAGCTGAAGACAGGAGCTTCTTCCAGGTCTTCCACAAGGATGCAGGGGCCCAAACAATTCAGCCATCTTAACACTGCTTTCCCAAGATATTAGGGAGCTGGATCAGAAGTGGAATAGCTGGGATTTGAAGTGGCACCCCTATGGGACGCTGGAGTCACAAGTGGTGGATTCTGTCATTTCCAAGTTTCCATTTGCATGTGGGTATAATCTATGAGTCCAATCTGTCACTGTTCTGAAACCATGCCCTGTATGCGTGGATTTGCAGTCTTAATATGCCCACTGTATCCTGGCCTTCGAAATGAGTAGGAGCTCTGACTCTCTGGGAATTTTAGGGTTAGATTACCAAGTACCTTATGAAGATTTTTATTAAATCACATTGAACTTATACATCAATTTGGAGGAAGAACATTATTTCCTACATGGATATCCTGTACCTCTCTGCTTATCCTGGCCTTCTTCATAGAACTAGCATTTTTGTTATTGTTACAGGGAATAAGCTTTGTAAAGTTAAATGTTTCATCAATGTTGATGTAAATAAATGCTGCTGATTTTTCTAATTTGTTTTTTATTTTTTAAAAAAGCATTTATTTATTTGAAAGGCAGAGTTAGAGGGAGAGATGGAGAAATGGCTTCTATCCATTGGTTCATTCCCCAAGTGGCTGCAACAACCCGGACAGAGCCAGGCTGAAGCCAGGAGCTTCATCCTGGTCTCCCATGTGGGTGACAGGGAATCAAACAATTGAACCATCTTCTGATGCCTTTATTAGGCCATTAGCAGCTAACTGGATTAGAAGTGGAGTAGCTGGAACACAAACCAGTGCCTATATGGGATGCTGGAGTCTCATGTGGCAGCTTAATTTGCTATATCACAACAGTAGTCCCTATAAATTGATTTTATTTAACAGTCTCAATGTGGTTTATTTGCAAGTTCTATTAGTTCATCTGTAAGTTCTATAACATTTTTATATTGTGTCTTCAAATAGGGTTTGTCTTCATTTCTCCTTTGCCTCTACTTTTACAATGTTTTTTACATTGGCAGCTCCATAATAAAATAGCAGTAGGGGTGATGTCTGTCCTGATTCTATCACTGACTTCCCTTCGTGTAACCTTATCTGCTCCTTATACCAACATGGGATGGGTGGACAGGCACCATCTCTGTTCACAGCTCAGACACTCCAAGGTGCATGGCTTGTCAAGGTCAGAAAGTAGACTCCAGGTTTCCTGATTTCAGATCCCGTGTGATTCCCCTAAGTGACTCAGCTAGCTTCATAGAATTCGCAACATGCATAGTATGTATTCCTTCCTTCGACAGACATCGGAGGGCGTGCTTTTGTGGACAGTAGGGATGAAGTTTTCAGGATTTCTGTCTTGACTGTTGCAGTCAGATGTGGCCGATGACATTGTGACAACTACCTTTCTAACTTTTGAAGGTAAGTCTTTCTGGTCTCTAGTTTCCTACACCTTTTCCATCATAGCAACATCTTCCCTGCATTTCAGTTAGGAGAAGACACTTTTGTCTCCTTAAATGTGATCCTTCTAAGAACTACAGTATAATGCTGCTAAATGTCCACAGATGTGACATCTGGAACATTGTATCTTCAAGCATGTGAGAGCCAGAGTGTAGGCTCTCAAGCTGCTTGGCATGATTATGGTCATGAGGACACCTCATAAATCTTTTATGACAGAGAAAGAACATTGAGCCTTACTTGTTCAGGCTCCGGTGTTAAAGCTCAAGGCTTACTTGATAGACCAAGGTCAGGGTAGGAAGAAACAAAAGAAAAAAGTTGTTTGTGTGATTTGTCTTTCTGACCAAAGACGACTCAGTTCTCCAGTACTGAGTGAGTCAACCAACCGTGCAGTGGAAACTAGAAACTGTAGCAACACTCACAAAACCAACTTTCTAATCATACCCAATGAGGGAAAAAGCAATGCTTTGCCCTGCAAGTCATTCTGCTGGTAATGAACCTCCAAAGGGTCAGTTGAGGAAAATATCACTCCTACCCAAAGCCCTTGGTGTTACCTGTACTTGGCTGGGCTGCCTCTTTTCTTAATTAGCCAAGAATGAATAGACAGTTGTTCTTTCCTTGTCTCCTAATTTAAGTTGAGGACACAGAGGACAGAGGTTTGTAAGAAGGAAGGGAGCACTAACAACCAAGGGCTTGGAGGAAATGTGCTTGGAGTGGCATGGGGGTGGGTCTTGGCCAGCCAAGATGTGTGGCAGATGTCTTCTTGGAGCAAGGGTAGACTCAGCACTGTTGGAAGCTGGTTTTTGGGATTCCAAACCCAGTGCAATGACACCATTGTTCTCTGAGAGCTGCTGGCCAGCGAAGTTGCAGACTTAAATTCCTTGATCTCTAAAGGACTGGTAACACCAGGTTTCTAACTCCTTTGTTTCTGGCTACGTTTCTCTTGCTACCTGCAAATAGTTTCTCTAGAGTCTCCAGAGGCAGGCAGCTGGGGTGAGGGAAATGGGAGACTTGTTGCTATCGCTTACTCCTATTATTCCTCACCTTCATGATCAGCTATTTGAAAGAGTTGTCTCCTCCCCTGCCCACCCTGCCTCACCACCCTGACACACACACTCTGCTTCCTCTTCTCCAACTCTCTGCTGGTTGAGTCCCATCTGCTTTTTGCCCCATGGTTCCAGTAAAATGCTCTTGACAAGGTTGGTAGTGTCTTCCTTGTTATCAGACCACATGGTATTTAAGAATACACATCCTGCTCCATGGACCTCGAGGTGTTCATGCAGTTGGCCATTGGTTCACTTCTTGGGAACAGTCTTTCATACCTGAGCAGTTGAGCTTCCTACTGTCTCTCTTCATTTACTCCCATCTTTGCTAGCTCTTCTTCTGTACCCAATATCTAACACTGGGCTTATTTCTCAAGGCTTGACCCTGAGTTCATTTCCTTTCTCCTTCCACACTCTTCTGCTGCATGATCTCATTTCTTCTGGGCATTTCCTTTTACTCCACACACATGGACAGCTCCAGACTTCCTCCTCCACTCCACTCTTGAGTCACAAGCAAGGTAACTAGTTGCCTATCTGGCTCTTTGACTGGAAGTTTCAGAGGCACCACACAGGTTAGATTTAAAAAAGGAAGAAAGTTCTGAAAGTCTACCCCCAAACCTGCACTTAAAATATTTATCACAATAAATAGCATCTTCATAGGCATTTCAATGCTTGTGTCAGGAGTGTGAAAGTTATTGTCTATACTGCTCTACTTCTGTTTCATCCTGTATTGTGTCTTGAATCCATTTGATTCACCACTTATCCTCTGCCAACAACCTAGCCAGCAGTCATTGCTTTGTACCTGGATTACAGCAATATCCTCTAATTTGGTCTCCCTATAACAGCTCTTCATGTGTTCTGCTACCATGCTCGGCAGTAGGGTGGATGCTTGACATGGAGCCGAGTTACCTAACAGCAGCTAAGTTGCCTCTCTGAGTGCCTGCATCCCATATTGGAATGCTTGGTTTGAGGTCTAGTTACTTCCAATGCAAGTTCTTGCTAATGCATGCTATGGAAGACAGCAGGTGATGTCAAGTACTTGAGTTCTTGTCACCCATGTGGAAGGCCTAGATTCAATTCTGGGCTTCTGGCTTCAACCTGGCCCCATCCCAGCTTGTGGCATTTGGGGGAGCAGACCAGTAGATGGATCTTTTCTGTCTCTCAGCCTTTCAAATAAATAAGGGGGTAAAAAAATTTTTTAAGATATATTTTTATTGGAAAGTCATATTTTACAGAAAGAAGAGCAGACAGAAATTGTCCACTGGCTTATTCCCAAGGTGGCTGCAATGGTTGGAGCTGAGCTGATCCAAAGCCAGGAGTCAAGAGCTTCTTCTGGGTCTCTCATGTGGGTGCAGGGTCCCAAGGCTTTGGGCTGTCCTGAACTGCTTTCCCAGGCCACAAGCAAGGAGCTGGATGGGAAGTAGAGCAGCCAGGACACGAACTGATGCCCATATAGGATCTTGCTTGATATAAGGAGAGGACTTAGCCACTGAGCCATCATTCTGGACCTTATATTCCTTTTTTTAAAAAATTGGGTAAGATTTCCCGCAGCATAAAAATTCCCCATTAAATTTTTTTTGATGAGAACGTACTTATTTATGAAGTATGATTGGATGTCTCAAAATACGGATGTCTTGTGAAATGGCTAAATAAAGGCCATTACCATGACTTTCCTCACACACTTAAAATCTTCTCTTGAAGCAAGTTTCAAGTGTGAATATGCTGTCATTAACGGCAGTCATCATATTGAACCCTGACTATGCTAAAGTATACGGACCAATGGCTTTTTAATACACTGTGCAACCATGATCTGTTACCCCCAAGGAAAACCCTGTAAGCGGACACTCCCAGATCCTGAGAAGACTGACCTACTATTTGCAATAGATTACTCTGTTTGTTTTATGAAAATAGAATCACGTAATTTGAGGAACCTTCAAAAGGTTCATGGAAAATTCACAGTATTTTTAATATTGTAAAATCTAGGAGCTGGTGTTGTGGCTCAGCAGCCTGAGTCATCACTTGCATTGTTGACATCCCATATCAGAGGGCTGGTAGATATCCCAATTGCTGTGAAGCCAATCAAGCTCCCTAATAAGGTACCTGGGAAAGCAACAGAAGATGGTCCACGTGCTTGCGTCCCTGCTGTCCACACGGGAGCCTCAGCCGGAGTTCCTGGCTCCTGGGACATTGTAGTAGTTTGCGGAGTCATCTAGCAAATAGAATTTTTTTTTCTGTCACTCTGCCTTTCAAATAAATCAATAAATCTTTTAAACCTGTTTTAAGGATTTACATATAGACAAAGGAAGATATCTCCTATCTTCTGGCTCTCTTCCCAAATGCCCTTAATAACCAGGACTGGATGACTCTGAAGTCAGAAGCCTGGAACTCAATTGAGGTCTTCCACATGGGTGATAGGGACCCAAGTACTTGAGCCATCAGCTGCTGCCTCCTGGAACATGAAATAGCAGGAAGCTGGAATCGAGTGAAAGTGGAGCTGGGTCTCAAACCTAGGCACTCCCTTAAATTATGTGGGTATCCCCAGCGGTGTCTTATCTGCTATGCCAAATGCCCTCCCCTCACGTTATCTTTTAATTCCATTTCTGATGAACTATTTGAAGCCTTCTTGAATATGATCTTTCATGCCTGACTTTTCTTTTTCAAATTTAAAGATTTATTTATTTGAAAGAGAGAGTGTGTGGTGAGAGAGAGTGAGACAGACAGGGAAAGAGAGGGAAAGACAACGGTCTTCCATCTGCTGGTTCGCTCCCCCAGATGGATGCAGAAGACAGTACTGGGCCAGACAGGAGCCAGGAGCTTCACTTGGGTCTCCTCTGTGGGTGGCAGGTGCTCCCACCCTTGGCCCATCTGCTGCTGCTGCTTTCCCCAGGCTATTAATAGGGAGCTGGATTGGAAGTACAACATCAGGGACTTGAACCAGGGCTCATGTTGAAGGCTGGTGTCACGGGTGGCAGCTTTACTCACTTTGCAGCAATAGCGGCCCCTGTCCGGCATTTTTTTTTTCTTAACATAAAGTTTTGGCAATTTATACATGATGCAGCATGTTTCAGCACTCCATTTTTTACAATATTTCGTTGCTTGGGGTATGCTACCTTTCGTTTATCCATTTGGAAGTTTATGACACTTTGAGTTGTTTATACCTTTTTGCTACTGGGGATAGTGTTGCTGTGAATGTTTGTGTTCAAGGATTTGTTTGAATGCCTGTCTTCAATTCCATTGTATCCATACCTAGGAGAGAAATCGTTGGATTCATTTTTCTCATTTAGTTTCATTTAAAGAAACTTAAAATATTTGCCTAGGTCTCTGATATGTTGTGAACGTAGGTGCAGCCCCTGTTGTACCTGATGGTGGAGTTGACCTGCCTACCGGTCCTTATGCCTACACTGCTTCTGTTACAGGAGGGGGCAGTTCAGCCAGCAAGACATCCCCTGGGAAAAGCTGCTGGCCTTGTGGAGCAGGTAGAGCCCCTGGTAGCATGGAGAATGAGTCTACTCTCTGTTCCCATCCCAGGGAGAAACATGATTTGACTGCAAATGTCTGTGCGCAAAGCATGGCACTGCTCTGCACATCTGCATGCTGATCTCACTGTCCAGCCCTCTAGGGTGGAGTAGGAGGCAGCAGGGCCAACCACATCTCCAGCTCCTGGCACACATGCAGGCCACCAGGGTCTTCAAGTCCTTGTATGCTTTCCTCCTCACTTTAGCTGCCTCCCCTTGTGCAGCTTGATCTCAGAAAAGGGAAAATAACCAATACCTTTCGTCCCGAGAATGGCTCTGCAGATCTGCTTTCCTCCAAAACCTGGGGATTATATTCTTGTGTTGACCGTTCAAGTGCAATTCAGGCTTTAGGGAAGAAGAAACTCCAAGTAGAGTGAATACTAATAGAGGGCATGGCGGGATCCCCAGAACTCTGTCATCTCTCTCCGTTGCCATATTTGCAGCAACTTGATGGTTGTAGGAAAGAGGAGGAATATATTTTTGCTTGAACACTGTTCCTACTCTTAATATGAAGCCTAAGTTGCCTTGTTTTCCTTCTGTTTCTTGCATGATAATTCAACAAAGAGACTAAGAGGAGATTAGCACAGGCTTTTGTTAAAGAGAATGAAGTGTCTAAATTTACCAGTCTGTGTTCTAGACTCATCTCTGTCTTTCCCACTGTGTGCATGCCAGGTGGTGAGAAGAAAGGGTCTGAGCCATGGAGCCCTCAGTGCAGGCTCCTTGCATCAATACTTTCTGATGGTGACATTTGTAACAAGAGAAGATTATAGTCAAGAAAAGTCCCTGCCCAGTTTTTCTTTTTTTCCTAGTGAAACCACAGTTTTTTCCATTGCCCCTTTTAATTACATTTTCTCTGTGGTTTGGGTAAGCAGGCCACATTGCTTGATGCCTAAATTATTTTCCAACTACCAAATTGCTGTATCCCTGAAGACATCCCCAAATCATTGTCTAAACAAGCTGTTTTTTAAGACATTGAATTATATTCTTCGTTAGAATATATAATTATAGCATCGATGTTTATACCCCTATTGTTGCAAGTATATGCCAATTATTTTTCTTGTTTCAAGATTATTAAAGCGATTTCTAGGCATTAAATGGTTTTGTCAACAGAGTAAAGAGTGAATAGAAGATTAGGAGGGAATAGCCAGAGAAAATAGTTCTAATAGATTAGTCTACTAACTTTGTACTCGTCATACCTCCTACTATGCTTCTGAAACTTAGTGATGGGTGAATTTCCCTGCATTCCTTGTAATTATCTAGTGAAAGTAAATGGGTTGTTATGAAGCCCAGACTCTCAGTAATCTTATTTTCTCTTGTCAAAATTATTTCTACTTGGAGACATGCATGTGTGATTTGTCATTAGTTAGCCAATGTCAGCATATTGGGAAAAAGGCTTCCGTATTTTTTAAATCGCTATTTGCAGATTGTCATTTTATTTGCTATATAAACATCTCCCACCTGCTGGTTTACTCCCCTAACAGCCAGGGATGGGCCAAAGGCGGAAGCTTGGAACTCAATCCAGGCCTCTCCCAAGACTGGCAGGTAGCCATGCACTTGAGCCATCACCTGTTTCCTCCTGAGCATGCAATAGCAGGAAACTGGGCTTGGAATGGAGCTGGGAGGGAAGCTCAGTTGCTCTGATCTGAGCTGCAGGTGTCCCAAGCAGCGTTCTCACTGCTGTATCAAATGCAATCCTGTTGCCACACTTTTGTCAAAAGCTCAAGATAATAATAATCGTTACGAAAACAGAGAAGAGCTTATTGCTCTGGGGAACCCAAAAACATGGGCTGAGGCTTCCTTCCTTTTTCTGTTGGCCTTTGGAAAGAAAGCAAGGAACAGAAAAGAGTGAGGCAGGCCTTCTGAACGCAAGAGCCTGGAATTGCTCCCCTGCTTCCACATTTTATGGCACCAACTACACTTGAGAGGGCGAAGAAAACCCTGTTGATACTTTTTCTCCTCTCTTGTTTTTCTTTGATTTTTTTAATCTTTCACTGTAATTTCTGGGTCTGGTTTTAATGTCAAATTTCAATCATGCAACTTGGGTCATTAGCAGTTATTGTCATGGATAGGGCCTGCTTACTTATTACTTACCACTCTAGTGGCCTAGGAGCATGCAGGAAGACAAGACAAAGCTGCACTAGGAAACTGGAAGATTGGATCTAGGCTGTGTGAATAGAGGGCCAGGAAGGGCGCTAGGTCCTGGCTCCTGCATGTTGGGCGGTTGGGCATAGGAGGAGTGTCTGGGAGGACAGTGTTCATGATACGCTTCATGAAGATTCTGAAAGCAGGGCCCATCCAGGCCTTGGCAGGATTAATTAGCTCTCCCCATTATCTGCAGTTTCATTGCCTTCTGAAGTTATTAATGTGAAGTCTTGTGAGAGGTGTTTTATGAAAAAAAAAGTTCTAACTTCTTATGAATGTAGACCAGATATATGACCCCCAGCCACAATGCAGCATGATCTTGAGGGATATAGCCACTTTCTTACAGATTGGGTGCAGTGCATGTCAGTTTTCTCCTCCCTTGAGTAGTGCTTAAGGAGGATGTTTTCTGAGTTATTTTATGCAATCCTTTATGACCCAAGTGAAAATGACAGGAGACTTGGGGCTAGATGAACAACACTCTGCCCCTCTTTGGGATTGTAGGAACAGGGAGTCCCCTTTTTTGAGTACTGTGTCACAGGGATGTGTGCAGAATACGCTAGGGGAGAATTGAAAAGGATGTTGAAACCAGAATTGGGGCTCATGGCAGGCTTTTTGGGGGAGTGGCAACAGATGAAGGTGAAAACGTGTTGCACAGATAAAGAATGGCAGGTTGGACAGGAAAGGCCGTATGTCTGCCTTGTTTAGCACTATTCCTCAGGGCTTAGCAGAGGACCTGTGTGCATGGTGAACAGGTATTGTTGCATGGTGGAGGGAAGAAAACATCACTAATGGGTAGTCCTTCCAGAGTAACGAGCTTGCAATGGGTCATTTGAAGACAGAATAAATTCACTCAAAGTATGTGTTTTGGGCTACAGCAGACCTTGGGAGAAAGAGTTAATGAGCAGATGATGCTTTGATTACAAGTCCCCTAAGTTACTGATTTCTTTGTATCTGGCATTTGCATTCTGTCACTGGTTGGAGAGCTGAAAGAAACAGCAGATGGGTCCGGCATGATAGCCTAGTGGCTAAATCCTCACCTTACTTCTGCTGGGATCCCGTAGGTGTGCTGGTTTATATCCCGGATGCTCCACTTCCCATCCAACTCCATGACTGTGGATGGGCTTCCAATGGGATTCTTTCGTCCATTGCTCTTGTCCTCTCTCCGGCCCACGTTATAGACCAGCTGCTCTCAAGCTTTCTAGTTGCGTTTGCTCTGCACGCTCTGCCATTGAAGGGAATACCATGACTACTATGAGGCTGTCTTCTCCAGCTCCCTGCCCTCTGTCTCCTGCCACCTCCACAGCAAGACGGAGTGTCAGGAGGGCGATGGATGCACCATGGAGGCAGGAAACAGTGAGGGATCTTGGTATATTCTTTTAAAGTGCAAGCACGATGCTTGAACACACCCCCTTCAACATACGGGGGGGGGTATATTCCTGTATATCCTGTATGTCCCTCCCCAATTTCCTCAATAGGAGCATCTTGCATGACAATGCCTCAACAGCTGAAATGAAGACATGAACACCAGTGCAATACAACAAAGCCAGTGACTTCATGTGGATTTCACCTGTTCCCTCAGCAAACTCTGCTCCAGCAACTGCCCAAGGGCCTTGCTGATGTCCCAGGTGGCCTGTCTCCTTCCTGTACTCCACGCTGCGACTATTCTTCGATCTTCCGTTTCATGAGCTTGACTCTTTGAGAATGGTGAACACTTGCTTTGTAGGAGAGCCTTCCATTTGGGTTTGTTTATTGCTTTCTTGTGATTAGAGTAAAGGAAGCCCTGTGGTAGTTATGTGTTCCTTTTGGTCTAACAAGTCAAGGGCCCGTGATGTTGGTGTATCACGTGACCTTTAACGGGAACCCAGAAAACTGTCTGTTGGGTTCCTCTAGGGAGGAGAGATGATTCCTTTTGTAAGTAAGAACTTTCTGCGGGCGGGGGATGCTTTCAGATTATATAAATATCTTAATTCTTCCCACACTTTTTCGTCCACTAGTTTTAGAAGCCATTAGTAGCTTTTGCGGCAACAATCATTGCTATGTGACTTTAAAAAATAAAAGATTTATTTATTTATTTGAAAGACAGAGTTACAGAGAGAGGAGAGACAGATAAAGCAAGAGATGAAGAGAGATTGTCTATATACTAGTTTGCTCGCTAAATGGCTACAATGGCCAGAACTGTGCTGGTGTGAAGCCAGGAGCCAGGAGCTGCCTCTGGATATCACACATGGGTGCAGGGTCCCAAGGACTTGAGCTTTCCTCTGCTGCTTACTCAGGCCATTAGCAGGGAACTGCACCAGAAGTGGACCAGCTAGGACGTAAACCAGTTCCCATATGGGATGCTGGCATTACAGGTAGCAGTTTAGCTTACTTCGCCGTGGCACTGGTCCCTACTGTATGAATTTAACAGTAATTTTATATTTTTCTTTATTTCACCTACAGCTTTTTAGTTGAAAGTCTTCTGTAAGAAGAACTATTTTTTCCATTGACTTACAACACAAATAAAACTTTACTGATATCAGGACTAGTCACTGTATTCCATGGATTGTAACACAATATTTTGTTGCCCAAGTGGTTCAGTTTTGGTGAATGGGAGTTCTTTGATGTGCAGATTCATCTGGGCTCTTGTTTGGAGCCAGTACCATGGGATAAGGCCAACTCCTGTTTCTCTTTTGTTCTCCTGAACTGGGGACATTTCCTTCTTTGAACAGCCGTATTTTCTTTAATTGGAGAATGGTGTGTGGATCTCCAAACTGGGGTCTTAGCCCACCCCCTTGCAGCTGGGGTGTCATTTACCTCAGCCCTCTCAGCAAGCAGGGGCTGGAAAATGTGTGCCTACTTGCCCATATGGGGACACACACACACACGCACACACACACTCTCTCCTCTTCTCTGTGTCTTCTCTTATTAGTGGAGGTAGATGTTCTTAAAAAGTCATGTAGCTATGTTCTTCCAAATAACACAAAAGTCTCAAGGGTCCTTTTAGCTTTCCCTCATTCCTCATGTCTGCCTTCTCTCCTCTCTCTCTGGCAGTGAGAAACCTGGGTGTCTTTCCCCACAATCCTCACACATTTGTCCATTTGCTCAGCCCTGGTTTACACTTAGGGCATTTTCTGAGAGTCCCAGAAGTCGTCCTGGACTAGCTAGGTTTTAGGGTAGCGCCTCATCTGCTGACTGTAGCCAGGGGTGTGACCTAAGCTGACTGGCTGGCTGGGGTACTGGCTGTCCAGCCCTGATCTTGTGGCATGGGTGGGGATGTGCCTGCCCACACGCCCAGGAAGGCTGAGAAGTTAGAGTCCTATCCACTGACAAGGAAACTATTCTCCATAGGTTAAGTCCACAGCTGTGTCCTCCAACCCTGCGGCCTTGCTGATGGAGGGTATAGTAATAGTGGTGGGGTGTCAGAGATAGGCAAAGAAAAGTGTAGTATGGGGAGTGTTTTCAAAAAGTTTATGGAAAAATACGATAGAAAAAAATTGTGTGGATTTCAGATGCTTTGCCAACCACAGAGGCATCTTTAAATTCCCCTTTTCATTTTTGAACGGCACTTGTACTGCATAGATGCAACTACCAAAACAGTGAATTGAAAATTTTGGGACAGTCGGTACAAAAAGAGACAGCGCTTCAATTGGATGAGAATAATTGTCAGTCTTGTTAGTCTAATTTAGGAGGAACTTAAGGGACACATGATGATATGAATGCCTTTTGTCCAAATCCATGCTGAATGTCCGTGACATGTCCTCCAGACTCCAGCAGTCATTGAGCCGTAGGTGTGGGCAGCTGTCCCTGGGTGCCCAGGGTTGCCCCTTGGATGGGTACTGGTGGGGCCTTCGGGGGTTGGTGTTCTCTATTGCTGATAAAATGACTATAACTTAGATAACCTCTTCCCAGTAGGAAAACTGGGAGACTCAGTCTGTTTTTGCAAGATTTGAAATTCACAAAAACTTTGGCTGTTTTCAGCTATGTACGGAGCCAGCTCTACGATCTGGTGAGCCGCGGGTCTGGACTCTGAGAGTCCCAGGCCTGTGCCTGGGGTCTCTGTTAGCCTCCCGTGGGTCTGGAGTGATGTTTTCCTTCATGTGCCTGGAAACCTGGCTGCCGCCTGTAACTCCCCTTTTTACTGCTTTCCGTCTGATTAATACTTCACGTCTGTCTAAATGATGTCTTTAATTAAACATTGAAATTCACTAATCTAGCATTCTGCTAAAAATTGTATTTTAACAAGGGTGTCTAATTCTCAGCATTAAGAAAAAAGCATCTGTATCTTTAAAGGGGCTGGGCTCTTTTCTTCTGTGATGTGAGGAGGATCTATAATGGAATACAACAGTTTTTGTGCAGCTACCCAGTGGTTTAATCACAAGGCAAAAACAACATTGCTAATCTGAACAATCTACATGGATGACAACTCATTGAAATAACTATCAATTAACGGCATAATTGTCAGTTTTAAGTTGCCAACATTAAAATTGGCAATTGTAACTTCTATGAGGCTTTTGTGCCTTTTTTTTTTTCCTTTCTCATCATAGGGTGTGGATACAGGGCAGGCGCCTGACTTGAAAAGTTTAAACCGATGACCTAGTTCATTGTTGTTTCAACCACTGGGTCATCTCCCTTACAGGTTATTGTCAAGCAAAAAGATGGGCATGAGTTATGAAGTTCCGCTGCAGGTCCGACAGCCGTGCTTGCCTTGGTTCTGAAGCCTCTACCGCAGCAAGGGCAGTGCCAGGTCTGTATTCCTTTTAATCTGACACTATTGTAGACAGCATGACACTGAGTTCTCTCCTGGTTTGCTCCCTCAAGATCATGGCCAGGAAAATGCAGCCTCTGTGAGAGGGCACAGTCTACCTTTGCTAAAGCACTTGGAAAAAAAATTAACCCAGTGTTGTCAGGAAAATGGTCTCCATGTCTCTTCTGTGTTCTTCAGTGGAGACACCACCATCCACTCTCCACTCCGCAAAACCTGGCGGATGATCAGGGCAAAGCAGAAGGAAGAGAATCAGGATTTGATAAGGAAGGGAACTGTGGAAACCAACAGCGCCATGATGGCCTTTTATGTGTGCATCTCTCACTGGGCAGAAGGCATGTCCAGGTGGAGCTAGACTCCTGGGCATGTGGGACTACCTTCAGGAAGAAGTACCCAATGGCACATAACTCCAATATGTGCTTAAGCACAAACTCTTCATGGTGCAAAATTGTGCACCACTGGGTCAACACCTGGCTCTAGTTAGAATAAAAATTAGAATGCAAAGAAAATTGGTTCCCCTGGATTAGGTTAGATGACCTGCTGATCACCAGTGGGCACTTTTGTGTTTGCAGAGACTAGGAACTGGTGACAAGAAGCTACCTTCGTCCTTGGGGACATTGCAATGTTAGGAGAGAAAACAAGCATTTGTGCAGTGCTGTGAGTTACTGTTAGAGTATAGCCAGGAGCCTGTCTTGAGTCTTGTATTTCTCACATTTCAGTAAGGCGATGAATTCCATGTCATGAGGCTGCTTAAAGCACTGAGTGAGTTAACAGTGTGTAAAGTGCCTCGTGCATTCTTGGTGCTTACAAGTGGCTGGTCATGATTAATTCCAAGAGATAAAGAGCAGCACACTGTACTGGCCTATGATATTTAAGTTAATGAAATAAGGGCTTTGCCTTTAGTGAAAGACAACTTAACTTTTAAGACAATTTAAAGCCAACATGTAGTATATCTGTTTGAAAATGGATGATTGAGGTTCAATGGGCTATTATTTTTATAGTAACTTTATTATCAGTTCCTGCATCCAGCCTTTCTGCATCCAGGTAGTGGTTTATAAACAAGCATGTTTAACACATGGACCAGGACATGCATAGGTGAAGCTTGATAATCACCCAGGAAATACCCCCTTGTCGCCTGCGTGCTTACGTCATCTGACTGTGTGCCACAGAGTCAGCATTCCAAGAGAGCAGGAATGCTCCCTCACCGCTGTTTCAGCAGTTATGTCATGCTTGGAGGAGATACAATTCTGCTTTGTATGGGCTTGGGGGCTGCGGAGGGGGCGCTTTCTGTGTGCCAAAGAGCCAGATTTCCAACTCTTTAATTTCTTTCTTCATATTTTCCTCCTCTGACTAGTCCCCTGAAGCAGTGCCCATCATGTTGACCTTGGTGTTGCCTGAGTGTCTGTATGCTTCCCCTGCTATGTAGGAGATGCACTTCACCTTGTACCTTGGCCTTTCAAAGGTTCCATTTGCTGCATGGAAGAACAGTCGGCTTTGCCAACAGGCAACATCTCACTGCACCCCTTTTCCACGCCATCTGTCTGACCTGGACCCATTCCAAACACTCCGGCTTTGCTGGCAGGACAGCCTTCCTGCCACAGAAGTTTTGTAATCTGCTAATTGACAGGGTAAGGAAAATTTATATTTGGGTTACAGCTGAAAAAGTTGGATGCTTCTTTGATGGGGCTTTAAGTACTGACATCTGCTGCCTTGGGGTTGGATTTTCGGCAGCCCTGTTTTGTGCATGAGCACGCAGTATCCCCTGCGCTCTCTGCCTCATTGAGAAGACAGCATCCTTTGGAGAGGAGCACCAGTACGATCTACCAGGGAATTATCCTCTACTTAGTTTACTCATTAAGCAACGATTTTATTATTATGATCTCTTTGTAGTAGGAGACAGATGGCAGAGAAGGAGTTTGCTTTGTTGAACGAGATGCAGTCCTGGGCATGGCAAATCTCCCTGAACGGTTAACATCTTCAGTAGTCAGTCTGCATTACAGGCACTTCTGCTGGGTACAGGGCCTGTTCCTATACTCAGCTTATAATTAAAGTGCAAAGCTATTAGTGATTTTTTTTCTTTTCTCCTTCTTTCACCCCTATCTGCCCCCCAGCCCCTGCATGTGGGCACAGGGCAAAAAAGAATGCTAGGGAAGAAAGCATCCTTCAAATTGTGCTGTTCAAGTAGGACTTTGTGGTGGTCCTTACCTTGAAACTGTGCTTGCCAGCTCCTTGGGTGCAATCCCCGCTTTAGCAAGTGTGTTCCCGCTTCCCCTTTCCTGACCCCCCGCACCCAAGGCACGCTCCTGTCTGCACAGCAGTGTTGGCACGTGCTACAGGTAGTGCTGAGTGTTGTGTCATTTCGGGCCTCTGGTTTCACAAGCCCCTCCCTCAGTGGTTTCTCCCTCAGTCTCCCCCGATAACCTGCACTTACAACAATGATTGGCTGAAGGAAAGATGAGAAAGAAAAACGATTTCTTCCATACCTTCAAAAACTTCAAAGAAGTGGTACCCAATCTGGTTCTGATGATCCTGTCTCAGCGCACCGTGAGCATCAGGGTCTGAGAGCTGTGTGCAGATCGGAAATAGTTTTTGCAAAGTCGGATTTAATCCCATGAGCCAAATGATCACTACTAACAGTGATCAGGGGAAAAACCAGAGTCCACAGCAAATTTTAATTTGGCAAATGCATAAAAGGTTCAAAAGAGCAGAGGTCTCATTTACATTCCTCCCTCTTAGATGGGATTTTCTTCTGTATTAGTAATTAAAGGGTGCAGGCTATACAGCGCAACTATATCACATAATAGCCATCGGGGACACGCTAACAACTTCCTTGAAGTAACGCACACTAGGGTGTTTATGGTTCAGTGTCACATACACTCTCTTTGATCTAAATTAGGATTCATTGGCAAACTCACAATAGGCTCCACATGTACCCCTCTCAACCTCCTTCTTTTAATCATGGAAATTAGAGATGGAAAATATCCATTAAGTCACTTAGTCCATTTTCCTGCCAGGGTGAAATTGTTGCCTGTATGCTACATGGATAGTGCTTGGTCCAGCTTCAACGTCTCAGAGGATGTGCAGGCTCCTGATTTGGGAACTTTTTTCTTTTCCTTAACATTCAGAAGGTGGAAAAACAGAAGGCACAGGAAGAGGTTCCCTCCTCTTCTGGGCTGCAGGTCATGGTGGCAGTGTGACAAAGGTGCTCACATGGTGTCAGCATTCTGGAAACCACACCTTTGGTCATGGCAATACCATTACTCATAAGGTACACAGATAAATTCACCCCCTGTTCCTAGTACGTTTTTCCTCTTTGGCTTCAATGAACTCTCTGGCATCCTGCCATTTTCTGGTCGGCTTGAGTGACAAGCACACCAGATTTGGTGAGGGAGCCTTGGGCCCAGGCATGGAGGACCTGTCTACTTTGGCCTTCATGGGTGTGGAGGGAGAGGCGGGGCAGGAAGTGGCAGCAGCTGTGTGAGCTCAGGATTGGATCACTGCTTATCTTGCTTTGAGTGGCCCCACTGTGGTACTTTGAGCCTTTGAGCATTTGGCATCTGAAAGGTAACAAGTGAGTGCCTGAGCACAGTGGATTCCTCCCTGACTCACGTTTGCCAAAGGAAGGAAAAGTCGTCCCTCAGCATCTGCCCACCCCTCCCCCGCTTCAGGGAGCTCCTTCCTAGGGAATGCCCGGCCATGGCTGAGAGGAGACATCAAAGGGGAAATAAGGACGTCTTCTGAGGTTTGCATTTTGGGGTTTGCTTGAGAGGTTGTCTCGTGGTTGGCTGAAATCATGGTGAGATTGCCCTACTTTGGGGAACTCTGATCAGTGAGTATTGCACGTTCTGGTCCAGATGTGGAGTGTGATTATCCACATCAGGGGGTGGATGCCTCCTCTTCAGTCCCACTGTGGGTTTCATTAAATAGCTGACTTCCCTCATGTATTTGAAGGGGGATCAGGTTTGCAAAACCTAACAGACTTATTGACGAGCGTACTTAGTGTGTAAGGCAAACACAGGTTTCCATTAGAGTTCTTTCAGTATGCCTGCACACATGTCTGATATTAACTATGCATTCACAGAGACTCTCTTTGACATTTGTAATGGATAAGGCATTTCTGAGATCATTCTGATTTTAAATACCATGAGTGGTAATAGATGATGGATCTTGAATGAGGGAAAAACTGGAATCAGTTTTAACTTGGTGGCCTAGAATCTAAACCTACTGAACACAATTGTAATACTGCATTCTAATGAAAAAGCTCACGTTTTAAAGCAGACATAGCAGCAATTGCTTGTCATTCTCCTAGCTACTCTTTCCCCTACTGCTTAGTGCCTGCCATTTCCAATTCTGACTAAGAGAGATAGGGGAAGGGGTGAGGGTGAACAATTTTACAGCATGTCATTCTAGAGCATGATCATTTGCTTTCCTCCCAGTTGTTTTTTAGTGCTATCCTGGAATCCCTAAGGCAGACTGCTTAGGAAGAAAAAGAAGGATTTTGGAGGTTCCAGGGCCTGGGGTTGGCACTGGCTCAGTGCTGGTTGAGTGTATCCTCTTGGCTGCTTTACATCACAGAGGATCACAATGGAAGGAGCAGGTGGGTGGGAGTGATCACATCACCAATTGGGAAACCAGAGAGAAAGGCTGGGTGGATCGCACTTGGACTTCTGTAGTGATGCTCTTGTGAGGACTAACTAGGGCCCCCTGAGAAATCTTTCAGTTCCTTTGGAGGCAGTGCCCACCATTTCACCTGAGGACCCCGTGCCAGGAGCTACCTCTTAGAGGTCCATGCTGGCTCCACACACTGCCACCCCTGGGCCAAGCCTAATGCACAAACCTTTGTGGGGACAGACAACATGCAGGCCACAGCACTTCTCCATGTTGGAGGGGTCATAGCAGATGCTTGTGAGAGCTCCACCTGCCATCTTAGATCTCAGGACTGTGGGTCACGTCTAAGGAGTGACTGGAAGGATCCTGGGTCCCATATAATTTCTTAGAATTTTCAGACTAATCCAAGAGAAGGTTCCTCTGGACTTATTTTTATTTATTTGAAGGTTAGGCATGGAGAGAGAGGCAGAGTGAGATTAAAAGAGAGAATGGGAGAGAGAACTCCCATTTCTATCTACTGCAATGCTTGGAACTAAAGCAAGCCAGGCCTCTCACTTGAGTGTCAGGAACCTAGTTTTTTGAGCCATCACTGCTATCTTCCATGGTCTGCCTTAGCAAGAACTGGAACCCAGACTCAAACTGAGGTGTCCTTACCTGGTATCTTAACCACCAGGCTAAATAGCCACCCTGATGGTTATTTTCACATAAAATGTTATCACCATTTTCTGAAGGGTTCTGTCATCAATCCTAGTCAAATGATTTGGTAGATGTATTTTATTAAAGCCTAAATATTTCAGTGTTAGTTGATAATCAGTGCTAGCTCACACGACTTTGAACATGACCTTGGAATGTTTGGGTGCTTTGAAAAAAAAAAACACCTCTAAACTTAACAGGTTCCCAAATATATAATTAGCTAAAACAGCCAAGATGGATATTGAGAGGGAAGAAGGTCATGTTCAGTTTCTTATCTCCATTCTGCTCACAGCATGTGCTGATGTATACCCTCATTGCATGGAAGATATAGTGAGAATTCAGGCAAAATAAAAATGATGGTTCATGTAAACAAAAGTAAAGAGTGAGGGCAAGGAAAATATGTTGGTCAGGACCAGGAGAAGTTGAAAGTGGTTAGAAATAGGTGAGTTTCGAAGTAGTGTGCACACATGAAATCATTTTGGTTTGGGAAGAGAATATCTATTAGAATGCTATTATGTTTAGTTAGTCATTTTTCCTCCTAAAATGAGATGTATTAGGATTTACTAATATTTACCATGTGGCTTGTCACGTGTTTTACTCTCCTGGCCTGTGACACTGACAGAAGCCACAGGTCACTGAGGAAACTTATGGAGCATTTCACATCAGAGAGAGGCTTGCAGACTCTTGCACTGGCTTCGTTGCTTTCAGCAGGCAGAGATGTCTGTCTGGCAGTACATGGGTGTTTACTAATGTGGGTTTCTAATCTACATTCCCCAAATTTAAGGAATGAGTCAGCTTCTCATTGCTATAATGCAATACCTGAAGCAAGTCAGTTAAGAAGCAAAGAGGTTTCTCTTGTCTTAAGAAAAAGATTTATTTTTTATTGGAAAGGCAAATCTACAGAGAAGAGACACAGAGAGAAAGATCATCTGCTGGTTCATTCCCCAAGTGGCCACAACAGCCAGAGCTAAGCTGATCTGAAGACAGGAGCCAGGAGCTTCTTCTAGGTCTCCCATGTGGGTGCAGGATGCCAAGGACTGGGGCTGTCCTCTACTGCTTTCCCAGGACACAGGCAGGGAGCTGGAGGAGAAGTGGAGCAGCCTGGACATGAACCAATGCCCATAGGGGATCCTGGCATGCAAGGTGAGGATTCAGCCACTAGGGCATCGTGTGGGACCCACAGAGAGGTTCCTTTTGATGCATGGATTTGGACATTCATAGATTAGGCAGCCCCGTTGGTTCAGCATCCAGGATGGTGCTTTGACTGGCAGGATCTTCAAGTGGCATGGAGTGTCACATGGCAAGAGGGAACATGGGCACAGCAAGGATTGCATGGTGAGGTAGGAGGGAGGGAGATAGAGATAGAGGCAGAGATAGATAGATAGATAGAGAGAGAGAGAGAGAGAGAGGGAGAGAGGCTGACCCTGAGCCAGCTTTTATAACCAACCCTCTCAGGAGGCCCCACTTCTTTTTGTTTTTAAGTTTTATTTTTCATGATGTTTATATAGCTGATCAGGGTGGGAAGGATCAAGGGTTAGGGAAAAAATTTCTTTCCCTACTCAAGCAAACTCTTTGTCAGCCTTATTAAAAGGAAATATAATGATGGTCTCATACAGTGGAGTTTGAGAAAGTAAAAACAACTTGGAATTTATTTGAAGAGCCTTTGAAACAGGGAGTTTTGTTCTTGTTCATTAACAGTGAACATGAGCCTCTGTGTATATTTTACTGTAAGAATCAGGTCATTTAGCCCAGCAGTTAAGACTCCCAGTCTCGCCTCAGAGTGCTGGTTCTGGTTCCTGGTTTGAGATTTCTGCTGATGCAGACCCTGGGAAGTAGTGACAATGGCTCATGTTGTGTTTGACCTAGGTTGAATCCATGGTTCCAGCTTTGACCTCACCCAGCCCCAACAGTTGTGGGTATTTTTAGGGTGAAGCGGCAACGGCAGAGCTCTCTGTTTTTGTGTCTCAAATTTTAAAAAATAAGAATAGGGGAACATGTCTTTAGTTTACAAATAAATAGATACACAGTTATGAAGGGACTGTCCACATGTTTTCCCCATGGATGATGAAACTAATACACAGTTTCAAGGGGGTGGAAATCATGGCTCAGCAAGCTGAGCTGCCTCTTGGGATGCCTGCATTCCTCGTTAGAGTGTCTGTGATTAAGTCCTGGTAATCCTACATCTAGTCTAGCTTCCTGCTAATGCAACCAGGGAGGCAGTGGATGGTGGTTTGAGTGCTGGGGCCCCTAACATTCACCTGGAAGATCCAGATGGAGTTTCTAGCTCCTGGTTTCAGCCTGGCTCAGCCCTGGCTGTGATGGTGAGCTTGGATGTAGAGATCCCACTGAGCTCAGAGCTCAAGGCCGCTGCCCCAACACTCTCTTCTTCCCTGCCCGCAACCCCACACTGTTCACCATTTCAGCTGCTCTAGGCTCCACAGGAAACGCCATTCCTTCTGCACCATCTGGAACATAGCACTGGAGTAAGCGAGATGCTGAGGTTTAGCTGGCCTTAAGTGCCTCCGCCATTCATCCTTCTTAGAGTCTCCTCTTGCCTCTAGAGCCTTTAGGTCTTATCTGATGAGAACTTCTGCCACTCAGAAGAGACCTGAGGCAAGTAGCTAACCTCCCCTGGCTTCAGATTGCTCACTGCAAAATGAGATGCTGTGTGAGGTTCAATAAGAAAATGACTGTGAGCAGGCAGTTGGCATAGTGATTAAGCTGTGGCTTGGGATGCCTGCATTCCATTTCAGAGTGCTTAGGTCCTAGTCCCCAGTCCACTTCCAATCCAGAAAGCAGAAGATGATGGTCTAAGTCCTTAGGTCTCTGCTCTCCATGTGAGAGCTCTTGGCATTGGTCTGGATCAGCCCAGGTTGTTATGGGCATTTGGGGAATGTACCAGCAAATGAAATCTCTCAAAGTGAAAATAAACACCAGTCAGTGACAGGTCCTGAGGTTGCAGGTTGGCATATAGAAGCCTCTCAGGAAGAGCTCTCCTCATCATCTTCCTTCTTGCTCCCTGTTGCCTCCTCGCCATCATCCTGTGCCTAGGAGCCAAGTCTTGTGCCCAGCCTTGTTATGGTGGTGGATGTTAACCACATTATGGATGAGGCTCAGTGTACTCAGATGATTTGGGAGCGGGTAGAACTTTTATCCTTTCTGCCTTGACCTAACCACCTATTCATTTATATTTTTAAAACTCTCTAATACTCCTTCCTTCCTTCCTTCCTTCCTTCCTTCCTTCCTTCCTTCCTTCCTTCCTTCCTTCCTTCCTTCCTTCCTTCCTCTCTTTTCTCTCTCTCTCCTATCTAATAGACACAGAAGGTCAGAAAAATCTTGCTTCCAGTGGATCACTCCCCAGTGCCCGTGATGACTTGGCACAGGGGTGGAAGGCAGGAGTTGGCAGTCAAATCCAGGTCTCCCAGTGGGTGGCAGGGACCCATCCTCTCAAACACTTGAGTCATCACTGCTGCCTCCCAGGGATTGCACTAATAGGAAGCTGGAGTTAGGAGTGGAGCTAGGACTTGAACCCAAGAACACTGAGATGGAAAGAGGGCATTTTTACCCTGCTGTGTTACATGCCTACCCTGTCTACTTCCTGAGACTTGGGGAGCAGCTAGGAGGATAAGGGTGTGTATTCCACGTTCTTAAATAACTTCTGGGAAACATTTCCATATATATATATTTTTAATCCCAGGAAGGGAAGTCTCCCATATGCCCTGACTGCTGAGTGTTCCTTTGAGCTAGCAGATAAATTAAAACAAGCCTCCTGTTGACACCTCTCTGCCCCCGTGCAGGCCCTGGCTTGTCTGTCTTTGTAACTGTGGCCCTTGATGGCGAGTCTGAGCTTAGGAGCTGTGGTAGGTGCTGTGGCAGTGGTTTCCCAACATCTCTGCACATTGGAGACATGAATGTCTTCCATGATATTGGTGCTGTCACCACCAAGGGTTCTGACTTGATGCTTATGGGGTATAACTTGTGCAGTGGGAACTGTAGAAGATTCTACAGCAATTCTAACATGCAGGTGCTCTAACATGTGGGCACTCCTGGCTCAGCAGCCTCGCATGCAGGGAAGCCCAGCAGGTGGCGTGGATTGTTGCTGGTTGCCTTGGAGTGGGCACTCTTTGGATTGATGTGTGTGACTTAGTTGTTGGAACAAACTTTTGTTCTCTGTTGATCAAATGCTAATGTGTAACAGAACCATTTGCGGGTGATTCCACAGGGTTCTACCCTTAGCATCTCTGAGTCAGTGGTCTGAGGTGGGGCCTGAGAATTTGTGTTCTCACAAGTTCCCATGAGATGCATATACTGGGGAGAACCTCTGCCTTTAGGCATAGTGTCCCTGCCTTCTTCATACCCCACCCAGGAACCTTGTTACAAAACAAAGATGCTGAGTCTCATCCTATAGCCTACTGAATTGCTCTCTCCAGGGCAGAAGCTCCGATTTAGTTCTGTCACCTCTTGGTTTATATCCTCAGGGACATTGAAACCAATCCTATAAAATAATACCCAGTGAGCCAAACTCTAGCATACATCAGAATGACAAGTTTGGAAGTTCAGAGTTCTGAAGTTGCTCAATACTTAGCTGGTAATTAACAGCAACAAAAGGGGTTGACGTGAATACATTTGTAGAGTGATGCTGAGAGTCTTGCTCATGTCACAAGACTTTCCTCCCCTCTTCCTTCCTAATTTTAGTGCTGGATCTCTTCCTGGTAGGTGGTATTTGTTGCTTAAATGTGACTAAGGGTGCAAAGTGGGAATCAGGCAGGAAGCTTAGGTGGGAATGTAACTTCTGCCAACCCTGTACCTGAATTCCACCCCTTTACTTGCCAATCCAGTAAACGTACTTTGCCATGATACACCCATGTCACATCAGGCCCAGGAAGGAATAGGTGCCATGATGGCCACATGGAAGCTAAATTCCTCACGTGGGAGCCACAGAGCCTCCAGAAAGCCTCACAAATGCTCTACTCTGCCCTGTTTGTGTATGAGGGGTCCACTTCCTATCACATAGAAGTGACTGATCATGTGAAAGGAGCCCTTCTTTGGCTGTTGGCTTCTGACCCATGCAGTAGGTCATTCACTGGCCTCCTCATTCTCTCGTCACAGACCCATGCATGATGGCTCTCTCTCTGGGTGGGGCCCACACTCACGGATGATAGAAATGTGTATTTATTCTCTTCTTCTCTCTGTTCTCTGTAAAGGTTTATTTACTTATTTGAAAGTTAGGAGGGGTGGGGTGGAGAGAGAGAAAGATCCTTGATCTTTCTTCTGCTGGTTCACTATACAAATGATTTCAACAGCTGAGCTGGACCAAGCCAAAGCTAGGAGCCAGGAACTTCATCCAAGTCTCCTACATCGGTGTAGGGGCCCAAGGCCTTGGGCTACCCTCCACTGCTTTTGCAGGTGCATATGGAAGAACTGGGACTGGAAGCTGGGCAGCTGGGCCTTCACATGGGATGCGAGCCTCACGGGTGGGTGGTGGCTTTTCTTGCTGTGCCACAGTACTGCTCTTCTCTCTGTCCCTTTCTTTTGAGCAAATTCTGCTCTCACTGGTGCTCTGCATTTATACCTGTGGCTTAAGTTCTCTACCTCCACAAGGAAAGATCCTGCAGTGAAGATTAAGAAGCATAAACCCATGACCAAAGGCCTTGGGTAAACTAGCTGATCTCTTGGTATGCAGGGACCTAACATAAAGTCTAGTGTCAAGACCTTACTTGGCTTTACTTGTGATTCTAGGGTCAATTGGCACCACCTCTGTCCATAGTATAATAGTACATGTACAGTGGTAATACAATGAGTATATCTTCTGATGAGCTTGGCCAAAGAAAGCAGAAACAAAGGCGTTGGGGGAAGCAGATTAGTCATTTACAAATTTCTAACCTTGGAGTGTGGAGACTGGGAGACAGAACAACAGAAAAAAACCAATAACAGAAATGATTGATTGCCACCAGATTCCTTTACACTGCTGTTATGGGTTGGAAGTGAGAGAACTTCCAGGAAACACAAGAAACAGAACTAGGAACAAGGAAGCAAACAAGCAAACCCTATTGTATTCACTGTCCATGCTTGTGGAACTGTGCATTGACATTGTGCTACGTATATAGCTGAGCAGACACAGAAGGGTACCAGACTTGGGCAAGGGGATTTTCTTTAAAAACTTAATATTTATTTGAAAGGTAGAGTTAGAGAGAGAGAGAGAGTTTCCATCTTCTGGGTCACTTCCCAAATGGCAGCAATGGCGAGGGCTGAGCCAGGCTGAAGCCAGGAGGCTGGAACTCCAGTTGGGTCACCCATGCATGTAGCAGGAGCTCAAGGACTTGGGCATCTTCCATTGCCTTCCTAGGTGCATTTGCAGGGAACTGAATTGGAAGTGGAACAGCCAGAACTTGGATTGTTGCTCCCATGGGGTGCTGGCATTGCAGGTAACAGCTTAACCTGTTGTGCAACAGTGATGATAGCTTAACCTGTTGTGCAAGGGATAATTAAACTTCAGTTATGGGCAGCCTTAGGTGAAGATCATAGTGCTGATGTTCTAAGATGAGAGGAGATTGAGAGTATGTGCCAGGATAGTAAGAGAGGCTTGCATGGAGGGTGTTTGTCTTGGAGCCAGTGTCTGGATATAGTCAAAGCTCAAAGAGGTGGAATGCACCTGACAACTGATGAATTCAGATGTGTAAGAATCCACAGGTGAGAAAGGGTGGGCACTGCCATGAATGGTCCATGGGAGACCAAAGCCTGGGGCAGATGAGTTCTAGTGGGCCATTTAGAGGTTGCAGGAGAGGATGATGTGGGCAATACCAATTGAAGGGATGAAGAACAAGGAGACCAGCAGAGTTGAAGTCTGTAGGCCATTAGCATATTATAGCTCATGTTACATGACCAAGAACAGATGATTACACAGGCCAAATGGATTCAAATGCAAAGATGCCAAGTCTTAGAGGCAGTAAACTCTGAAAAACTGGGGGAAACTGACGACTTTCACTCACATGTTGCTGTTAGTGCTTCACTGGTATGGTATTCAGACCTCAGAAATGTGTGGCAGAAAGTCTATTTTTTCCTCTCAGGATGAAATATCTAAGGGAAGACAATCCAGGGAGTATTTCGTAGAACTTGGAGTAAATCTGCACTTTCTGGCTGTGCAGCTGGGTATGTCTCTTGGCGTGACTCCAAGGAATCCAAAAGGGAACAGGAATGCATGCATCTCCTGTTCCTCTATGCTCATCCAGATAGATCCAGATCTTTCATGACTCTTCTTATGTTGGTCCTAAACTGTTGCTTGACTGGGATCATGTTTCCTTGGTGGTGATGACTGTCTCACCAGCTAGACATGTTGGTCACCCTGACATTGCAGATTCGCAACAGCTAATGCTGACCCAATCTCCCACCCACCTTTTGTTCTGGAAGGCAGATCCTGTAAGTGATTTATGGGGAAGGACTGATTTAAGGCTGAATTATCCTCCTTTTAATAACTATAGTGGCTCTTACTCAGAATTGTCTAGCATTTCCCACTCAATTCCCTGGGCTTTGAGTAATTTTCCACTCGATTTTGATGGGCTGACTTCTTCCTTGACTTCAAGACTTCCCTTTAAGAAAAATGAACACTTATTTGTGCTTCATCTATACCAGATATTGCAGCAGCCTTGGATGTGAGTTACCTGTGTGAAATGCATGATAGGTCTTTGAGCAGGAGTCCTTTTTGCTCCACTTTTTCGCTTTGCAATGAAGTAACCAAGGCTCAGAGAGGTTGAAGAGCTCGCCTGTGGCCAACAGGGGTGGTAAATGTGAATTAAGGTGGCTGTGGGGGCCCCAGGGACTTCCCCTCTTTTGAGAAAGGCCCCTGTGCTCACCAAGGCAATTGAGTCATTCCTTGGAGGGATTTAAACCCACAGCTAGAGAGAGAGAAGAAGAAGATGAAGAAGAAGAAGAAGAAGAAGAAAATGAGAACAAAGACTATGCTGAGGCCTTGAGATCCTGGTCCCAACCATCCCTCAGATCCAGTAGCAACCTGCCTCCCTTATGGGTATATGACTCTTTTAGCATGTTCCTTTTTGGTCAATCTGCCTTTTGCATTCAGAAAAGAATCCTAGTTTTCCTAGTGAGTAGGACAGAAATTTGAGAGCATGTGCTTTTTCTGTCTGCTATATGATACAGATTAAGTTTGTCACCATTGACCTACCTGGCTGAGTCTCACTGATCTCCTGGAAGCAGCTTGCCAGTCACTCCCATCCCGTGGCCTTCTGTTTGGGAGAAAAGAAAGGAGGGCGAGAGTTGGACAGCACAAAACTGAACTCCAGGCTGTCATCACTATAGATGTTACCACGACAGACTCAGAGTGTCTGAGACCAAGGGCTTTGGAATTGCTGTATGTGACTGGAGAACACTTCAATTATAAACACATTGAATAATGTGACTTGGAAGATTGAATCTAGATTCAGTATTGTAAGATACAGGCAGGATCAGGCAGGACTGTAACACCCATTGGTTTGTGTGGAAAATAGGGCTGGAAACAGAACTGACCCAGCAATTGCAAAGACCAGATCCAACTAAGGGGCACAAATCCACCTGACAGGCTCAGCACTTGGCAGGTGGATCTAGAAAGATCTCAGTGGGGTAGACCATTCTGGTCCCCTTCGTTGACCTGCCTTTACCCTGCAGACCCAAGTCATAGGTCATGTTCCTCACACACAGCTTGGAAGCTGTGCCTGATGTCACAGGCAGGCAAGCCATGGATCACACTCACCAGGTAGCAGGCAGAGATCCACAGGTGATCTCCCACATCGCAGCCCTCCTGCAGCTCTGCCCAACAACAGGACCAAGTGTTCCAGTCTTGTGTCTCACTGTTGCCCCAACCTCTCCCATTCTCCCTCCACTTCCTTGCCCTAAATCTTCTGGGTGCCTTTGGCATGTACCTTCTGGCCCATCCAGATTTTATTTCCTCAGATCTACTTGTTCATGTCTCCAGGTTTGCCTGAAACAGCACTTCCTCTCTTGGGTCACCTCCCCAGGGAAACTTGGTCACTTCCTCCCCTGGATTGCGTTTGAGTCATTTAACATTGCTTTAAACTTAATCCACTCTTTACTTATTTCAGTCGAAAGACAGAAAACTACCATTTTCTTGTCACTCCTCAGATATCTACAATGGCTGATCTGACCATAGCCAAAATCAACAGCCAGGAACTCCATCCAGGTCTCCCACAAGGGTGGCAGGGACCCGAGTACTTGATGAGGTGTGCATTAGCAGGAAGCTGGAGTTGGGATTGGGGCCTGTATCAGTTGAGGACAGGCCCAAAGCCTTGGGACCCTGCACCCATGTGGGAGACCCGGAAGAGGTTCCTGGCTCCCGGCTTCGGATCGGCATAGCATCGGCCATTGCGCTCACTTGGGGAGTGAATCATTGGACGGAAGATCTTCCTCTCTGTCTCTCCTCCTCTCGGTATATCTGACTTACAATAAATAAATAAATCTTAAAAAAAAAAACAATTAGTGTGGTCTATTACAAGTGATGAGGGACAAATAACCTCAGTTCTTTGTTTCACTTCCGCAAAGCCTACTTGAATGTTAGAAATGGGAGAATGAATGTTCATCTAATGTCACTATAGAATTATCCTTTTTGCATGCCATCGTTGTTAATGATTCTGACAGTTGTAACAGCTGGAGTTTCTGGAGCCTGTTTTTTTTTAATGCCTTATTTATTTTTACTTGAAAGGCAGATTTACAGAGAGAAGAAGATACAAAGATCTTCTGTCTGGTGGTTCACTCCCCAAGTGGCTACTGTGGCCAGAGCTGAACTGATCCAAAGCAAAGATCCAGGAGCTTCCTCTGGGTCTCCCATGTGGGTGCAGGGTCCCAAGGCTTTGGGCCATCCTCTGCTGCTTTTCTAGGTCACTGGCAAGGAGCTGGAAGGGAAGTAGTGCAGCCACACTAACTGGCTCCCACATGGGATGTTGTTACCCCAGAGTGGATCCTGGTTTTCATCTGGTCCAGACCTAGCTATTGCAACCATTTTGAAAGTAAACCAATAGAGGGAGGGTCTCTGCTTCTGTCTCTCTCTCTGGATCACTCTCTTTCAAAAAATAAATGGATAAATGAACAAATGAATAAATACATAATTTTTAAAAAGTAATTTAAGGGCCCGGCGCGGTGGCGCAAGTGGTTAAAGGTCCTCGCCTTGCACCCCCGGGATCCCATATGGGCGCCGGTTCTAATCCCGGCAGCCCCGCTTCCCTTCCAGCTCCCTGCTTGTGGCCTGGGAAAGCAGTCGAGGACGGCCCAAAGCTTTGGGAACCTGCACCCGCGTGGGAGACCCGGAAGAGGCTCCTGGCTTCGGATCGGCATAGTATCGGCCCGTTGCGCTCACTTGGGGAGTGAATCATCGGACGGAAGATCTTCCTCTCTGTCTCTCCTCTCTGTATATCCGCCTTTCCAATGAAAAAATAATAAAAATAAATCTTTAAAAAAAAAAAAAAAAAAAAAAAAGTAATTTAAGTTGTTCCCTGGCATCTTAAATGTTCATCCAAGGCCAAAGCTGGCCTGGCCTGCTTAGCTGCTGAGATCTGGAGAGACTGGATGCATTCCGGGTGGGATGGCCCTGTATCAAAGAGGAGATGTTTTCAGAAAGTTCATGGATATACATACAATGGTGAGAAAACTATGTTTTGATCAGTTTCAAATTTTTTCACCCAGAAATGTGCATACATTTTAATTTTCTCTTTTTATGAGCTTTCTTTTCTTTTCTTTTCTTTTCTTTTCTTTTCTTTTCTTTTCTTTTCTTTCTTTTTTTTAATCTTCTCTAGTCTAGAATGAACATCACATTGTCTGAGTGAAGCAACTATTGATAAGCACCTGGCTGCTGGTACAGTCCTGTTCAGGTAGAGGCAGCCCACGCTGGATGGACTTAACAGTTTCGCGACTTCGTGATGATGCAGAAGTGACGTGTGTTCACAGTAGTAACTGTACTTGGGAGTTTGAATTTGGATTCTTTCCCAGGCTAGCAGCACAAGATTCTGTTTTCTCTTGTTTTGCCGGGGGGCAGCAGCTTTGGGTCAGCCAATGACCTGGAGGGGAAGGCAGGCTATGCTGTCCATTGCTCCATGTTGCTAAGCAACAATAGTGAGTTTAGACCAATGGAGGCATTTTCCACCTATGGTAATTTCAACTTAACTATGGGTTTCTCAGGAAAGAATACCTGTAAGGTGAGGAGCTCCTGTATTAGCCAGGCCTGGCCTGCTTAGCTTCTGAGATCTAGAGAGATTGCATGCATTCAGGGTGGGATGGCCCTGTATCAAAGAGATGTTTTCAGAAACTTCATGGATACACATACAATGGTGAGAAAACTATGTTTTGATCAGTTTCAAATTCTTTCACCCAGAAATATGCATACAGTTTTTCTCTTTTTATGAACTTTTTTTTAAGATCTTCTCTATTCTAGAATGAACATCACATTGTCTGAGTGAAGGAACTATTGATAAGCACACTTTACTATTTTCCTACTTCTACAGGTAATCTCTATTACTCATGCACTAGCATTGTGCCCAGCAGCCTGGCTATCTACAGCCAACTGCTGGCCAGTCCTATCTTCCAGGAAAGATAGGACTTTCATCTGGAAAATCTCCTTAAGCCCTACCCATCTGATACAAAAGTTTTTGTTGAAACGTTGTGCGGTACAAAACAGAACTGGCTCTTTCAAGAAGCAGCCCATTTATACCAATAGTTCCTGTAAAAAAAGAAAATTTTTTTTCCCTCTTGAGCACATGATCAGAGTGGCAGTAGAGCACTGAATAGCTACACGAATCAAATAAAATGCTCACATTGTGTTTGAAATGCTGGAAATCTGCAGTCTGGGCAGCGGAAGGAGTTTTACTTGGCGTGGTGTAAATCACACTTCTAGACTGGGGAGAAGCTTCCAAAGTGAAATTTCTGTGGTTTTAGTTTCTTTAGGATTTTTATCTGCAGGAGGGGGTTAGGGCTTTGGGAGAGGGTGAAAAAAAAATAATTTTAAGAGTTGTAAAGCCAATGCAATGCGGATGCACACCTGAGAATGTTGGGGCGAGTAAAGCCACTTTTTTCTCAAATACTGCATACCAGCCTTTGAGTTTATTTCTGTCTTCAGCATTCCTTTCACAGGCTAAAATGACAAGGCAATGAGGTTTTCTGCTGAGGCCTGCAGCACTCGGGGAGGGCCAGTCGTTTGTTCCTTCTGCCCTGATACTCAGAAGAACTGTGTGTGAATTCACTGCTAATTATTCTGAAGACAGACAGACCTATCCCTAAAGTTCAGCCTCCCACCCCTCCTCCATGCCATTGACCATGTTTCCTTTGCTCAGATGCATCATGGGAGAGCTGGAAGGGGTCAGGATGAAGTCACTGAGGACCAAGGGAGCTAGTTGGCGGGTGACTCATGATACTTAATTGTTTTGGCAAAGCCAATATGTTGCTGTTGTGTAGAGATGGAAACTATGAGGATATTTGGGTTGATACTGTGTCTGATGTTTTGAAGGATCTGCAATAAAATTGTTTGGTATTCCACAAACAGAATGGGAACTGGGACTCGAGGAAGGGAGTTTTGGGGACAATGTCTTCTGTCGCTTAACTGAAAGCTTTAATAACAAGCTGAGTCATCCAGGAAGCGTGGTTTAATCCTACGGAAAACAATCTTGTCTTAGGAAGCAATGGCAGCAGTTTTTAGGCGATCATTTCATTTGTAAATATTAAAAACACTTTGTAACTGGAAATGGTGTAGTGAATAGAAACCTGTCATTTTCCCTGATAATCATTTCTATTTATGTATGTGTGTGTATTCATGGTGACAACGAATTTATCAATATTTCTCAATTATGTGTAGCTTGGCTGAGAACCAGAGAGTTAGTAAAAAAAAAAAAAAAAGTGACCAAAGTAGATACCACCAAGTTCACAAACTAAAGCCCTTGAACTTCAGACGTAAGTGCTGCTGTAGTCTTCTGTGTTGGTTTTCTGCAAGGAAAGGCACTGCTGCCCAGCGCTTGCACAAGCCAGGCTTGCAGAACCCTGCCAGCTGCCTCCTGCATCCGGTACGCCCATCCATCTCCAGTCCTTGTCACATGGAACTGGTAAATAGCTCTTAAAGCATCCACTCGTCTCCATTGTAGGATTTCTTAACCTATTTTTGGCAATGAGGCCGTATGGCACACTGGAGAAGCCTGTGGGCTGATTTTCAGAATACAGTTTTAAAATACACTAAAGAGGGGCAGGCATGTGGTGCAGAAATTAAGGGGCTGCTTGCGATACCTATGTGCCCTATTAGAGTGGCTGGGTTTTAGTCTCAGTTCTGCTTCCAATTCGAATTTCTTGCTAATGTACACCCAGGGAGGTAGCACACCCATCAGGCTTGGGACCTTGCCATTCACGTGGGAGACCCGTGTGGAGTCTTGGGCTCCTGGCTGTGGCCTGGCCCAGATCCAGCTGTTTTGGGCATTTGGGGAGTGAACCAGTGAGTGGAGAAGTGTGTGCTCTATCTTTCTCCCTCTCTCTTTGCTGTTGCTCTGCCTTGCACGTAATTAATTAATAAATAAACTTCTAAAAAACACTAATTTTATTTGATGTGAAAAATTTTGAAATCCATGCATGGAGATGCTGCCTATAGTATAACCTTCATACTTACTATGCTTAAGGTTGGGTGGTAGATACTGGGTATGTGAGACATAATAGCATGGGAGCTATTTTTTTCTACGAATGGATGAACTATTACCAAAGTTGAACTATTGTATAGGAGGTGTGTGTGTGTGTATGCGTGTATATGTGTGTGTTTTAGGGCTGGTGGAATGCCGGAACACTTATTCCTAATCCCCACAGGGAAAGGGGAATTACTGTGCTGTCACATTAGGTACCTCTCATTTGTGAGGCACAGCTTGGAGTGGCAGCTTCTGAGAACCCCTTCCCACATGCAGTTCCTCTCCTCTTGGTGAATGCCTCCTAAACAGGGGTTGAATTCCAATGCAAAGTTAAGGGGATTCCGTTATTTCCAGCTGATCAGCTGCTCATCATTGACTGAACGCAAAACCACATGAAATTCTCCTCCTGTGGGTCAAGTTGTTGAGCCCAATCTGGAGCCCTCTACTGTGCCAACTGGGGCGAAAGGCCTGGGCTACAGCCATCCATGACTCGTGAGCTGATTTCCATTTGCTCTTTCCCACTGGGCATGTGCCCAGCAGCCTGTACAGCATCTATGAAGCTGTCAAACATTGTTGTGTCAAAGCAACTCAAACCCTTTTGGGCGGGGACCATTGAAATGATGGACTATTCTAAGTTTTCCCTCATAAGGTCCATTTAATGCCTGCTCAGGGAGCACTTCATTTATGAATCATTTCCATGCGAGATTTTTTTGGTGAAAATTCAGTATTGTTCTTCTATTGGAACCCTGCTTTTATTTAAATAAAATGATCCCTTTTTACCCCACATGAAGGGACCAGCACTCAGATTCTTCTAAACTATTAGCAGTATGTCTTATTGCAGAATTATACTTAGTGAATGCAAATGATGTTGAGCTTTCAAAAGGGGAAAAAATAAGTTGAAGAAAAGCAATTTGTGTTCTGGTCATTGTTAGAATCCCTTCAAAATTCAGAAGGAATCTCGTGTAATACGTTTTAAACGAGGCTTTTTGTCTGTCTTAGGCTTGACAGATTGTAGAAATCCAAACGTCCGTAGGAGACCAGCCTGAAACAGTCAAGGCACTGTGCCTGTATTTATTGGGAATCAGAGATTATTTACCAGTGTTCTTTCTGATTTCTATATCATAAAATTGAGAAGTACAGAATGTGACTTTTTGTATCCATAAGGAGAATACACATTTATGGTAAAACATAAGGGAAAAAAAAAAACCTAGTAGTGATCCATGGAGATGTCGTCGTGCTCAGAAATATTAAAAAGAAGACATTTCTTTTTCAAGTGAGAATTTTAATATATTGGAGGAAGGACTGGGGATCCATGAGGACCACATCCTTAGTTAATAAGTAGAGCCCCCATTTCACTTGTTTGGGGAGATTATAAATGGTTGAGATTGAGAGTTTTAAAGTCATTGCCACCAGGATAGTATCAATTGTTTTTTTTTTTATCCATTTCTGGTTTTTACTAATTGTGCAAAGCAACAGAACATGCAACTCTCACACCATTCTCTTAATTAAAAATTTGGAAATGATGTTTCTCTGCATAAAGTTTACTGATATTTTAAATTGAATTCTGAGGTAAGTTTCCAATAAGTTCAAATACAAAGGATTTCTCTCCAACTACATGGATCATTTAAGCAGCTTAATGTCTAGTCATTTCTGAGAGTCAAAAGGACTTCAACCAGCTTTGGGTAGGAGAAAACATGTGCTGAATTTCCATTTTGAAATTTATGTTCGGCTGTGATTTAAGATTGAACAGATGGATTCCAAAGTTGGGGTGCTGATGCTGCTCGTGTATAGTGGATGATGCAGTGGACAGTTGTTTTACCTGCATTATGGTGTGCCTGTCCCATGAAAACTTCATTTCCTCACCTGCAGCTTTGAGATGTGCTTCTCAGTAGTTACAAAGTCGAAGCTGACTCTCAGCATGTGGTTTGCAGTGCCTTTTCCCTTCACAGTCTGCTGTGAATGTAACACCCAGGGGTTAGCATAGTCAGGTGAGTGCTTTCTTTCTGGCCTACACATCTTGTACCAGGGCTCCATTTTACAATGATGACTGAGCCCTGAGATGGGATTTGTGGTCCCTGTAGAAGAGGTATTCTAAAGCAACAGCAGAAAAATGAGAAAATACAAAAACCAAAAGAAAATTCCCCAAACAACACAACAAAAAGATTTTCTGTAGCTATGGAGAGCCCTTCAGTATCCTCAGTCTCACCTGAATGGTGGTTTTCACACATCCCATGAATAGCAGGTGCAGAGCTGGCTACAGATAAAGCAGTGGTGCTCATTTAACTTTCCAGGCTGGCAATGGCCTGTTTTTGGGAGCGTAGCCTTCACTCTTTTCCATCCCTGGGGCTCTGCTCCTTGCTTACAGGTGATGCCGGGAGCCCTGGGGGTTCCTGCCAGTCAGGAGCTGCCATGGAATGTGCAGAATTTCAGCAGGCTCCACAAGGTCACCCGGGGAGGAGTGTCCTTGGCTCATTTAGGCTGTCATTTCAAACATTCCCTTTCAGCTCTTACAGAGCTATAAAGGGAAAGGATGGCCTAGGCCTGCCAGTGTAGGGCCTGAGGCTGGGGAAAAGGAAGTGGAATTGAAATGCCTTAATTTGGGCATAATCTTACTTTATCCCCTTTTCCCAAGTCAACCTCACAAAGAGTTTTTTCTTGTCTTACTATCAAGCCAACACTGGGCTTTGTTGATTCTCTCTTATTGTATCTTTGCTTCCTATTTCATTCATTTTGGCCTTTATATTTTTCCAGCTTTTTTCCCCTCCAATACTTAAAATTGGATGCTTGCATCATATTAGAAAAGTTACAATTTTCTAATATAGATATTTAAGAACAGGCATTTCCCTGTAGGCACTATTTACGCTATGAATGCAAAGTTTGACATATAAATTTTCAAGTCTTATTATAGACATGAGTATATTCTGGGTATATCTAGATTTACATTTTTTTTCTTAAGCATCCAAAAAATTAAGTTTATTCTTCTTAAAAGTGTTTATTTTATTTTTATTTGAGAGGCAGGGTTACAGAGAGAGAGAAGAGAGAAAGAACTTTCGTCTGCTGGTTCACTCCCCAAATGGCCACAATGACCTGAGCTGGGTTTTTCCAAAGCCAAGAGCTGGGAGCCTCCTCTGGGTCTTTCACATGAATGTAAGGACCCAAGCAATTGGTCCATCCTCCACTGTTTTCCCAGGTCATTAGCAGAGAGCTGGAATGGAAGTGAAATAGCTAGACCAAAACCTGTGTCCCTGTGGGATGCTGGCACTGCAGATAGAACCTTATGGCACTGGCCCCATACTTATCCTTAAAATCCTCAAATATATGAGATTCTCCTCATCTTTCTCTTTTCATTACAGGGGTCTAACACTACAGTGTGAAGTTGTTTTATGATCAAAAGACAGGTTCTGTCTGATAGAATTTTTTTAATTTTGCTAATAGAAAGTTTTTAGTTAAATTGTTAATTTTTGAAAGGCAGATGAAAGAGAGGTGTGAAGTTTCTATTTGCTACTTCACTCCCCAAATGCCTGTCAGGGTCTGGGCTGATCCCTCAAGGCCTCAGCAGGGACCTGTTCCTGGGACTGGTCCTGGATGGGATTCTGCGCCTGTGCATGCTTCTGCAGTAAGCTCTCCCCATGCCCTCATGGGTGCGACCTCTCTTTCCTGCTGGAACTTGACTCCTAGTCCCTCTGCACTCATCTTTGTCTACTCGATCTGGCTAACAATCGAGACACACGCAATCCTCTACTACAGTGATGGTGGATTTTCCAATTTCTATGCTTTAGCTATTTTTGTGTAATATATTTTGAGGCCATTTTTAAGTGCATGCAATCTAAGGATTGTCATACTTTTCTGGTCCAGTGAATCTTTTATCGTTATTTAGCAGACTTCTCTACACCTCCTGGTGATTCTCATCTTAAAATTTGTTTTGTCAACACCAATATAAGCTAACTGTGTGGCAGGTCTCATATTTTTTGGTCTTGGAATCCCTTTGTATTTGTAAAATTACTGAGAAGGCTAAAGAGACTTTTATACATGTTAAGTATGAAGAGTCTTCAAAAAGTTCATAGAAGGTATATATTATAGAAAAAGAGCTTAAGTGGATTTCAACACAAGCAAATTTATTTTTTACACAAGCAAATTTATTTTTTCTTCCCATTTCTCACTTACTTTCAGAAATACTCTTGAATAGATCCATGCTAGAAATTACAACTGAGAAAGATGGAAATACTTTATCTTTAAAAAATAACAGCAATAAACCTGTTACATGTTAGCATAAGCATTTCATTTTCTGAACATGAAAGAATTAATAAGAAGAGTGGGATTATCTTAAATCTTAGTTTCTTTAATGTTTTTTTTTAATGTGTGATGATAACTGAATTCTTATATCTGTTTCTGCATCAAATCTGTTGGGAAATGTTTTGGCTGGAGTATACAGAAAATTTCAGCTTTAGCCAGATCCTTGGCTGTGAAAGGGTGGAACAGGCTTTTCATATCATCTGGAATATTGATCTTGGAGAGTGCACCAACAGTTGGCGAGGGACAGTCTGTTAAAGCCTTGTTCTAAGAGGAAATGGGAAATCATACACTTTTCATCTTAAAGCTCACTAATCTGCTGTGGGTTCTGAAGGTATTTCACCCTTGGCTGAGTCCGTTATGTCACTCATAGAAAACATGGAAAAGGTTCGTTCACAGAACTACGTCTTTCAAAATGTGGACACATTTTGTTGTGCAATATTTAAAAAAAAAAATTGCACTTGCCCTGTGCCTTGTCCATAGTGATGTTCCTGGTAGCTCCAGTTTTCCCTGGGTATGATAGGAGTGGTAATGATGCTTTTCTGTCAGGATATCTTACAGGAAGAAATGAAGTAAGAATAGTGAATGCATTTTGTAAATGTTTATGTGCAATCCTGGTCAGGTGCAAGGATGGACAGATTATAAAACTGTATCTTTATTGCTTCTTCTAAAAAATATCCAGATGTCAACATTTTAATAAAAGCCATGGTTGTGCTATCATTCATAGTCTTCTATTCAGAATTATTACAGAAATTCACTGTAAGAGAACATTGTAACTGTTAAAAGTAATTTTACTTTCTGCCATGGGGATTAATAAAACAATGAGCATTTTGAGTGAACCAAGGTTCATACCTGGCACATTGACAAGTTGACTTTCCGTGAGTCGTCCCTGACTGAGAACGGCTGCTCTGACGAGCGGGTTTAGCTCTTCAGTGAGGCAGCTGAAAGGCTCTGGGACTCATCCACAGACATGCATGTGTCAGCAAGAAGGATGCATCCCATATGAGCTCCAGTTGGAGTGCCAGCTGCTCTACTTCTGACCCACGTCCTTGCTGATGGCCTAGGAAGGCAGCAGAAGATGACCCAAATCCTTTGATTCTTGCATCTACATGGGAGGTCTAGAAGAAGCTCTGGGATCCTGGCTTTGAACCGGCCCAGCTCCCATCTCCACTTGTTATGTACATTTGGGAAGTAAACCAGCAGGTAGAAGTTCTCTATGTTTCTCCTCTCTTTATAACTCTTGTCTTTCAAACAAAACAAAACAAAATAAAAAGAAGCAAATCAATAGAAGTTTGTCTCAGGGTCTTTGGATCTTCATTTCTGAAGGCTCCTTGTGTCATGGACAACTTTAAATAAATACATACATTGAGTTTTTTCCCCCCTGTTTTTAGCCTCTTTCTTGTCATGGAATTGTCAGCCTTATGACAGGAGAGGGAAGAACACAATTCCCGCCTCTAGAGAAAAAACATTATTTGGAACATTTGAACTTTTTGGTAGCACACCTAAACATGAAAAGCTTTTGGGGGAGCAGCATGGTGGTATTGCATGCTAATTCACTGCCTGCAGTGCTGGCATCCCTTATGGGCTTGGATTTCTGTCTCCTGATCCAGCTTCCTGCTTGTGGCTTAGGAAAGCAATAGGGGATGGTCCAAAGCCTTGGGACCCTGAACCCATGTGGGAGACCCAAAGGAAGCTCCTGATTCCTGACTCCCAGCTTCAGATCGGACCAGCTCTGGCTATTGCAACCATTTGGGCAATGAATAAATACATGGAAAATCTCTCTTTCTCTCCTTTGCTCTGTAAATCTGCCTTTCGAGTAAAAATAAATAAATATTTGTTAAAAAGGTGAGCACACCCTTTTAAAGGGGTGGGGGAAGAAAATGGAAAAAGTCTTAGACAGTCATCACCATCTGGATTTGCATAGAGCTGTTTGGTGGCCAGGTGGCACTGTCTTGTACATCCCTAAGGGCAAAGGTCCTGTGTGCTGCATGGAGCTGGACTGTGTCTTCCAGGACACCCTGACACTGTATTGTGCTCTCTTCTGCTGGCAGGGATTTGTACCAGGTCTTAGGCTGCATACTGTGATCCATTCTGCTCAGTATTTCACCTGGCAAATGTTGGCAGTGTGTGTTCTCAACGACGGCAAAAAACAGATTTTACACATTGATCAATTTTGATGGCGCCCCCAGCAGGGTTCAAGGTTCACTGGGGTACCATGGCATGTAGAAAAAGGGAGGGGGGATGCAGGTGGTTGCCATGGTGACGGTGCTGTGGCTGTCAGGCCCTGCCTCATTGATTGCCTCTGAGGGGGGCCACCTGGAGCTGTATGTGGAATTCATCCTGCACTTGCTACTGAGCCAGCCGGAAACAAAGTTTACCCCTCCTCCCCCCTTTGCCTGTTCAGTGAGGTTTAGAGGAGCAAGTTTCCCCTTTTCCCATGCCAAGATCCAGTGGCTCAAATACAAATAATTTGTCTTCCCTTTTATCTTAAAGGCATATCACTGTCTGTTCCATGGCCCAGAGAAAGGATCAGGTACCTGCTTTGCTCTCTCTCCTTGCTCTTCCTCACTCCCCAGGCCTTTCCCATCCCTTCTCAGGCTTCCGCTCCTCAAATTGGTCTCTGCTGAGCCAGTCATAATAATTCTGCCAACTCTCCAGCTCCCTAAAACTTGTTGGCTTATTTTGTCCATTAATGTCTTCTCTCTCACACTTTGTCCTCTTGGGGTTGTCTGTACTTCAGTGCTTTCACAAGGGGAATGAGGCGAGTGTGTATATTCAACCTCAACCTTTCCCTGTTTTTTTTCCAAGTGTTAGCATCAAGGATTTCACAGTAATTCTAGTAGCTAGAACCCATCCCATATGCGGCAGCTAAGGCAAAAAGAGAAATATGCCTGATCTCTCCCATCTGGAGGAGAACCAGGATCTACAGGTTGGACTTTCTGCCCTTGAATCTCTAACATTTTCCCATGACTCTGTAGCTAGGGTTTGGATTCTCCCTTGATTTTGCTAATGTCTTCCCAGCTCCCAAATCAGAATCTTCATTCTTTAAGATTTATTTTTATTGGAAGGTAAATCAGATTGATGGAGAGGAGAGAGGAAGAAAAAGATCTTCCATCCACTGGTTCACTCCCCAAATGTCTGTAATGATTGGAGCTGGGCTAATCTGAACCCAGGAGCCCGGAGCTTCTTATGGGCCTCGCACGCAGGTGCAAGGTCCTAAGGCTTTGGGCCATTCTCTATTGCTTTCCCAGGCCACAAGCAGGGAGCTGAATGGAAAGTGGAACAGTTAGAACACAAATCAGTGCCCATAGGGGATCCTAGCACTTACAAGGTGAGGCTTTAGCTACTAAGCCATCATACTGGCCCTGGACCAGAATCTTAACCTCAAGGGTAAACAGGGGTTGGGTGGAATGGAGGGAGTAGAATTGAGAATGTATCCTTATGTTGATGTATTAGCAGAGAAGATGTTCAAACTTATGTTTCAGCCTAATGACATATTTGTTAGAATCAGTCTCAGAAAACACATACACCGAGATTTACCCACAAGACAAGCTCTTTTGGAGCTAAAGAGCACATTCCAAACTTTAGCTCTGGGTTGGAGCTCCCGCAGAACATCCCTTCTGCTATGGTGTGGATCTGGGTTGCATGTGTTCTCCCCAAAGCCCAGGTGCTGAGGGCATGGTTCTCTGGGTGGGATGCTGAGAGGTGGGGGTGCTGCCTCAGAAGGGATCAAGGCAGTTCCTATGGGGTCCCTAAGTTAGTTCCCAAAAAGGGCTATTGGGAAAGAGGGTACTGGCCCCTCTCCTGTCACTCCCAGTCTCTCTGTGTGATCTCCCTTTCTGCTGCATATGGTCCTGCCATTGTGATGCCATCCACCAGGACCATGCCCTTGAACTTGTACTGTGAGCTAAAGAAACCACTTTTTTCCATAAAGTGCCTAACCTCAGGTATTTCATCATAGTAATGAAAGGTGGGCTCCTATACCTACCCCCTAACAGTAAACAAACAAAAAAAATCAGCAAAGCAGGTTACGAGACAATGTAACTGGCAGGTTCATGGACTTCATCTGCAGTTGTTAGTATAAGTCCCTCGACAGTCGGAGGGAATCTTGAGTCACCCATTGGGATGCAGGTGATCATCTTCAAGAGTGAGAAACTGCAGATAGAATAGCTACCAAATTATTTGGAGAGAAAATGAGTCAAATGCCCAGCCAAACAACAACAACAACAAAAATGGATGAAAAAGAAATGGATGAATACACTGAGTTATGTAAGAATCTGAGAAAGAATTCATAGGGTTTCTGGCAACACAATTTCATCAGGAGCTGAGGGAAATGAAAAGGAAGACAGCAGGCGTAATTGCTGAGAGCAGCTGCTTCCTGCTGAGACAGAAGAGTTTTACCATCAGCTCGGTGAGAATACATCCAGGCAAATACAGCAAACATGGAAATAAATACTTCTCATAAAATCAGGATGGGAGGACAAAAGGGCAGCCCGAGGCACGCCATGTGTAGCAGAAAAGAGAATGGGCAAAGGCCAGGTGAGGTGATAATAGAAAAAGAGAAGTGAGAAAATTACATCTTTGTGGGCATCATTAGGGTGAAGGAAAAGCAGGCAAATAGAAACTGCTTAAGATGTAACAGAGCAAAGCGCCCGGAACAGCACAGGTCAAATCCTGTTAGAGCAAACAGTGGCACCAAGAAAATCTATAACACAAAAGGAGGAAGGGGTTGATGGAAGAGCAGCAGAAAATGTGGCTGTGGGAAGATGGGAGAATTGGGTCGTAACTCAGCCTCTCTTAGCAGTGGGCTGTAGTTCCTGGGTGTAGCTGCTACCCTCCATGGGCCAGGGTCCCTGGGTCTTTAATCTCAAGGGCTTGGCCTGGAGTTTCCATCTCCTGCTCACTGCAGCCTGGCCTGTTAAGGTCTGACAAAGGTTATGAATCCTCTTCTTAAGAAAGATTGACTCAGGTTGACACCACGTTTTTCATCTCATTGCCAGAAGCTCATGCATGTTTTGAAAGGAGACAATGGACATTGAGCTTGGAGCAATAACTTTCACAGATCTCTTCCTTCCAGCTTAAAAAACCCGCGGTTTCATGAGTTCCAGGTGGTTAAGTATCTACTTATTTCAAAGAATATTTAATTCAACTAAACTCCGGTACTAGGAGATTTTGTGGAAGCACCCAGGAGACTGTGTCGAGGCAATTGTACTATTCAGAAGTGAGGTGTGTCTGAGCAAAGGAGCAAGGGACATTGCTAAGCTGGTTCACAATGCTTTCTTTCACTGAACACTTCTAATTTACTCTCTGTTTCAATGAAATTTAGCTCAGCATATTGTTGGGATTTGTGTTGACTCAACTCTTCCTATTTTGATCACCTCATGTTTTTGCTCCTGATCCCACTTCATTTCTTTCCTTTATCTGCCCTCCTCTTCTCATCCCATTGTGTCCTACCTTTTACACGAGGAATTACAATGATTAGGACTAGTGGATGGGAGGAGGATAGCTTGATGTAGAGCATTCCATTTGCTGGAGGTGGTGCCAGGACAGAGAGAACAATAACGGACTATTAGGAGAAACGGTTTCTGTGCTCAAGGAAATGATGGTGAGAGGGGGAAAATACAAATATATTCAAACCAAAGTTACCATAAGGACTAGACCTCAAGAGAGATGACTGCAGGATGAAAAGGACCCTCAGCGATGTGTTCTGTCACACAAGAGCCTCGTGGCACATAAATGCCATCAGTTCAAAGGAAGGTGGGATGGTAGGTCTAGGATGGCTTTGTGGAAGAGGAGCCTCTTGCTGTTGGGCAGACTGAATGGGTGGGAAAGTTTATTGAAGGAGGTGAGAGGATAACCCACTGAAATTGATTTTAATTCTCTTTCTATTCTAGAGGCCCTATTGGAAGCACTGCCTCTCAATCTCTAACCCCAGTGACCACTGAGAGGACAGTTCAAAAGGCAGGCCATAAAATGGAATCATCTATCCTGGGGTCATCGCATACAGCACCTGTTCTTCAGCGACCAGCAAATGAGACAAGCTGGAGTGTCTGCTCCGGAGAAGGCTTTCATTCAGTCCATCAATGTTAGTTGAGCATCACTATGTTTCTGATGCTATGGGTACACTGTATAGGTGCTTTGACCTTGGGTATCAGTGAAGGCCAGTTAGACAGATTCACACTGCGTACAGAAGCTCTGCACTGCGATTGCCAGTAGGATTAGAAGTCTAATCTATCCACTTCCATCTCATTGAGGCCTGCTGTCTTAGGAAGATGGTGGGGGTCAGCAATAGGTCCTTATCCAGGAGAGGACTATATGATTCTGGAAAATGATATACTTGCTAAGAGTACATCAGGATCCAAACAGCAAGTGAAATTCCAGCACTCAGTTCTAGATGAATGACGGTAGCAGTGAGGCAAGACCACAACACAGAAATCTTTCTTGGAGATTGGGAAAGCTACAATATAGTGATTGGTGGTTTTTACTCAGGAATACAAATAACAAGTAGGAGGAAGTAGGCTTTAGAAAAAAAAAAGAAAGAAAAATCTAAAACTAGGCAGCACAGCAGAGATAAATAAAATACACAGTAAAGAGGCAAAATAATAAAATACTGTAATTTGGCCTCTCAGCATGAAGAAGAAAGCTGAGACTAGGAGAATGGATTAGAATTCATGAATCATTCGATCAGTTTTGAATTGATGGAGCTTTGGCTGGCTGGAGAGGCCAGAGCAAGCTGCTCATTTTTTCTTCCAACTCAGAAGTCCTCGAAGAATAAACCTGCTCTCTCATTCTTTCTCCTACCAGATCAACCATTGTTTGGCAATGACCTTGGGCCTGGTACTGGATTAGGGTTTCAGCAGCATTACCCTTCATTTTCACAAACACCTGCCAGGGAACTAACTGGGACAGAGGGACCTGGACGAAAAGTTAGGTCGTTCGCTCAGCCATCGTGGGGGTCCCAGTGAATCCCAACCTCTGTGACTCTGCTGCTGACTCTCCTACAGCCTAGCATGTTTCCTGGACCTTTCGATACATGAAAAATGACCTCTCTCTGCAAAGCAAAGTCCCAAATATCTAGAAACAGCCTTTTCCATGGACAAGAGGACAACAGCTTTAACGACCTGTGTTTGAAGCTGCCTGAAATCAGAGTGTGAAGGGAATGATTTGAGAAACATGTCCGAGCTTGCAGTGAGCAAGGTAACTGAGGACTCAGAAGACAAGAAACCACCACATTGATGGGGAGGTCTTCAGAGGGAGATGAGCAGCCATCTGAAAAGGCTCCCAATGAGTTACAGTCCAAAATGTAGAATGAACATCCAAGAGTCCATAGTCACATACACCAATCAGTACATAGATGATCGGAGGAGAAGGAAATGAGGGATTCCAGTAACTGACACAGAGACCCTGTCCTCAGGTGGTGGTGTGTCACACCCCACGCCCAGGTTATGGCCGCATCCCGTACCTCCTTTCCAGGTGATATGAGAACCTTGTAGTGGTGAAATCTAACAAGTAAGCACCACCTGAGCCAGGTATCAAGGTCAACAGCAGCAGTGAAGGCCCTTTGTGAGTTGTGGGGAGAGTGGCACTCTGCCTCCATTATCTCTCTAACCCAACACTCCCTGGACAAGGACTTCCTCTGAAATCCTGGACTTGATTGCCTGAGGACTGAGAGTCCCTGAACCCCATGATGTCTGAGGAGGAGCCCAGGGAAGACACCCACATTCATTGCCATGCAGTGTCCTGACAGGATCCTGGAACAAAACAGGGAATTAGGTTAAACACTAAGGAAATAGAAAGGAGGTGTGTATTGTGGTGAGTGATAATTCTATGTGGGAGTCTTCAAAGACTCTTGAACAAGTATGTTACCAAAAAACATATGCATGGATTTACAGAATTTAAAAAAAACCTTATCTTTTCATTTTTTCACTTTTTGAAATACTCTTTTTAAAAGATTTATTTATTTTTGTCTGAAAGGCAGATTTACAGAGAGAAGGCAGATTTTCTATCTGCTGATTAACTCCCCAGATGGCAACATAAACTGGAGTTGGGCTGATTCACAGCCAGGAGTTAGGAGCTTCTTTTAGGTCTCCTATGTGGGCGCAGGTGCCCAAGGAACTGGGCCATCTTTCACTTGCTTTCCCAGGTGCATTAGCAGGGAGCTGAATTGGACGTGAAGCAGCTGGACTTGAACTGGTGCCAAATGAGATGCTGATCCCACAGGTGGAGGTTTAACCTACTACATCATGGCTCTAGAGCTGAAACACTCTTACATTTACAAATACATGGCTAGTAAATAACCCAGGCTATCTTAGCAAGATTTAACTTTTTAAAAACTCTATTGGAAGGCCCAGTTTTATGGCATCCTGGGTTAAGCAGCTGGTTATGATAGCAGAAACCCCATGAATCCTGTCTGTGGGGGACCCACATAGAGTTCTGGGCTTCTGGTTTTAGCCCGAGCTTTGTGACCAGTCAGGGAAAGAACCAGCTAAGCAAATTATCCCTATCTCTGTCCTCTCTCTCTCTCTGTCCCTCCCTTCTTTTTGTTGACTCTGCCTTTCAAATAAGCACAACGGAACACAAAGACAGCTTCTCTTACTTGTTCACTCCCTAAATGCACTGGCCTAGGGGCTGAAGCTAGGACCTGGGAACTCAGTCTAGGTCTCCCATGTGGGTAGCAGGGACCCATTTATTGGAGCCACTACCTGCTGCCTCCCAGGGTCTGCACTGGCAGGAAACTTGAGTCAGGAACCAGAGGCGGGCATTGAACCCAAGATGGGGATTTTAACCACTAGGCTAAATGCCCACTCCCTAGTAGCAGGATATTGTGAGCATGAATGTATACTGCTTGATGTGGATGGCATTGTTACCTGCTGTGATGCTATTTCTTCTAAGTCCAGGCCTGTTCTTAACTTTCAGCTCATAATGAGAGCTGTCTGAGCTGCCCTTTTGACCTTTAGAAAGATATGGAAAGCCAGTGTGCATCATCCAAGTGAATCTTGTGCCCTCTTTATTTCTGAGTCTCTTGCAAGTTGAACAGCATGCACCCTTAGGTGGAGGAGAGCAGCTTAGATGCTTGAAGCTGGATTGACTGGAATAGGGCTGGCCTGGGAGAGTGGTCATTGAGAGTCAGGGCAGTTTCCTGGGCTCTTTCCCAATGCACTCCAAGGCCCATTTTGACAAGCACAAATTCCCTTCATGGAGTGTCCATTTTTTGCCAATGCAGATCCCATTGTTTTTTCTCTGTCTGTTTATCTGAATGAATTGTTATGGAGTGTTATGAACTTCCCATGCAGTGCTAGGGGCGGTAGCACTGATGTTACAAAGTGGAAGGCACAGGAGAGTGCCAGCTGGGGGATGCTTGTAGCTGGGGTGAGGCCTATGAAGGAACAGAATGGTCTGGGGCAGGGGCAGAACAAAGGAGGGGTAGTTAGGACAGCCCTTTCTAAAGAGAGACATAAAAGCTGAGGTCTGAAGGATGAAAATGAGAGTCATGCAGAGTGTGGAGTTCTGCTTCAATTTTTAATTTGAGAGGCAGAAATCTATATCTATCTATCTATCTATCTACCTACCTATCTATCTATCAGAAGGTAGGTCAGTCTACCAGTTCACTCCCCAAATGCCTGCAACAAACCAGGCCAGGAACAACATGAGATCAGGAGCCAGGAATTTCATCTGGATCTTCTACAGGATGGGAGGGGCCCAAACTCTTGGGCCATTCTCTGCTGCCTCCTCAGGTGCATTAGTGGGAAGTTGGGTTGGAAATAGAACAGCTAAGACTCAAACTGGCACTCAGACATGGGACAGCAACATCGTAAGTGGAAGCTTAACCCACCATGTCACAACTCTGGCTCTTCTGAAAGTATGCTTTTTGAAGCCTGAATTGTGTTGCCACCAGTGGTAAAACATCTCTTGTTATTTCTAATGTTTCCTCTAATTAAAAAAAATTACATATAATTTATCTATTTTATATGTATAAAATATAATTTATTTTATATATAAAATATAACTTATTTATTTTATATATATAAGTAAAACAGGATATATAATCCTGTTCTTGTTTCCCCTTCCTGAACCTCAGAGGAAGCCCCTTCGTTCCCATCTCTCCAATTCCTCCTCCCTGTGTGTTTGTTTTGCTCTCCTTTGTTCCTATCCCAGGTTGCCCGTTCCCCGTTCCCTTCCCAGAGATACCATGTCTAGGAATCCTGGACTCTGTTCACTTTTAAAGAGGAGGTGCTCACCAGCCGGTCGGCACGGAATTGGCAACTGGCTTGCCTCCCTGTAGAGCCTTGTAGGAATTTTCCAAGACACCATTCCGTTTCTGGGAAGACAAGTCCTCCAGCCTGCCATTGGGATGGGATTGGGTTGGCGGGAGGGTAGCACAAGTCCATGCTGGCATCTGTGTCTGGGGACAGGGCCTGGGTCTCCGCACACGACAGCCAGACAGCCCAGAATCCTCAGGACCTCCCTATAGCTTGCTCTCTCGCTTCTTCCTGCCTCTCTGTCTCCATGCCTCCAAGGCCCTTGGAGATGGGACAGCAGCTCTTGGGTGCTGCTTGGGGCCAGGAAGGAGGTCTACTATGCATACCTTGGCCTTTGCTCCTTCCCTGCCCCTTGACCGTGTACTTCACCCTTGTTTGTGGGGCTTTCAGGGAACTACTCAGCCTGTTCCCAGGTCCCAGCATCTGAAAGATCTTTGCTGAGCCAGCCACCATTTCTCTGCTCATACTCCTGCTCCCTGAAACTTGTGGCTGGTGAAGCTCCTTATCCATCTCGCTCCTTGCCACCCTTTCATAAGGAGCTGCCTGCGTGCTGCCATCTAATGGCTTCCTGAGACTCTCTAAGTGTAGAGATCTCTCTTCTTCCCATGGCAAGTGAAGGCAGAGCTAGATGCCTGTGGCCTTGACTTTAGAAGGAGATCCAGGGTGTGCAGGCAGGGTGTTTTGACCTCAGAGACCTTGGACTTCGAGCTGAATTGCTCTCTGTTATAGTCAAGCTCAGTTTGTTTTTAGGTTAGTGGAAGATCTTGTGTTTTTATATAGAAAATAATATTTGTTGGAGCTAGTGCCATGGCTCAACAGGCTAATCCTTCACCCTGTGGTGCTGGCATCCCATATATACTCTGGTCTGTGTCCTGGATGCTCTATTTCCCATTCAGCTTCCTGCTTGTGGCCTGGGAAAGCAGCAGAGGACAGCCCAAAGTCTTGGGACCTTACACCTGTGTGGGAGACCCAGAAGAAGCTCCTGACTCCTGAGTTGGTATTAGCTTAGTTCTGGCCATTTGGTAAACAAACCAGTAGATGGAAGACCTTCTCTCCATCTCCTCTTCTCTCTGCAAATCTGCCTTTCAAATAAGCAAATCTTTAAAAAGAAAAGAACATGTATTCTTCTTTAGGCAGGGTAATGGTTGTAGGGCTTGCCTCGTGCTTCCTGGTGTTGGTGCTGTGGCATAACAAGTAAAGCTGTTGTGTGCATTGCTGGCACCCATGTGAGTGCTGGTTCGAGTTTTGGCTGCTCTACTTTCAACCCAGTTCCCTGCTAATGCACCTAGGAAAGCAGGAAGAGATGGTCCAGGTCCAGGCAAGACCAGGAGGAAACCCTTCACCCCTGGCTTCAGCCTGGCTCAGCCCTGGCTGTTGTGGCCATTTAGGGAGTGAACCAGCAGATCAAAGATCTTTTCCTATCTCTCTCTCTCTCTCCCTCTAACTCTTTCATATAAGTAAAATAAAATATTTGGGAAAAAGTATATCCCTAGTAATGTGTAACTTTTTCATACTGATGTATTTGAATCACATTATTAGTTTAATAACATGAAAATGTATGGTATCATTAAGAAGATTTTTTTTGGACAGAGTTAACACGCAGCTTTCTCCCAAGAAGGCCGTTGCTGTTCGGTGCTGTTCTCTGCTGGGCCACGCAAAGGTCAACACTCAGTATCTGTAGATTGTTTGCTTGCTCTGCCTGCTCATGAATCTAGGGTTTATAGATCCATTTCTGCTCAGCTTCTGGGACGGTTTACTCAACACTCACTGGAATCTTCACTTCTGATTCTATCAATATTTAATGAGGAAATTGGTCTCAAGCAAGTCATAGGTAACAGAGAAATGGGCAATTTTTCAATTTTTTTTGCCCTATAGGATTTTTTTTTTAAGATTTATTTTTATTATTTTTTCATTGGAAAGGCGGATATACAGAGAGGAGAGACAGAGAGGAAGATCTTCTGTCCGATGATTCACTCCCCAAGTGAGCGCAACGGGCCGATACTATGCCGATCCAAAGCCAGGAGCCTCTTCCGGGTCTCCCACGCGGGTGCAGGTTCCCAAAGCTTTGGGCCGTCCTCGACTGCTTCCCCAGGCCACAGGCAGGGAGCTGGAAGGGAAGCGGGGCTGCCGGGATTAGAACCGGCGCCCATATGGGATCCCGGGCGTGCAAGGTGAGGACCTTTAACCACTTGCACCACCGCGCCGGGCCCTGCCCTATAGGAATTTTAAAAATGTAATATCACATAGAATCATCTATGAGTCAGCTTTAAATATCTGTTGTTAGTTAAAAGAAATGCATCACTTCATATATTTAGCATATATTACATTTTATATTACTGGGCCCTTTTTAAAATACTGGGATGTATATAACTTTGGTATACAGTCATGTACTGCTTGATTAGGGTGGTCCCATAAGTTTGAAAATACAGCTGAAAAATTCCTGTTGCCTGATGACTCATCACCCTCATAGCTTAGTGCATCATTCACAGGTTGATGGTAGCACTGTTGTGAACAAGTCTACTGTACTGCCAGCCATATGGAGGTGCAGCCCATGTGGGAAGCAGATGTTTAACACAGGGTTAGCAGCCCTGCATCCCACATTGGAATGCCTGGCTCTGAGAGCTAAATGTAGCTCCTGACTGGCTTTCTGTTAGTGCAGAGTGCAGCTCAGGGTTGCTCATCAAGCTGATTTCCTCTCTCAGTGAGGGAGATCTGGATTATGTGCCTGGATCCTGGCTCTGGCCCTGGCCCCATCCATAGCTGCTGTAGGCATTTGGGGGAGCAAATCAGTAGATAGGAACTCTTGTCCTTTCTCTGTGTCTCTCTGTTTCTCTCCTGTAAGAATAAAATAAAACTTTGGAAAATTTACTGTAAAGCAGTGTACTAGGTTACCTTGGAAGTAACCTCATATGTTTCATATTTATCAAGCATCTTTATCACATCATTTTCTCGTTTACATAAATTGATCTTGTGTTGCTTTGTCCATCAGGACCTTGGGAGCAGTAGGCTACACTGTGTGTGTGTGTGTGTGTGTGTGTGTGTGTGTGTGTGTGTGTGTGTGTGTGTGTAATATAGCCTAGGTGTGTCATAGGCTGCAATGTGTAGGCACATGGACATTTTATGATATTCCCACAATGATGTGATTGCCTAACAGCATACTTGTCACAGTGAATCTCTGTCATTAAGTAATGTATGTAATTGCCACTCTTCGTAGAACATTGCTTTTGACCTTTGCTTAGTAAACAGCAGGCAGAAAGTCTGGCTCCGATGCATGATTTAGGTACAGCAGGCCAGATTTTTCTGATTTCTCATTTCCCTTTTGGGTAGTACTTCCATCTGGTGGAAACAGAATCTTTTTATAACCAGTTATGTAGTCCAGCTATGCGAGGTGATCCATGTTAACAAAAGACAGGATCATCTTGCTGCTCTATAGACTGTGAAAGAATTCTTATTGTATTCTGGAGGCTTTTCTGGGAGCCTCTGACCTTCTCCCACAAAGGTCCCGAGCCTGTTTGTCCCATCTATGTGCTAGGGACTTTCTCATCACTCCTTTTTGGTCTGTAGGTGCCCTGGGTGTGCATCCTTGGAGAGGGGGCAGGTGGGCCTGATTCAGACTGGGGGATCTGAATGTGTTTGTGAAGGTCTGAGGGTGATGGGTACAGGCTAATCAAACCTAAGCTCACGGGGATCCTGCAGGACAGTCAACTGGTATAGGTTTGGGGTGGGCTTGTGTGGTCAGATGTGGCCCATCCTCTGTGAACTCCCAACTCGCCCTTCATAGCTAGCCTCTGCAGGGTCAGCCCATTCTTCTTCATGGCCACCTCCTCACTATTCTACCTGCCCTGTATCCCACCTCTTCTTGATCTTGAAGAGACCCAGAAAGTCTTTCCTTTTCTTTTTCTCCCTTGGAGGGATAGACAGAGACAGAATGAAAAGCCAGCCAGACCGCATGGTTAATTTAGAAGATGGCTTGGCTGAAAGATGCAGTAGCCTTGTTAGCCCAGACCCAGACTCCTGTGGGCCAGTCAGCTTGCTGTTCACATACTCATTACGTGAAGCTTCTCCACCCTTCCAGGCTGAGTACGTCATTGAGTGAAGAGTCAGAGAAGGGGCGGGCGTTATGGCATAATGGGTTTAAGTCACTGTTTGTCTGCATCTTGGGTGGGAATGCCTGGTTGGAGACCAGGTACTCTGTTTCCAACCCAGCTTCCTGCTAATGCATTTGAAAGACTCTGGTACTTGAGTCTTTTCCAGCTACAGGGAAGTTCCTGGCTCCTGGTTTTGGCCTGGTCCTGGCCCAGAAGCTGTAGTCTGTTTGGAGAGTGAGCCAGAGGATGGAAACTTTCTTAAACTCTCCATCTCTGTCTTCTCTCTGTGCTTTACCTTTCAAGTAATACATTAAGAAAAAAAAAAGGGTGTTGCGGGGTGTTGGCCACATCCCTCTTTCCAGCTTCCCCTGGTCCCTCTGTGATCTCACCAACTCCCCACGTGTTGCTTTCCTTTGTTCTGTCTGCCCTGGGGGTTTGGTCCTTTTGTCTCTTATTTCAAATTCTTCTCTCTTCCAGACCCCCTTCAAAGCAGGCTGCATCTTTCCACCATGGATTCATTTCCCTTGCTGTCTTTAAAATCAATGCACAATAATTTTTGTTTCGGAGAGCTTTTTATTGTTAGTTTTTTTGGGGAAACAACATAAGTAACCACTGCTCAGGTAGAAACAGACTCAAGAGTGAGCAGTTAGCTGGATGCTGTCCCAGGTGTCTCATTGAGGCAGAGCAGGGCCAGGGCCTCCCTCAGCTCCCCTTTGTCCTGATCTTCTCCCAGGAGGCTTTGTAACAGTTGCTGCTAAATTTTACCCCTGTCCCTGGCTCTGTCCAGGGATAGCTGGATAAAGAGATCCATATCTCTAGGAGATATAAAGAAAAAACAAACTTGAGCCAAGCCAAATATTTCTTCTATTTTTACTTAAAAAAACACACACACATGTATTTATTTACTTGAAAGGCAGAGCAATAGAGAGCAATATATTCCATACACTGGTTTACATCCCAAGTGGCTACAATGGTTGAGGCTGGGTCATGCTGAAGCCAGGAACTTGGAACTTCTTAAAGATCTTTAATGTGGGTGGCCGAGACTGAAGCACTTGGGCCATGTACTGCTCACCAAGGCACATCAGCAGGGAATTGGATCAGAAGCCAAAACAGTGAGACTCAAACTGGTGCTCATATGGGAAGCTGGTATCCTGAGTGATGGTTTAACCCAAGGCACTGCAATGTCAGCTCCATCTTCCTTCTTACACAAGCAGTCAATACAACATCTCTGACACCAAATACGTAGGTCCCTTGCCCCCTGACATACCAAGCAATTTTCCTGTGGTTATCAGATGCTTATCCTCTCATTTAACTAACCTCTGACACACCCTACCTGGCAATAGTTGAAGACTCAATTCCACAAAACTGCACTGACTTCAGGTGCATAGATCTCAAGGATCAGGAGTCACCGTTACAAATCCAATCTCCTAGAGCACTCCCCTTGGGTTCCATCCACACATGAGAGGTCTAGTGCTTAGGGAAACCCTTTGCCTAGGCTTGTCCAGAGAACACAGATATATACAGACAGATGGAGGAGCTGCACAGGGTAAGGCTATGGGAACAGGAACTTCTGTGCCCTTGCTGGGCTCCAGCTTTCCAGAAGCGTCCAGGTAGGTGTTTGTGTATTCCGTATCTCCCTGATTGCTGTCCTTTGTTTTTTTTGGGGGTGGGAGGGGAGGGACTTCATTATTTAATTTAGTAAATGTGATTGATGACATCATTGGCCATTGGAGAGTATAAGCTCAACTCTCAGCCCCTGTTCCCTCCCTAAAGGGGGTGGGGGTGGAGTTGCAGTGAGACTGAATTTTTCCAACCCTCTAATTACAGGATTGGTTCCTCTGGCAACCAGTTCCACCTGGAGGCTATCATGGGGCCCCCAAACCCCAGTCACCTGCTGGCACAGAGATGCCTGCGTCACCCAGGAAATTCCAAGACTTCTTGGAAGCTGGAACAAAGACCAGAAAACATCTGTTTCACAATATCCCAGCACTGAGCCAGACTTCTCAGTCTAGGTGCTTTGAGGTTGGTATTTCATCCTGGACTGCACCTTCTCTTTTTTCCCTTTCCTGACAATGATAGGGGTTCTCTGCCGGGCTTCACTGTCACTTCCTGGCAGCTTCCTGCTGTCTCTGGGTGGTTCTGGGCTCCAGTCCCTGAGCTCCCTATCCAAGACCCTAGTTCTTTTTGGTTGGGTCATAGGTAACTTGCTCATCGTGTGCCAATCTTAGATAAACAAAACCTGCTCTTTCTGCGCTTGTTTTGTTCCATTTTGAGTGCCCAGAGGGTCTTATGAACAATCACAATGGCACAACAACCCCCAAATGGGGGTAAGAGAACCTGAGAGTTAAATGGGCAGGTTCTGGAGTTGGATTCCTTGGCCTTGGACTGGGTTCCTTCCTCTTACTTAGTAGCTTTGCAACTGGGTGAGTCCTTTGGCTGTCATCGGTACCACCCTCCCATAGATTAGCTAAGTTCTAGGGACAAGAGATTTGATTTGACACAATTCTGGAGATTCAGGTCAAAGACCTGTATCTGGTGATGGCCTTCTTGTTGGCAGAGTCCCACAGTAGAATTGGACATTACACACATAGCTGGAGACAGGAAGTGAGTGAGTGTGTGTGTGTCCTGTGGCATCTCTCCTTTTAAAGCTACATGTATTCAACCTTGGGATCTCCCACCTGATGCCTTTATCTAGTCTTTGCTACCTCACTGTGGTCCCAGCTCTCAATACAGCAGTCCAATTAAATGTCCATCCTCTTAATCCCCAATAAAAAACAAGCAAGCCCACCATGAGTTTTTTTTTTTTTAAAGATTTATTTTTATTATTTTTTCATTGGAAAGGCGGATATACAGAGAGGAGAGACAGAGAGGAAGATCTTCCGTCCGATGATTCACTCCCCAAGTGAGCGCAACGGGCCGATACTATGCCGATCCGAAGCCAGGAGCCTCTTCTGGGTCTCCCACGCGGGTGCAGGGTCCCAAAGCTTTGAGCCGTCCTCAGCTGCTTTCCCAGGCCACAAGCAGGGAGCTGGAAGGGAAGCGGGGCTGCCGGGATCAGAACCGGCGCCCATATGGGATCCCGGGCGTGAAGGTGAGGACCTTTAACCACTTGCGCCACCGCTCCGGGCCCCCACCATGAGTTTTTGTAGGAGGCAACCCCAAAGCAGAGACTCTTCAGATACAGCATGGCTTCTATAAGACACTTGACCAGTGTGAGCTGTGACTATCCCCATCATATAGGTGGAGGGGCTGAGGTCCAGAGAGGTCACACTACATGGTCAAGGTCATCCAGCTGCAGAGAGGAGGACACAAGTTCCATTATCTTCTCTGACAGCTCCTGGTGTGGCCTGCCAGCTTTTTTTGTATTCTCTCTGGCTCTACCATCAGGGTGCTGACCAGACTTCAGGGAGATTGGGTCCACACACTACGCCCTGAGGCTTTAAGTCCTCTGGCTGGTCACCTTCTCAACACATTTCCCTTGTTTGAGGTGATCCATCACCCAGGTACATCTAGTGCCTTCTGGGGAGTACTCATCAACAGGAAGCTTAAATGATGCTCAACAGTATTTCTACTCTGGGGAGGGGTAGGTCTAGCACAGGTATGGGCAAACTGGTTCAGGTGCAAAAGAAGTCATTTGGGCTCTTATCCAAAACTCAAGCATACAGGCAGGAATTTATTTTTAGGCTTTGAATTGTTGAAGAAAGATGTTTCAGTTTTCCATTGCCTTGATTGTTGGGGTTTTATCCAGGTTCATAAGGAACTCTTTTGAAATACCACAAGAAAGTGAGGACTGGAGGGGTGGTACGAGAGGATGCCTGAATGGGGGTGGGGAGGAGGTGGAGAGGAAGGAGTCTGGAGAGGGAGCTTTCTGTTTGATGGCAGGCAGGAAGGACACGGGATCTTGGATGGGAGCCGGCGTTGTCATATTCCTGGCCCCATTGTAAAGCCCAAGGTGGTTTGGCTAAACATCAAAATGCAGGGGGTGTTTCTTCGAATTAAGCTTTATTGCATGGAGAACATATAGGAGACATTCCAGCTATGTGAATTTCAAATGTGTGATCTCTGGTTTTCTTCTTGGCTTGAGGGCCGTAGCACTTGTGAGGAGGGTAGCATGCAAAGAGACAAGCAGTGACTGTGTGCCGGACGCCTGAGTACTCGCTGGCTTTCTGCACAGGGCCAGAATCCCATGCAGCATGGGCCTTGGTTCTTCACCTGAGTTGGGTGGCATGGGGACTGGATGGAAAATCCCCATCTCTCACTTAGCCCCCTTGTTGTCTTGTTATTAAGTGCCCAGGTTGGGAACCAGTGGCCAGCATCTTTACTAACTTGGAGTGTCTCCTGAATGCTTTGCCATTAGGACTGAGAGCTGAGCCGCCTCCATTGAGTTAAACAAATTTGGGGAGAGCACAATTGCTACTTAGATCTTTTAAATGGGAGACTGTCACTGTTAAAAAAAAAAACCCAGAAGGGGAAAACTGCATTGTTTATTGCTTTAAAAAAATCTTTTGGATGTGATATTTAGTCATAGTTGCAAAATAGAAGTTAGGAGGAAACTTGTTAAAAGCAGATCAAATGCGGTGTTGTCCTTTTCTAAAACATTTTGGTACGGAAATTTCAAAGATACACGCAAAAGTAGTGAGAAGAGTAAAATGAACTCCAAGTCCATTACTGGTTTCAACAATTATGAGCTCTTGGCCAATCTCATTTCCTCTATTCTTTCTCACACTTACTCTTCCCGCATTGTTTTGAAGTAAAGCCCAGACACTGTATAATTTTTCCTAAGTGTTTCAATATGTATCTCAAAATAAGGATCCTTTCCCTTCAGCATTTTATTAGGAAAAATTGGAAGCACAGAGCAAAGTTAAAAGTTCCCTAACTACCTAGATTCTTCTGTTAACGTTTAAAAATATATTTATTTGAGAGATGGAGTAATAGAGAGAAAGACAGAGGGAGAGATTGAAAGAGATGGGATTTTCATCTACTCTCTCACTCCCTAAGTTCCTGCAACAGGCAGGGCTGGGCTGGCCAGGTGGAAGCCAAGAACCAGGAGTTTCATCAACATCTCCCACAGGCCTTCGGGAACAAAAGCACTTGGGTCATCATCTGTTGGCTTCCCAAGTACATTAGCAGGAAGCTGGATCAGAAGCAGAGGTCCCAGGGCTGGAACCAACATTTGGATATGGGATGTGGGAGTCACTAGTGTCAGCTTCCTTCTGTCAACATTGGACTTGACCTATGTGGCTGCCTGTCTGTCCTTCTGTCTTTCTCTCCATCCATCAGACTGTCCTGTAGATTTTTCTGAAGCATTTCAAAGTGACTTGCAGATATCATACACACTTCCTTTAACATGTCAATATGCATATTGTAAGCTAGAGAGCAATATTTGCTTGCAGTTTCTCCATCATTGGGTACAATATTTACCCATAAGCAAAATATCAGGTCTGAAGCATGCATGTGTGATATTTTGCCAAGTGCAACCCAAAACCTTTTAACTTGCAGAGTCTGAGCATTGCCCAGGATATCCGTAGGCTGTTTCCCAGACTTCCCTAACCAATGTCACCCTCTTCATTCTGCTATTTCACCATCACAGATTCAGCAAAGCAGCACTTTAGAAGACTTCTGCCTTCTGCTATGAATGAAACTTGAGGCAGTATGCAGAACAACACAATGGTTCCTGCTGACCTGCTTCACTCGCTCAAATGCTGTGGGTTTTCAAGGCACGCTCTCCACGTTTGGGCCGAGTTGTTTCTGCTGGAGCAGCACCCTGATTGGTGTGAACAGAGGGGTCTGTTGCCAATCAGCACCCTGGCCCTTTCAGTTCTAGTGCACCTGTGTGTGAACAACCTGGGCTCCCGAGCAACACCGTGGGCACCTGTCTACTTACTGGTGTCCAGAACCTTATTGGTTGAATCTGCCTCATTTTCTTTTGAAGACAAGTTCCAGGGCTTTGAAGATTTCCAGAAACTCAGCCAGGAGTCCCTCTGTTCAAATCATCCTTCTTAGCTCCTCATCTGACCCATACAAAGCTCCCCTTAATAACAAGCAAAAATGAACACTGATTCATAGCACTTTTGTGCAACAATCCCATTTCCAGGGAGAGATGTCTGCATTAGACTTTTTGTTTTAATGATTTACTTATTTTTTATTGGAAATGCAGATCCACAGAGAGAAGGAGAGACAGAGAGGAAGATCATCTATTAGTTCTCCCCAAATGACTGCAACAGCCAGAGCTGAGCTGATCTGAAGCCCAGAGCCAGGATTTTCTTCCAGATCTCTTATATGGGTACAAGGTCCCAAGGCTTTGGGCCATCCTCTACTGCTTTCCCAAGCCATAAGCAGGGAGCTGGATGGGATGTGGAAGAGGATACAAAATCTGGTGCCCATACTGGATGGCAGCACTTAGTAGTGGAGCATTTAGCCAATTGAGCCATTGCACAGGGCCCGTCTGCATTATCTTTAACAGTTGATTGTGAGGCTCATCTAGTCCACTTTGTTGGTCTATCCTCAATGGGCAAGACAAGGTGTTTTGTATGTTTGACTGTATACCAGTAATGATGGAGCTTAGATAATTAGGACGTGGGAACCAGTCAGTTAAAGCAAGTCCTCCTATTGTCCTAGCTAGCCTACCCACATGAGCGTCTGTGAGTGACAAGTACATGCTTCAGTCTCTCTGACAACGCTGTGAAAGCCATGAAGAGGTGGACCTTGACAGTGAGAACCTACATTTTCCAAAGGATGCATCTTTTCTGCTACAGAGAATGGCAGTTGAAGTTCATCCCACTGGGTTCCCCTTCTTCACACTTTCCACAGAGAAGCTCAAAGGCTGATGGGAATGGTAAATAGTTCTCAGACAGTGTGAGGCAATGGGTTAGAGTCTTTCCTCATTGATAACAAGATAGCACCTTCTTGGTGTAGAGGGTTAAAATTGAGTCAAGCTGAGAGAGAGAGAGAGAGAGAGAGAGAGAGAGAGAGAGAGAGAAAATGTGTGTGTGTGTGTGTGTGTGTGTGTGTGTGTGTGTGTGTGTGTGTGTGAGACTCTGAGCTGTTCCCCAGGAAGGGCAACCTGTAGAGATTCTAAGAGACTCTGATATTTGTAAAACTTTGACCTGCTTACACCCAGAAAGAGAATCTCCACAATGTAAGTCAGCTCTATCTTCTCTGACAGATGTAGATGAGAACTAAACACTCACAAGAGCTGAACCAGCCTAAACAACCACTTTGAACCTGCATTCGACTCAAGCTCTGATCAAAGCATGCTGATGAATTCAGGCCTGTTTTGCCTGCCTGCCAACAAGATCCAAAACTGACCTCAGTAGAAGCTGGACACATCAGTCTGAAGGATCATGTACCAACCAGTAATAATGGACAGGACTTCAGAAGTCCTCCCTCCCACTCTCAACCTATTTACTCATGTTTCCCCCCACCTCCTTTGATTTTCTTTTCTTTCTTAAGTGGAGAATGGACACATGAATTGTTATTGGAGCTAGGTGTCCATATGCTTTAAAAACTAAATTTATTTTCAAAAATTAAATTTCTTTTGTAAGGAATTATTTTTTACTTCGATGGGTAAAAAAAATATGTGACCGAGAAAGCAATCTTTCATATTTATTGTCCACCACAATGCTTCCATTTTGTACCAGGGCCAGAATGTAGTCACAGAGTAGGATTAGGTTGTGAAAGAACATCTTGCAGTAGTATCTCCTGTTCTCACCCATTTTTGATCACCACAAAGAGGAATTCTTGTTGGCACATGAAGTAAAAACGATAACAGGAATATTTCCTGAGCCCTTCCCCTGCACAGATACTGTGGTTGTTTTCTCATAACCCTCCCAACATTATGATCTTCAATTTGCAGACTCAGAAGCAAGATACAAAGGGTAAGACCTTTCCTCCCGGTGATCGTAAGAAGACAGGAGCAGGGCTGGGCTCTGCTCCACTTGATTTGCTGCCAGTTTCATGCACTTAACCCTGTTGCTGTCTCACGGAGTATGGTCTGGTTGGCAGGTGTTGATGTGTTGTGGAAAACCCCATAAGTCTGGATAAGGTTGAGAGCAGATGAACAGGTGCAGACCCCAAGGGCAGTAGGGAGCTGCTTTGGCTAGAAGTACTTGGATTGAGCAAGGTTCAGTTTATCTCAGTTCTCTCGGGATGAATCGTGTTAGGTGGTCTGCTTACTCCGAGAATAGAGAGAATGGTCTGAGTTCTCCATCACCCAAGAATTCAAGCACTTTCTAACTGGTGTTGGTAATGCTCCCTTCAATTGTTGCCTGTACTGTGTGGGCAGAACATAAACTCTGGAACTGCTATACTTCATGAAGGAGAAAAGGAGAAAGTTGGAGACTTTCCAGGGGAGTTGTTTAAATATGAATGTGGGTTGGATAACTCCTCCTAGCCATTCACTTGGGGCTAGTGAAGTCACTCGTTTGGCCCTGTTTACAGGGCCCAAGGAGGTCACCCACAGGTCAGCCAATCCGGGCTCCCCGTGTGCTTGAGCAACACCACCATTCTGGGAATGCCAGATTGGCCCAGTTATTATCTGGCTTGCTAAATATGCATTGGTCATTCCCCTATTTGCCCATGACACCTCATCTTCCCTGAAAATATAGGCAGTAACTTCTTAAAACTTTTTCTTTCTTGCTAAGCTTCGGTGTTGATTTTCCTCTAGTGAGTGCATGACAGAATTTTTTCCTTATTCAAATGACAGCAGTAGAAATATTATTCGGGAAATTTCTGGTGCAGTTACAAATGGTTCTTGTTAAATGCATGGGCTGGAATCCTTTACTCCCACTTTTATTTCTCTTACAAAATCGGATCTGTTTAGTGTTTAAAAGGACTTGCATGGTGTGGCAAGGAAGGGATGTGAAACTCACACACAAAGAACTTGTCCCAGCACCAGTGCTACCTGACTGCTCCTCGGGAGATTTGAGGTTATCAGGTCTGCTTAGGCTGAGATGGCAAAGTGAGGACTGGTTAAAAAGACAATTGTGACCTTACAAATGATGTGGCCAATTAGGTGAAAAGGAAGCCTTTTTGAGTGCTCCCCACACAGCCCACCCCCACCCCCGAGCCGCAATCCCGCCCTCTCTCCCCCACCCCCTACAATAACGGATCACTTTCAAGTCATTTATCAGGACTAGCAGAACTTTGATGAATGGGTGTTGTCACTGTGATTAGTTGATTTTACATCAGCTGTCCAGGTTACTTGGGGTTCCTATCAGTATCAGTTAGAAAGCACATCTGATAGAAAATTGCAGACTGCCTGGAAATCCATCCTGAAGGACAATGAGAAGACTTTCCAAACTTGTTAGAACCCAGCTGTCGGTGAGCATGTCACTGGGAAGGAGCCCATCTCCCCAGGACTTCAGTTTGCCTCAGTTAAAAAAATATTTTTATTGGAAAGGTAGATCTACAGAAAGGAGAGACAAAGTTCTTCCATTCACTGGTTCATTCCTCAAGTGGTCCCAACAGCCAGGAGCCTCTTCTGGGTCTCCCACGTGGGTGCAGGATTCCAAGACTTTGGGCCATCCTCTATTGCTTTTCCAAGCCACAAGCAGGGAGCTGGATGGGAAGTGGAGCAGCTGAGACACGCATTGGCACCTACATGGGATCCTGGCATGTGCAAAGGGAGGGTTTAGCATTAGGTCATGGTGCCAGGCTCTCAGTTTGCCCCATTTGTAAGGGGAGTCACTGCACACCTTGGAAAAGACACCAGTCTAGTGCTGCTTTTCTTACAACACAGAGAGCTCTCCCCGAGACATTTCCCAGCAATTGTCTCTTTTTTTTTAAGATTTATTTTATTTTTATTGGAAAGGTGGATATACAGAGAGGAGAGACAGAGAGGAAGATCTTCCATCCGATGATTCACTCCCTAAGTGAGCGCAACGGCTGATGCTATGCCGATTCGAAGCCAAGAGCCTCTTCCGGGTCTCCCACGCGGGTGCAGGTTCCCAAAGCTTTGGGCTGTCCTCGACTGCTGCTTTCCCAGGCCACAAGCAGGGAGCTGGAAGGGAAGCGGGGCCGCTGGGATTAGAACCGGCGCCCATATAGGAACCCCGGGCGTGCAAGGTGAGGACCTTAACCACTGCGCCATCGCGCCGGGCCCCAGCAATTGTCTTTTTACTCCTTCTTCTAAAACCTACCAAGGAAACTTATATTTAAGCAACAACTCGCTTCTGTCTAGCTTTCTTTTCCTGTCTGGAGTGCTGAAGGGAATAGTCAATTTGAATCTTGGAGATATCCAAAGTTAATATCAAAATGCCATCAACTAAGTCCAGCTGTTGGTACAGTATAGGAATCAATGGAAAAGGGTGGTTAACATTCTTCCTTCATTTTTTTGGAATAAGTCTCTCCCTTAAATTCATTGGGCAGGATTCTTTCGTACTGTCACTCTGTATTCATCCCTTTTCCACCTTAATATTTCTTTCAGCTATTCCTTAAAAAGTTTTATTTATTTTTATTGGAAAGGCAGACGACAGAGAGAAAGATCCATTGGTTCATTCCCCAAGTGGCCCCAGTGGCTGGAGCTAAGTTGATCCAAAGCCAGGAGCAAGGAGCTTTTTCTAGGTCTCTGACATGGGTGCAGGATCCCAAGGTCTTGGGCTATCCTCCACTACTTTCCCAGGCCACAGTCAGGGAGTTGGAAGGGAAGTGGAGTAGCTGGGGCATGAATTGGCACCCATATGGGATCCTGGCACTTGGAGGGAGTGGATTAACTAATTGAGGCACTGCATTGGGTCCTCAGCTATATTTTTTTTCAGGGTTGTTTTCGAAGAGGTGAGTTCTTGATGAAAGGGATACGTTTGAAGCAATGTTGTCTGTCTTGCCTGTGTGCTTCCTCAGCCATGTGCTGTTCCCCATCATGTGACACAGCCTGAAGGCCCTGGTCAGCTGTCGGTGCCATTCTGTTGGGAGTCCCAGCCATCAGAGTGGTAAGAAACTGGCCTCTGTTCTCTGTGAGCGACTCATCCTTGGGTTTTCTGTTACAGCAGCAGCAGACAAACTGAGGTGATGCTAAAGGTTAGCATGGGGCGGTCACTGCTCATCAGGCATCACCTTCCTCCTGAGACTGCCTGCTTGAGGGCTGACAGGAGTGTCTGTCCAGCTGCAGGAAAGACATCAGGGAGGCCACTGGTGAACACGGAAATGGATTTCGTTTCCTTACCTCAAACTCTTAATACTGTCATAGGAAAATCTTCGCTACTTTGGTCTTCTCCTGGGTTATGAATGTCCATGGTGAAAAAATAAATTCACTTTCTGTTCTTACGGAGACTTAATGAATGGACTGTATTTATGATCTTAGGAAAATTAACATGGGTTTTGATAACTCATCTTCTTATATTTCCTGTGAATAACAAATGAAGTGGATGATTTTTCCCTTTCCAAAAAAAACATTTTAACAAGGGATTCACAATGTATTTCTTTCCATGATAAGTCTGCCTGTTGTCCTTGGTATAATTCCATTAGTTAACACAACACTTTGAGCATGCCTATACAACACGGACTCTTGAGCTTACTTGGTAGGGTACAGGTAGGACTTTGGAAGGCTGAAAGTCTGTTTTTCAATGAGATCCTTGACTGCATTTTATTTTCCCGTTAGGAAAGGACATGGCTCAGATGGATGTGCTGGAGCCGATGCCCCAGGAAACCCTGAGAGGAGTGCTGTAAGTCACCATTAATGTTTGCAAGGATCAAAGCTACTTGAAGAAATACAGCTACTTACAGATGGACGATATAATTGAATTCATGAAGCAGTTCCTTCCCCATGGGTGATTTCTTGGTGCTGAGGCTGTGTCTGTCATGTGTCTGTACTCCACATGACAGCACACTTTAGAGAACAGGTATTGAATTGTAGCTTGAGTCTAGCATCATCTTTTTCAGTTCCAAGGACAGCTATATGAAATATTTTGAGATCTAAAGCTCTTGCCTATAAAAGGTCTTTTTTTCCCTTTAGTATCAACATCTATGGAATATTATGTAAATGAATTTATAACCTTTATTTTTCTGAAAGGTTTTACTTTCATTAGAAAGGCAGATTTTACAGAGAGAAGAGCAGAGAGAAACATGTCCCATCCACTGGCTTACACCCCAAATGGCCGTAACAGCTGGAGCGGAGCCAATCCGAAACCAGGAGTCATGCATTTCTTCCGGGTCTCCCATGTGGGTGCAAAGTCTAAAGGCTTTGGGCCGTCCTCCATTGCTTTCCTAGGCCACAAGCAGGAAGTTGGATGGGAAGTGGAGCAGGCAGGTAATGAACCAGTGCCTATATGGGATGGCAGTGCTTGGAGGTGAAGGATTAACCAGTTAAGCCATTGCACAAGCCCCACTAGTAAGCCTTTTAAAAATCGATGAGTATTAAGAAAAACAGGGTTTGATGTTTGAAGAGCATCTGCTTAACCATGTAACCTGCAGATAGAGCAATTTGAATTTGATTGTGAAAGAAAATTAAAATAACACAAATCATTTGATGAAACCATCCTCATAGAATTCTAATTTAACTCAAATAATAAGTGTTTTAATGGTTCTCCCTTGTGCTTATTTTTAGTCTTGCATTCTGTAAGTTACAAGAGAGTTGCTTTCATGCATGTGAAATTCAATTCTCTCCTTGTAAAAACTTGACACAACGCTTATCCATTTGGTTTGATTGCATTTGTGTTTTCATTAATATAATGAAAACACATAGCTTCCCCCAAGTTTTCACAGACTTACCCCTAATTAACTGCTGGTATTTTCTTATATTACATGTTAATATAACTGAGGCAATTTGTTAATGAAACAGGAAATTGTGGAGCATGGGAAGTGAAGGGAGATTTGTGGTCTCCTAAATGTGTTCCATCCATTTTCAAGATATTTTAAAAGATGGAGACCAGTGATGTAGTAACAAGATCTGTGAATCTGGGAGGAGAAAATATGAGTTCTAATTTTTGCTTGGAGACCAGAAGTTTGTATCTATTTATTTTTGTTTTATTGAAAAATCACAAAAGGATAACAAGGTATACAGGAAGAGATCTTCCACCTGCTGTTTCCATCTCCAAACACCTGCAGCTGTCAGGACCAGCCAGTCCAAATCAGGGACTGGAAGCTCAGTGTGGGTCTTCCAGTGGGTAGCTGGAATCCAAATGCTTGGGTCATCACCTGCAGCCTCCCAAGGATGCATTAGCAGGAAGCTGGGATCAGGAGGAGACCTGGGACTTGAGTCTACACTCTGGTATACAGTGCAGGTGTCCTAAATAGGTGCCTTAACCTCTGTGCCAGTTGCCCACCCCTTTGGCCATTTTTTGAGCACTTACATCATTGTCTTAATATGAATGTTTTTTCTTATTGGGACATTATAGGCATTGAAATGTAACAATTATGCAGTCTGTTGATGTCATTAGCCAGTAAATATTTATTGAGTTGCATTTTAAAAAAATATTGAAGATAGGTAATTAAATGCACAAGGAGATAATCAATAAGATGGATGGACAAATAAGATTTAAGTAGTGATACAAATAAAATTTTAAATCCTATATTTTATCTTCATAGACCAGAGTGGGGGTATTTGATAGAAAAGAACTAGGAAAATCTTATCACTATCTTTGCTTTTATATATCTTTTCTTCCCCGTATGGTAGAATTGTTATTTTAACTGGCTATATTAGCCAACCAAACCCAATCTTGGCAACATTGGATGTTTTCATTTTTACCTGTTACCTTAAAGACATTTAATGAAAATAACTTGATGGATAAACTTGGCAGGCACTCATTTATGATACTAACTGCATTTTTTAAAAGTCTCACATTGCAGTCCCTTACTAAACTTACCTCCTTTCAAAGGGTCAGCTTAAAGAAGTCCTAAGACCAAAGATCTTTCCACTCTCCTGACTGCAGGAGAGCAATGTGGGGCTGTTGCTAACAGTGGGCCCAAGGACAGGAGCAGGGAGGGCAAATCCTGCAGGTGAGAAAGAATCAATGCCACCAGGTGGCACTGGGCCTGTTGCAGGAAAATCACCATCAGCTTTCCTCCACACAGGCACATTTCTCCCCTTGCAGGTGACTCTGAGGCTGTGGAGCATCTTCGCAGTGGAAGAGTTCCTCCCAGAATATAGCACATCATAGTAAGGGATCTGTTGGGCTGTGTCATGTGGGTCTGTTTCTTTGCAAGTCAAGTATCAACTTGGATTTCTCACTCTATGGGTGTCAGAAACAATAAAGAAATCTTTTTTTTATGCTTAAGATCAAGCAGAACATGTACATGTATGAAAGAGGCTGAATGACAACAGTTGCAGGTGGCTGCTGTTCTGTCCTGTTTTGCCGGCACATGGGAGCAGGCAATATTTCTCTTTGGCGGCTTGTCTCATTCCACTGAACAGAGCAGCATCTCTGGGCTCGTCCATGTGGCCCTGACTGCCTTCAATCCTTTGATCCACTGGATCCCTATAGATGTTGAATGTCCCCATGTATCAATTAGAAAACAACAGCATCAAAGTTCAGCCCCTGAGGCCTAAAGAGAAGGAGCTGGTGTGTTTTCCAGCACTGGGCGTTATGGCCAAGGGAAGCTGAGCATTTCTGAGAGGCGGGAGAATTAGGCCCTGGGAGAATGGAATCAATAATGGGTACTCCAGGAAGGGGAGTGGGTGGGTATTGAGTTGGGCATGGTGTGGAACAAAACCAAAGAGGGTGTGCCAGGCAAATCACGTCTAATGCCATACTCTGTTCCATCATCCCTCACTGGGACTCAGCAGAGCAACACCAACCCTCTGTCTCTCATGCTTTACCAGGAGAGCCACTGTACAACTTCAGTGTTTCTGCACGTAATCCACACCAGGTTCCTATCCTTAATGAAATTACAATTCAACAAATGATATAATTGCCCTAAATACTGCTTTAATATAATTATGTGTCACTCACTGGAACATGCGATTGCATTCTGTAATATAATTATGACATATAATGTTATCATGAAACTCCTTATCAAATGCATGCAAAGAATGCAGCTTACATGTTAATCAGGTGTCAGTATTTGCATCTGTTGAGCAATTTCCTGATTGAATAAACCGATGAGAATATAAATCTGGTTTTGGACAGCTGGAAGAGATGGACAGGACAATGGTGCAGGTGATGGAGATGAGGCCATGGCATCCTCTGTAGCTGGGGAAATTGCTCTGCTGGGTCTTGCAGACAACACAGAGGTGTTCATGGGGAGAGAGGCCTTCCACCTTGGCTCCTGCAAGTTGCAGAAATCTTGGCTTTGAAAGGAGCTTTCTTTCATGAACCCCAGTAGGCCAGAGGAGCAGCTGTGGCTGGCTGGCTGGTTGGAAGCAGGTGTCAGTGGACCCCAGCAGATGACTGGCTCCACTGAAGATGGATGGCACTGATATGGCCTTGCTCCAGAAGTTCAGCAGCACTGGGATTGGAGGCTTTCAGCTCCCTTCTAGCTTGCCCCATTAGCAAAAGTCATCCCTACACAACACTGACAGTGCATGTGAATCCAGCAGCCGCGGTCTCATCCTCCCTCAGGGAAACCCTGTTGCTGTCACCCATCCCATTTTGGAAATGAGGGACTGAGTTCTGGAGATGTTCCATGTCTGACTCAGGCCACTCACCATTGGTAAGCAGCAGCATCAGGGTCTAGGAATCCAGCAGAGGCAGAGAGCCCCAAAAGGAAACAGTGCTTGGACTCTGGTACTAAGAGCGCTATTGATGTGGTTTTATCTGGAACATTAACATAAAGCAGGGAAGATGTTTTGCCTGGCATTTACAATGCTGGTAGAGGTAGCCCACTCTCATGTACAAGTACCGAGGTCCAACACAGATCCCTGTTAATGCACACTCAGGGAGAGAGCAGATGATGGCTGAAGAATTTGAGTTCCTGCCGTCCATGTGGGAGATCTGGGTTGAGTTCTGTTTACCAGGCCCAGATCCAGCTGTTTGTGTAGGCATTTGGGAATGAACCAGCTGATGAGAGCTCTATGCCTGCCTGTCCGTCTTACTCTGCCTTTCAAATAAATAAATCATTTTAAACAGCCCACAGCTCTTAAGTAGCATTTTATTAGAGACCAGTCATAAAACTGGTGCCCAAAGCAAAAACCAAGACTGAAGCTTCACCCGCCCCTCCGCCCCCCATGTCTGCGGGAGAGTGGGAGAGGCAGGACCGTTAGGCATCTGTGGTTCTTTTCAAGCTTCGCTTCTGGGAAATTTGCAAACTCTAAGAGATGAGAACAAGGGTTCTTTTAAAGTGTGATTGCTCACTTTTCAATTTCTAGCCTTCAAGGAAGCGAATACCTCTGGGGACAAATAGAGTTTACCATGGAAATGTTTTCTTCGAAGCTGTAATTTAAAGAGGTTTTTTTTTTTTTTTTTGGTACTCTCATTTATGAATATGTTGTGAAAAAATCGCACATATTTGTTCATCTTACCCAAATAAAAATCAAAATAAGGTTCAGAAATAGATTTCTAGGCAATTTGACTTTTGGAGGTGGAGAGTGTGGGTGTTCTTGCGGGATAAGAATGGAGTCAGAGGCAGGAAGAACCTTCCGAGATGTTACAGTTTCCTGGTGTATATATGTGCTAAAATTTCTAGGGATTGGCCCTGTGGCACAGCTGGTCAAGCTACCACCTGTCACTCTAGAATCTCATAGGAATGCTAGTTCGTATCCCAGCTGTTCCACTTGTGATCCAGTTCCCCTCTAATGTGCCTGGGAAAACAGAGAAAGAGGGTCCAAGTATTTGAGCCCCTGTCACCCTCGTGGGAGACCCAGATGGAACTCCAAGCTCCTGGCTGTCGCAACCATCTGAGAAGTAAACCAAAGGATGAAACTTGTCCTTCCCTGTTTGTCTCTCTCTGTGACTCTGCTTTTCAAATAAATGAACAAAGCTTTTTTTTTTCCCCCAAGAACCCAGGCTGTCATGTAGCCACGTCTACAGTTATGTACTTCTGTGCAGATGACATGAGTGATCCATGATTTTAGACTAAGAGTTTGACAACATGGGCTGCCCCTGACTTTCTTTCCAGAACTGAACCTTCACAAAATGTCCACTGGGTAACGACCGTGCATCAACAGAGCTTGAGCCCCTGGTGCCCAAACAGACTGTGCCTGAGGGCAAGTCCTTTGGGTGCATCTTTCTGCCTGATTGGAAGACTGATTTCACTCTCACTGTTGATGGTTCCTGTGGATAGCCCCTTCTAGAGGCTCTGCCTAGTCTAGCCAGAGGGAGGGATCACAGCCCTCCCCCATTCTCCATCCAAGTGCCTTGGGGGTCAGGCTATGGTTTTTAGTTTTCCCCTGAAGGCTTGGGGATGGAGGACAAACACAGTGGTTCATAGCTGATGTCAGAAGGGGCCACTCTGAATGCTCAGAAACCAATCTTCCTTCAAAATCTCTGGTTTCCCAATGGTGGGGTAACAGGACCCCTGCTCAAATGAGAATCCCCAAAGCATTCAGAACTGGTGTCCAGGCGGTACCTGCCCTGCCCACCTCTAGGGCATTCCTGCTGTTCCCTTAGAGGGAATCCTGAGTGACTTGGCTGAGAGTCACCAATGCTTTTCCCATCTGGCTTGGAGAGCATCCTTCTGGGAGACACTTGCCATCCAGTCCAGTTTGGGCTGGTACTAAATTAACCCAGCATCTTCATTATGTCCTCAGAGTCAAATGACAAATTCCAGAGAGCTCAGGTTTTGGTAGCAGCTACCCAGGAGAAAACAAACAAACAAATAGACAAATCTCTTCCTGGTTCCAGATGGTCTAACTTCTTGGAACAGTCCCTGGGAGAAACCCAACTGCCATAGACCATGGGACATGGAACCTTCTGATATTTGAGAATAAAGGATAGTCTTATGCATTACATTTGCATAACTAAAAAGGCTCAATACAAGGATAGTTCCAGGCTAAAGGAGGGTTGTTCCTAATATAAATTCAAAGACTACCTTAAAAAATTGAAGGCACCCAGCAACACTCAATTTAAGGCCTCCTAATTACTGCCCATGTCCCAAGCTCCCCTTTGACTCAAAACTGAGTATCTGCCAGTTGGAAAAGTTTGCACTGAGGCTGTCCTCAGACTGCATCGTGTTACAGTCTCATTTTTTGCAAAGTTTCTCCAAAGACAGAAGCGATTCTCGCTCTTTAATACCTATAAGAAGAGGAAATATTCTACAGAGGAAAGACGAAAGAATCAAGAATCGCCAGTGGTGGGGGAGGGGGAAGCCATATACACAGGTATGGCAGCCTGTGGTTCCAGGGCATGCTGTATTAAAGGGCAAGGGGAAATATTTGGAGAAGGTAAAAAGTGCATAGGTGGGAGCTGTGGTAAGGAAACATGATGGGAAGCTAGTGGAGCGGAAACCCTTTTGCTTGCATTCATGTGTGTTTCACTGCAGCAAGTCCGGATGTCTAAAGAACCAAATATCAGATATGGCAAGCACATCCACTTCCTTATCCTCCCCTCCCCCCCAGTTGCTATGCTAAAAAGCAGTCTCCCAGGATCAGTAGAATAGTGTGTTTTCAGGAACTTTGTATAACTTTCAGCATTTTGGAAAAACAGTGGTGTAGCAATGAGGACAGACGGAGAACAAGAGATCTTTGAGGGCTACGGATTTACCATGAGCACCCTTCTTCCAGAGCTTTCCTCATCTGCCACTTTCACCATCAGTCATGCAAATCAGAAGTGAAACAGATTTTTGGACAAATGAACCTGACCTAAATGTTGTCCCAGGAGTGACCAAGGGCAGTCAAAAGATTTACTGGAAGTTCCCAAAACTACCTGGTTACACTTTGCTGAAAAACTCCCTGAAAAAAAGAAGTTGTGATGGAAATTTGATAGCTGGTTTTGGCTTTAGGCTGTAAGTATACTTTTCTGTATTACTTGAAACACCTTACAATAAAAAGATAAATGTGTGCTCTACAAACATTCATGTGTACAATGTGATTTTACAATCATTCATGTTTTATAAACATATATTTTTAATGCTTTAATTTTGTTTCATTGTCATTTTGATATTCTTTATTGTTCAAAGGTATTTGAAAAACACACTTTGAGCTTTTAACATTGTATCTGCAGAATAACACTATAGCATTTTTGAATTAACATAGTGCCCAAGATTTTAATGGATGTAACCTCAATTTAACTTTAGGAAAGTATTTAACCCAGGTATAGAAGAAGCCAGGTCCAGTCATCTGTCTGTGGTCACTTGGCTGGTGAAACGCCAAGCATTAATGTTTGAATCTAGTCAGTCTGCCTCCCAAATCTGCCTGCTTTCCCAGGCTGGAAGGCTGCTTTCTAGGAAATGAGTGGATACAAAATACTTTCTGATTTTCACCCCAAGTGTTTCCTCTTAAGACCTGCACAACAGGCATGTACAAACAGGCACCTGCCCACGTCTTAAGCACACATGCCTGTTCCCAGCAAAACACATAGCCTAACTCTTCTTCCATCTTGAAGATCTTCCTTGATTTAAATCTTGATTATCCAATTTAAATGATATGGAAATCACAAAGTACTTCAAGGTTTTATTTATTTATTTTTTTACATTATGAAAGAGAGCCAGAGTTATATGGAAAACAGAAAAATGAGCTGAGGTACCTCAAAACAAAACATTCTGGGTGCTGCTGAATGGCACCAGGCTTATTTGCATGCCCACTGTGTGCCAGGTCTAATGCCAGATGAAAAGTAGATTTCCCTCCTTAACTCCTCTTTAAAGCAAGCAAGAAGGCAAGGTGGAGAGAACATTTTCAGTTGCCTGTAAAAAGGGTTGCTTTCTAGCAGGGAGAACTCCTGGATTGCAAACTGAAGTCCAGAATACAGCTAACTGAAAGAATCCAGAACTTTCCACATCTACCCGGATCCTTGGGTTTGCCAGAATAGTTCGATGCCTCCTCTCTTTCCTTTTCCTTATTTTTGTCTTTTTAATACTTCAAACAAGCATTTATGCCTTTTACACTGACAATTAATAAACATGAATTTAATGAGGAGAAAACAATAGTTTCCTGCTTAGTAACTTGCTTCTTAGTGAAGTTATTTTTCCAGTGGTATTAAAATCTGATTTTTGCTAGGAAGTATGATTTTAGAAATAAGCAAACAACCCCACTACCCACGGCATGATGTTGTATCTTAACTTTCATTCATTACATTTTGTAACTTTGCCTCGCATGATAAGTTCAGCTCCACTACTGACAATGGTGGACTCTGGCACCAGCCCAGTGTATGTGTGTGTGTGTGAGTGAGTGAATGTGTGTGTGTATAAGTGTGTGTGAGTGAGTGTGTGGGGGGCACATGGGTGTGACTGTGACAGAGAAAGCAGCCAGTAAGGAGAGTAATTAACACAAGGAGGCAGGGAATGGCAGAGCACTCCCGGTGGCAAACAATGGCTTGTGGCAGGCCCCTCTGTGGGAGTCAGCTGGCTAGTGGAAGGACATGGGAAGGTTGTGTGGTTGTGTGTGAGGCTAGCCTGGGCTCCCCGGTGAAGAGTCTGTTATCACCAGGCAATGCATACTTTTGGAGGTGAGATGGCTCCAGTGCTCTGAACCGAATGATTTTTCGTTTTTTGTTCTGATAACAAGCTGGCGGTGAGCTTCACTGAACTGAGAAATTGTAAACTCTTAGAAAAGGCTGTCTAAAGATAACAATTCAATGTTTCCCTCAGTAATGTATTCTGGATGAATCTGATAATTTAAAGCCCACTTCACCAAAATGGGAGTGGTGCTTGCGTCCTCTTTATCTTCAATTAGGTCTAATCTGTTTCTAATTCAAACACTGTGCTGCTGTTGTCAGATCAAATATAGATTTTAAATGTTTTATGCTTCTCCACTGGGAAGCTGGAAAAATGTATGCAGGCCGTGGGTCAGGATGGGGCCGGTTGAATCTAATAAAGTTTTAGATAAATTTAAAGGAAATAAAAGAGTCCTTAAAAAATGAAATGATTCATGGTTCATGAGATGGAACGTGTTTAATGAATGGCAGTTGGGAAAAAGTTATGGGTGAGTCTCCGTGGACCACCTCCTCAGCTCTGAGGGCCTCTCCTTGAATAGCCCAGCTTTATAGGCAGGACTCAGAAACCAAGGCAGGCAAGGGCAAAACCTTCTGTTCCATACCACGGCACTCCCCTCCCATGAGCCGACTGGAAATGCAGTTACTGTTGCAGACATGCACAAGTGTTTTGAGACCAAAACTCTGCTAAGACATTCTGCATGGGAGAAGGCCAGTGGCTAAAAGCCCAAGTCCTCAGAGGCAGGTGTTGTTCTCGAGGTAACAGGCTCAGAGGTCGGAGGTCATTAGCGAAAGTCATCAGCAACCAGAGGTGCAGGGTCAGGTGTCTGAGATGGAAGCCGTCCGAGTTACCACTGGCTTGACAAGGTCTGTGGTGGGCAAGGTCAGAGCCCTGAGCAGCACATTTTCCTAAGGTCCCTGGCCACATGCTCTGCTCTCCTCCTCTCTCTGGGAGAGTGTGGAATCTCCTGGCTAGGATGGTGATGGATCAGTAAACAAAAGATCCACAGGCGAATTAAGTTGATGTGAAAAATAAGATTTCCCAAAGGAATGGAAGACAGGCATGGAGTTACTGCCTTCTTTAAGAGGAATCATTGGGCCGCCACTTTCAAAAGCTTCTTGCAGCTGTGTCTTTCTCTTTCATTATGTGTTGCTCTCTCTTCAAACCCTGGCTTGTGAGGTGCAGGTCATGGTAGCTGTGGTTCTGCAACAAGAACACCGTTTATCGTTGGCTCCTGCAACAAGAACACTGTTTTTCTATTGTTGTATGCAAATGGGTTCCAGGCAGCAGCCATTGAAGCAGACACACTGTGACACATCACGTTGCTTGGTTGTCCCAGACCTGGGACCAGAGGGGCCCAGGTCAAGGTCAGATTTGTGGAAACATGGCCCTGGCAGAATGTCTGAGCTCTCCTCCTGGCTGTGTGACTTCATGGAGTGGGGAAGCAGTGCTGGATTCCAGTTCAGATGGTATTTCTCTCTCATGAAGTTGCTGCTACACACCTGGGAGTGCAGACCTGGGACTCGAGGTCAATGAGTGGGAGCTGTGTGTCATCCCAGAGGTTGTTCCTAGGCTGGTGTTGGCCCATATTCTTACCTCTCTTGCTGCCTTGTGCTTGCCTGCTTTGGTTTGGGGTGAATTGTTCTGGAGTATCCTTTACCTGTTAAAGTTTGTTCTTAGAAGAAAAATCCTTTCACATTCTAAAATCACAGTGTTTCACCATCTTCATCTTCTCTCTCACCCGAGTTGATCTTAAGAGCAACGATAATTTTGGACCAGTGCTGTGGCTCAACAGGCCAATGCTCCACTTGCTAGCACCAGAATCCCTTATGGATACCCAGTTTGTGTTCCAGCTGCTCCATTTCTGATCCAGCTCTCTGCTTACATCCCGGAAAAGCAGTAGAGAATGGCCCAAGCCCTTGGGACCCTGCACCCACATGGGAGACCTGGAAGAAGCTCCTGGCTTCAGATCAGCTCAGCTCCAGCTGTTGTGGCCATTTTGAGAGTGAACCAGTGGATAGAAGGTCTTTTTCTTTGTCTCTAATTCTCTCTGCTAGTTTGCCTTTAAAATAAAATAAGAAGAGGGCCCGGTGCGGTGGCACAAGTGGTTAAGGTCCTTGCCTTGCACGCCCGGGATCCCATATGGGCGCCCGGCAGCCCTGCTTCCCTTCCAGCTCCCTGCCTGTGGCCCGGGAAAGCAGTCGAGGACAGCCCAAAGCTTTGGGACCCTGCACCCGCGTGGGAGACCTGGAAGAGGCTCCTGGCTTCAGATGGGATCAGCATAGCATCGGCCATTGCACTCACTTGGGGAGTGAATCATCGGACGGAAGATTTTCCTCTCTGTCTCTCCTCTCTGTATATCTGCCTTTCCAATAAAAAATAATAAAAATAAATCTTTAAAAAATATATAAAATAAAATAAGAATAAATAAATATTTTTTTTAAATACAACTAGATTTTTTTATTGGGGTAAGACCTTTGCATGATAAAGAATACAGGAACTAAACTGAATCCTAGGAAGGGGAAAAAATCCAGTTCTTGATCAGTTCTTTCCCTTTGGTTTGAGCCATCTACCAAAACAACACAAAATACCTAAGAATAGGTATGTGCTAGCCTGACGGCCCCTTTAACAATCTTTCTTTTCTGTGGAGGCTTAAGGTCAAATTCCTCTTGGCAAGCCCTGTTTTCCCTGGGCAGGGAGTCAGGGAATTCTCTCTGCTCTTTGCCCTACCTTCCCTGTAGCTGCCCTCTGACTGCCTGTAGTTGCCCTCTAGCCAGCTTAGCCCCCAGAGCCAGGAGCTGTCGCCTGTGGCCCATTCAGGGTTCAAGAGAACCTGTTTCTCCTCAGCAGTCTGCTGATCCCCTTTCTCCATCCTCAGACCCCTGGCTGTGAGCTGCAAGCAAGTGGAGCAGGTGTTTTCTCCGAAGGTCAGCCCTCTCCTTTCTAGCTCAGGCAGGGTGGGTCTTCCAGCCTCAGGAGCTCTTTTGGGAGAGGGCTCATACATTTCCTAAGCACATGGAAGTCTTCTTGTACCATCCAGACCTTGTTAGAAAATAAAAATATATACCAGAGCATGAATGGAACAATTAGACAAAGACAGTTCTCATAAGTTAGCTTCTAATTCTGAAGTTGTCATGAAAATGATTTATTTGGAAGGCAGAGGGAGAGAGTAAGAGACAGAGTGTGTGGGTGTGCTCACCTGCTGGTTCATGCCTCAGAAGCCAGGGCCAAATGAGGAGCTAGCCACCAGGGACAGGGAGAGCCAGGCACTCGTGCCCTCTCCAAGGTCTGTGGGAAGCAGAACTTGGGAGCTGGAGCTGGGAACCGGACCTGCATACCCCCACGTGGGACAGGAGTGCCCTCTCCAGTGTCTCAGCCACTGCATCAAATGTGCACCCTTGGTGTTGTCCTTTCAAGAGGCCGAAGTGGTTGGTGGCTATCTTGCAAACCTTGTCACTGCTTAATGAGAATGTAGGAGAAAGTGCTAACAACGGTATTGTTACTAGTTTTCAAGTCTGAATAGGTTTATTATAGAAAAGGGAAAAAGGAAAGAAGTGCGGTGTGTGTGTGTGTGTGTGTGTGTGTGTGTGTGTGTGTGTAAAGGGGGGGGGAGGTAAATGATTTTGAGTCAGCTGAGAACCAATTCTTGTCACATTCCTCATCCCCAGGAGGAGACGGGAACCAGGGGCAGGGTGCAGGAGTGTCACAGAAATCAAGGCCAGGAGGACTAAAGCTCATGTCAAAGATATCCTGGGGGCTGGTGTGATGGCATAGCAAGATGAGTCTTCACCTGTGCTGCCTGAATCCTTTGTGGGAACTGGTTTGAATCCCAGCTGCTCCACTTCTGATCTGCTCCCTGCCTATAGCCTGTGGAGGCAGCAGAGGATGGCTCAAGTCCTTGGGCTCCTACACTGCTGTGGGAGACCTGAAAGAAGCTCCTGGCTCCTGGATTCAGATTGGTCCAGCTTTGGTTGTGAGAATCAACTAGTAGATGGGAGAGCTCTCTCTCCTCTTTGTGACTCTACCTTTCCAATGAAATAAAAATAGGGCCTGGCAAGGTAGCCTAGCAGCTAACGTCCTCTCTTTGCGTGAACTAGAATTCCATATGGGCACCTGTGCTAATCCTGGCAGCCTTGCTTCCCATTCAGCTCTCTGCTTGTGGCCTGGGAAAGCAGTCAAGGATGGCCCAAAGCTTTGGAACCCTGCACCTGTGTGGGAGACCTGAAAGAAACTCCTGGCTCCTGGCTTCAGATGGTTTCACTTCTGGCCATTGTGGCCCCTTGGGGAGTGAATTAGCAATTGGAAGATCTTCCTCTCTGTCTCTCCTTCTCTCTGTATATCTGACTTTTCAATAAAAAAAAAAATCTTAAAAAGAAGAAAAGACAATCACCCCACACCCCCATCCTTGGTAGTCACAGATACCTATGTTCAGACTTCTGATGTTGGCGGAAGCCCCAAGCACAGCAAGCAGGAAGCATTAGGAAGTATTCTGTGCCCTGAACAGCCACTTACACTCCCACACACAAGTTAATTTGGGGATGCAAGTTGGCTGCCTCACAGAGTCCATGAAATGACAGTCAGTGACAGCACAGCTTGTCCAGTAGAGACAGGTAAACCAGGAGGGAAGCTAGCTGGGCGGCTGAGAGTTCAAGGAGAAAGAGGACTGGGGAAAGGATGAATGATTCTGTGGTTTCCTGCCAAAGGCTAGTGGAGGAAGCACACCCACACCCGTACACGCACATACACAGAGTGCAAAGGATCATGAAGTGTGTTATTTGCATTGAAATATAGAAGGCGCTTTTCAAGAATAGGAAGAAGATTCTAGGTGTATGTGTGTGTGTGTGTGTGTGTGTGTGTGTGTGTGTGTGATGCTGCAACAGAACACCATGAACTGGGTAACTTGCAAAGGAAAACATTTATTTCTCTCAGTTCTGGAATCTATCCTCCTGCTGGAGGTATTTGGTGAAGGTCTCCTTTGTGGGTCATCCCACAGTAGAAGCAAAAGTGGAGTGAGATCTAAAGTTGGGCTTGCTCTTAAATTGAAAATAAAATTATGTATTTATTTACTTGAAAGTCTGTTACACCTACTCATTCACTCCCCATGTGGCTGCAACAGACAGGGCTGGGCCAGGCTGAAGCCAGTCTCCCACTTGGATGGTAGTCTCTCACATCCAAGTCGCCCACATGCATGGCAGGAGCACAAGGACTCAGGGCATCTACTGCTGTTATTCCCAGGTCAGTAGTAGGAAGTTGGATTGGACGTTTGATCAGCTGAAATCTGAATTGGTGTCCACATGGGATGCTGGTGTCACATGTGGCATCCTTGCCAACTTTACTACCACGCTGACCTCCAAAGTCACTTTTAAAAAAATTAATTATTTGAGGGCCTGGTGCAATAGTGTAATGGTTAAGGTCCTCGCCTCCCATATGGGCGCTGGTTCTAATCCTGGCAGCCCCACTTCCCTTCCAGCTCTCTGCTTCTGGCCTGGGAAAGCAGTCGAGGATGGCCCAAAGCCTTGGGACCCTGCACTCATGTGTGAGACCCGGAAGAGTTCCTGGCTCCTCGCTTCAGATTGGCGCAGCACTGGCCACTGCGGCCACTTGGTGAGTGAATCATCAGATGGAAGATCTTCCTCTCTGTCTCTCCTCCTCTCTGTATATCTGCCCTTCCAATAAAATAAATAAATCTTTAAAAAATTTAAAAATTAATTATTTGAAAGGCTGAGAAAAGGTGTTGTGCCGTCTGCTGGAGGATGTGATAGGCTGAAACCAGGAGCAGGAGCTCCATCCAGGTTTCCCTGAGGGCGGCAAGGGCCCAAGTACCTGGGCTGTCTTCCGCTGCTTTCCCAGGTACGTTGGCAGGGAGCTCAACCACAAATGGAACATCTGAGACATGAATTAGTGTTCATATGGGATGCTGGTGACTTGGGTGGATTGGCCTACTGCTTTATAACGCTGGCTCCTATCAACAAACCCACTATGTGATCATGCACCTACACACAGTAGGCACACCTCTGGATGGCCCCATCTACTATGTGATCACAAGCCTACCCACGGTAGGCACACCTCTGGAAGCCCCATCTTTCCACACTCACCTTGGAGATAAAGTTGGAACATATTGAACCTTGGTGCTTGGACTACCTAACATCCATGATCTTTGAATGTTGCTGCAAAGAGGTTCCAGAATACCAGTATAGAAGCCCTTGGCTGAGAGGGCAGAGTGTGAATGCCATGAAGGGCTATGGGGGGGACTTCCCACCAGCCCAGAGGGCTTCATGCCAAGAGAGAACACTGACCTGGCATTGGCTTCCTGTGTGGTGGTGCTGCCAGCGCTGTCATGGTACTAGTTCTGCTCTGATGGCTTCCAGGGAGACTCTCTGGCCAGCGTGCAGGTCAGGGTTATCCCTGGGTATTGAATCCCTGCTCATACTGTGGCCTGAGATCAACAACAAAGGAAGATGCTGTGATGGATCTTTTTATTTAAAAATTTCTTGATCAGCTTCTGAAGAGTGAAGCATAATAAGAGCCAACATGTTGTGTTCCCTCAGCTTCTCTCTGAGTCTTGGCCACAGGATCAACCTACTGTTTCTGAGTATTGCCAGGCTGCTGTCTGTTTCTGAGCAGTTTCTCAGGCTGGACCCTGTCATGTCTACCAAGCAAATAGTGCAAAATTCAACCCAGGTACCACCTCCTCCAGGAAGCTCTTTTGGCAAACCTCACACAATAATATTCTCCTTTGATGCACTTCTGTTCTCAGAACTGAGTTCCTCTGAATATTCTCAAAGCTCCTTGAGGGCAACAGCTGTGTCCAGGTCATTTTCTATTCTTATTTGTTGAATGAGTGAAAAAAAATGACAGCTCATTCCAGAAAAAATTCTAGCTTCAGATTGTGTGTATACGGGGAACCTGAATATCCACCCCCCACTTCCTTCCTGAGTAAGTTTGTGGGATTCCAAGAGAGGTGTAGGGGGAGAGGCGCTGAGTGGGAATTATTCTAGGACTGTCAGACCTTTGGACTATCAGGGCGTAGCATGGCAATGCTGGGAGGAGCAGCACATGAAAGAAGGTGTGACGGAATAAGGATGGAAAAACACGGAGAACAGGTTTGTCTTAGATCAAGATTTACCAGTCATTCTGCATCCATTTAGTAGCTTTTAAAGTCGTTTTATGAACATTTCCACTCATCAGGGAATCCCTAACAGGGGAAAAAGACTCATAAATCCTTCCTTAACTAAAAAGTGTTTGCTTATGATCTTAACCTACTTTTCAGCATTGCTTTAAACATCAAAGGCGCTGTGTGAAGGCCTTCTCTCCTGTTGGTTTCCTCCCTCTCTTCCTTGCATCCTTTTCGCTCTCCATGGAGAGACTTAAAATGTTTTAAAGGAAAGAGCTGCACTTGGGAGAGGCATTCTGAGACATGGTCAGGATGATAATCAAAACACCTGAGATCCAGCAAAGAAAGGTAGGCAGGCCAAAGATATCCTCAAAGACATCCTTGTGGTGCAGACACCGTGGTGCTGCAGGTTAAGTTGCATTCATGTCAACAGCATTTCACACTGGAGAACTGGATCATGTCCTTACTGTTTTGTCTCTGATCGAGCTTCTTGCTAATGTACCTCAAAATGTAGCAGATGATAGCTCAAGTGCTTGGGCTGCTGTACCCCTGTGAAAGACCCAGATGGGAGTTCCTGCCTCCTGCCTCCTGGCTCCTGGCTCTAGCCTGGCCTAGCTCCAGTCATTATACCCATTTGGCCAGTGTTTGAGCAGATGGAAGACTCTCTCTCTGCCTTTCAAATAAGTAAATAAATTTTTTGGAAAGTAGATATTCTTCTAATGCCTTATTAGTTTTAATACAGTTCTTGATTGGAACATAAAGTGTTTCAAGTAAATCCAGGACAGCCTTCCCAACTATATTTCATTGATGACTTGCTTTACAAAATATCAGCTAGTTGCTTGGCTGAATAGAAAGTTTTGGAAAAGGATTCTCTTTTAGGTACATATTAGAACAGTAAAGTCTCTGAGAAGTTGTGCAGTTTAAGTTTATTGAGGAGGATCTGACTCAGAATTTCCCAATATTTCTTTGATTTTAAAATGCTTTTGTATGGAGCACTTATGAACACACTTGAGAAGCACATCATATGGATTAAAAATAGGATTAAAACTAAGCTGATTTGAGGACCTGTGTTTTATGTGGTGAGGAATATCTGGAGCGGTAGAGAGTTAATGAGCATCTTCAACAACCTGAAAAGCAGTGTCAGACAGTTTAAAAAATGTTGTCAAGAATTCATAACATATACATTGTATTGTGTAGCAATACTATAAAATGCTATGTGGCGCATTAAAATACCATCATATTATACTCCATTACCCTACAATCTTCTAATCACAGATTTATCCATTTTACATTGTCTCTGCAAAATGATTGCTCATATAAATATTATACTTTAATTATAGAACTATGCTATAACCTCAAATATAAAGGACTCCATGAAATAAGAATGTAATAGCTCTGGATAATGAGATTATTAGAGCAAAAGAATGACAAAAAAAACTATAACAATACATAACATTAGAACAGAAAAGCATTTTAGGGATCACTGTGGGTCTTTGGAAGTCAATACTCTCAATTTAGGCAGAAGGAAATTGGGATTATTTATGAAGTCTTCGAGGAAAGGAGTGAGTGTGGAAAAGATAGAGACTAGTGTGAGCAGTCTTTTTCCTTGTGCAACAGGGAATAAGCACTGAGATACTCTGGAAAAATGAAAAAGTTAGAATTTTCTAAGAAGGAAGTTTGATTATAAGAGGTGGATATATTTCCCTGTGTCCATGAGAGGTGTGAGAAATTACAGCAAAGAGCAATATGATCAGCACGAGGCAATCCTAAGCAGGTAAGTGGGTCGAAGAAAGGGGAGGGTCCTGAAGCCAAGATGCAGTAAGATGATGCCTAGGACTTAACCAGTGGATCCCAAATAATGGCTGTGATGCAGGCCCCCCTTTAACGTCCTCATCTCTGGACATTCCTAAACTTCAGGTGTGTCCAGAGCAGCTGCACCTGCTGGTGGTTTTGCTCTTCTTCCACTCACAGGAATCTGTGCTTTACCAGTAGGCAGAGTGTGCATTCTCAGGGGAAGCACTCTGTTGTCCACTCCTGGGAGGCCAGGCTTTGGAAAGATTGGGTGGCTGCCTTGCCACTCCCTGTAAGTATCTCCGAAGTCCCTGTCAGAGTGCAAGCTTTCATAGCTGTTGAAGCTGATTGCATGTTGCTAGCATTTGGGAGCTGTCGAGCCAGCATGATATGTTCCTGTTTCCCAGAGTAGCTCTTCAGGGAGAACTTTAAATGGAAGAGCTTTGGGGTTGTGGAATGTGAAACGATGCCAGGAAAGCAAATGCAAGCACCCAGTGATAAGCTGTCCTCCCATAGTGGTGGAGCACTCGCAGTGCAGTAAAGGCCATTGCAGTAAAGGTCTTTGTACATTTACTGTGCACCTGGCCAACTCCCTTTAAAACCTTTTGTTTAATTGTTGAATAGTAATATCAAGTAAGTGGCTAGAAGTGACACTTGTGATGTGAGTTCTTAGGCACTGGGAAAATGCGCTGGATTGTTATTGGAGAAACCAATATTTCAAATATAATTAATAAGCCTACCACAAAAATAGACATGTGGACAAATAGAACTGATTAGAAAACTCAATAATTAATCCACACATCATCTATTATCAACCAAATTTGACAAATGAACTGAAATCTCTCCCTGGAAAAAGAATAGTCTCTCCAACAAAATGGTGTGAGGGATATTGGATCTGTGCATATCAAATTGTGAAACAAGACCCCACCTTACGTTCTCTACAAATATCTATTCACAATGGATCAAGGGCCTAAACCCAAGACCTGAAACCATCAAATTACTGAATGAAAATACTGCAAGACATTGGCATGGGTAACTACTTCTTGGATAAGACCCCAGAAGCACAGGCAATAAAAAAACAAAAAATAGACAAAAGAGATTACAACAGTCTAAGAAACTTTTGCACACCACAGGAAACAAATAAGTGAAGAGGCAACAGGAAAAATGGGAGAAAAAAACCTGCAAACTGAACATATATAAAAGGAGCTCAAGAAACTCAATGACAACAAATTTGGCAATGTAGTTAAAAAATAGGAAAAAAAAAACATGAATAGGAATTTTTAAAGAATGAAATACAAATGGCCAACAGACACATTAAAAAATGCTCAAGATCCATCAGGGAAATGCAAATAAAAACTACACTGAGATTTCACTTTACCCAAGTTAGAAAGACTATCATTCAAAAAAAAAAAAAAAAAGATGTTGGTGTGTTGGTGAGTGGAGAAAAAGTATCCTAATTCCCCAGTTTTCTGTTGATGGAGTATATATTAGTACAACCATTATGGAAGACAGTATGAAAATAGATCTGCCATATGACCCAGCCATCCCACTCTTGGGAGTTTATCCAAAAGGAAATGAAGTTAACATATGAGAATTTTCTGTAACTCCAATGTTTGTAGCAGTTCAACTCGTGGTACCTAAGATACAGAATCAACCAGATGCTAATCAACTGATGAATGGATAAAGAAAATGTGGTATATATGCAGTGGAATACCACTCAGTCATAAAAAAGAATGAAATCCTATCTGTAACGAAGTGGGTGCAACTGGACACCATTATGCTTATTTAAATAACATATCCCCAAAAGACAAATGTACATTTTCTCTGATTGATGGTAACTAATTCGCAAAGCACAAAAACAAGGCAATGTAATTGGTGAAGTTGACACCTTGAGATTGATTATTGTTTATAGGCCTTGTCTATCTTCCTGCAGAACAGGGATCCTTCTACTTGGCGTTTGTTGAATTCTTTATTTAATGGAGGATGAAGCTTGTGCTTATAAAGTAAATTGAAATCATGTTATTATAAAATTAAAAGAAAAAAAAGGAAGGAGGAGTAAGGGCAAAAAACATCACTGCATGTTTAAAATTATTCATGCAATTTGTTCTCTTTATAAAAATAAAGAAAGGAGTGCATGGGAACCATGTTGGAGGCCTTGAGTATGAGTGACTGCTACTTCGCTTTCAGCAAAGATGGAATCACTTTATAGCTTTGTCTGCATTTACCATTAATTAAGTAGTATATTAAATGTCTATTATAAACAGAAAGGTTTAGTTTTACCTTTCTGACAATCGCCATAAACACCTGAAATCACATATATGATATTATCACCAATAAAACCATACATATAATTTATGAACGTAAAATTTTCCATTTTAAGAAAGATTTATTATTTATTTATTTATTTAATACATGTTGACAATCTTTACATAGTTAATTAGGGCAAAAAGCTTCAAGGGCTACAGGCAAGTGGGTAAGACTATTGTTTCCAAATTGTTTCCTTCATGTTAAAAGGGGGGTATTAAGAAAGATTTATATATTTTTACTGGAAAGACATATTTACAGAGAGAAGGAGAGACAAAGAGAAAGCTCTGTCCACTGGTTTAGTCCCCAAGTGGTCACAACAGCCAAAGCTGATTTGATTCGAAGCCAGGAGCCAGGAGATTCCTCCAGGTCTCCCACGTGGGTGTAGGGTCCCAAGGCTTTGGGCTGTCCTTGACTGCTTTCCCAGGCCACAAGCAGGGAGCTGGATGGGAAGTGGAGCAGCCAGCTGGCACATGGGATCTCAGTGCATGCAAGGTGAGAATTTAGCCACAGAGCCATTGTGCCACACCCGATTTTTCCATTATTCTTGAAAAATGTTATAATCAAGATTTTTCATTTAAAAAGAGTGTTATTGTTATTTTCCATGATGCAGTTGTGCAGGTATAGTGATTCCCCCTTCACCCTGCCTTTTCTCCCTTCCCATTTCCCTGCATATTATCATAGTCCTTTAGTAAAGATACAAGTTTAACATTCTGCTATTTAAGTACATCACGGCATTGTAGATATAGGCAAAGGTAGAAAATCTACTATCATAATGTCAGGGCACAGCTAATTGTTTATTGGGAGTTCTCCTTTTATTCAGTAGTAGAGTTGCCTGATGCAATGCATGTTCACTTCCTGATATGCTAACCTGCATTATAGAGTTCATCTATGTGAACATATGTATATACTCGCTCACCTGTATTTCTATTTATTTTGTATTTTGTGTGAAGGTTGCCTTATATCAGACATGATATTTGTCTTTTGGGACTGGGTTATGTAGAATTCATGTGATCAAGAAAGGTTGAGAGTTTGTAAAGATAACTGACAGATGCTAAAATGTTCCCTTCATAACTTCCAGAAGCTGCACAGTGACTGCAGTGCCAAACTGACACCCACACAGCTGACAAACCTTCACAACGTCAAGAGCAGGAAGCTTCACAGGAAAGTCTGCCCCTTGGATGATTTTATTTATGCTTTTACTGAAGTTTAGAACAGGCACAAGTCATCTATGATCATGAAATACAACGAATAGTTGTTGCTGGGAGGATGGTTGGTGTAGGAACAAGCCAGGATTGATGACGGTGTTCTCATTCCTGACACAGGTTTGGATTACACAGATGTATGACACTGGAAACAATCATCAACATGAAGTTAAAATTTCTGAATTGCACTGGATTTAAATTTTATCCTTACAGAAAAATATAACACTATTAAACTATAGTTCACGATAATTAACTATAGCAAATACATTCAAGTGCGCAGGAGTGAAGAATATGGAAGCATAATTTGCTTTGAGACTCATTAAAACATTAGATGTGTTGAGTGATAGACGGAAAGATGAGTGATAAACAGTGATCTTTCATTCTTGATAGTGTCTTTGTGGATAGATGCTGCAAAATTCTTTCAGCCTGTCACTGTTCTTGAAATTTCAGTATATCCCTGGGGGAAAAAATAAGCCTGCGAGTGTCTCTATACTGTATGCTTACAACTGGGGAAGTCCACATAGGTTGAGGAAAAGAGTGTTGGGGAACAGAACACTCCTTGTACCCCTCCTGAGTTCCCTGTTGATGAGAGAAGGATTTGTTGCTTGGGCTGCCGAGGCTGACAAGGGAAAATTGCCTTTGTTGTCAGCCCTTTAGGGGTGGCCTCAGGGCAGCCAAGCTTAACACCTCCTAGCTGCTATACCAAACCCCACAGGCTGAGGGGCTGGGAGCACAACTTTGTTTCTCTTTATGCCCCAGGCTGGGAAGTCCCTGCTCAGGGTGCTAATAGATTTGATGCCTGGGAGGTCTTCCAGGTCCCTACTACTTTGTTATTGTCTAAGGCAACCTGTGATACTTGCACTTACAGCTCTAGGCTATGTTGGTTTGGTTCTTCAGGTCCACTTTCTCCAGCGGCTACAGAAAGCGCACCCCTTTGAATTATATGGGCAAATACACACTGCTCTCTGGGCATGTTTGGCTCCTTGTGTCAAGAAGAAATGGAGTTGAACCTGGCGTGGTGGCCTAGCGGCTAAAGTCCTTGCCTTGCACATGCTGGTTCTGGTCCTTGCAGCCTGGCTTCCCATCCAGCTCTCTGCTTGTGGCCTGGGAAAGCAGTGGAGGACAGCCTAGGGCCTAGGTCTCCTCGTGGGAGACCCAGGAGGAGGCTCCTGGCTTCAGATTGGCTCAGCTCCTTCTGTTATGGCTGCCTGGGGAGTGAGCCAGTGGATGGAAGATTTTCCTCTCTCTCCTTCTCTCTGTATATTTGACTTTCCAATAAAAATAAATAAAAATATCTATTTAAGAAAAAGAAGAAGAAATGGAGTTATGATCTGCCAGGGACAGGTGGTTTGGACTGGCAGCATTAGATGTCACAGCTTTGATTACTAATGGCATGGCAAGTGGGTATGTCTGGCATCTGGGCAATGGACAAGTTTGATCTGTAGCACCCTTCTCCATTTCTTTTTTCCCCTGAAACTTTTGTTATTACTATTAAAGAAACAGAATTGTGTATCCTACAGGGTTTCCGAAAGTCTGGATTTAGTGATTGCATGTATAAGGCAACAGTTGGCATGTTCCTCTGAATCATTGATCTCTAAAGTGAAAATTGGCCCAAACTTAATCACACTCATTATTATTATTTCTCATGAAGACAGCTTTGATAGAGAGAGATGAGTTCTTTCATCAGGAGCCCATGGACGTGTGACTGTGAGGTCGACAATCACTCATGATCAATGCTTTGGTGTTTTTATCCACCAGAAGTAGCAAAGTGATCATTTTCTTACATTACCACTTGCTACTTAATTTATTTTGGAAAGCCAGAAGACTTCTGTCAAGAGAAGTTTTCCTTCATCTGCTGCTTGATTATGCATTGATGGATCACCAGTTTACATGAAAAAATGCGTATGATCCATCAGAGGCTTGGCTGAACGTTAGTGTATGCCTGGGTCTCTTTGGATGCTGTTTTATATTATTAGGCACCTGATTTATCCCTGGAGAATGTAGGTTGAAAAAGTCAATAGCTGTAACTTCCAGTGCAGGCTATGAGAGGAACTGTGGATTCAGCAAGATTTCCAATTGCTCTCCTCATTGGCAAAGTGAACACAAATGCCTTCCATTAAGGCAAGTGAGCTCACCCCCTAGCAGCCTTGAGCTGCACTGAGGCAATGCCCCATAAGGCAAATGACACATGTGCTTGGAGGGTCAAGTAGAGTCACACATGCAGATCTGAAAAGTGTTAATCACTGATGGGAGTGTAGGTGTTTGGAACCAGGCTGATAGGGTTTGCTTCAGTATTCCAAATCTGTAGGTTTAATTCTCCAGTCATCAGAGGCACAGTTGTGGATTGTGCCATCTGTGTGCTCTATCTATACTACATGTGAAGAGTTCAGACTTGGCTTCACTCTTGACGACCTTGAAGGTAAGCATAGGCTCATTCACCTCACCGTGTGTGGGCTGTGTGTGAGGGGTCGTCAGCTGTGCTGGCAGCCAGGGTGCCTGGGGCTGAATACAGATGCGTGTGACTCAGCGTCTGTGCCACCACTCTTCTCTCTGGCCAAGCTGGGAACCAGCAGGAACCCTCTGCACTCTTGGTGAAGGCCGAATTCCAATTCTTGCTCAGAAAGTGTCTTTCCAATTCAGGCTCAGAAAATGTCTTTTGGCCCTCCTTTATTTCAGAAAAAGCCCGGAAAAGGCAGGTGATCATTCTTGCACTTTGCTGTTGTCTTTTTCTTACCAATGAGTCTCTTGTCAGTCAAAGTGACAGTGGTATGAACCCTGAGTCAACATCCGAGGTCCCTAGCAGAGGGGCAGTCCTGTGTGTGAATGAAGTGGAATGGTTCCACAGCCTCTGTCCTTGCTTCCTAAAGTTGCCTTTAGGAAAGTGTTGACCTGAGTTAGACTTACTAACACTCAAACATCATTGTTCTTCACATGAAATTTGAATTTCGTGGAGTCTCTTGAGTCTCCATATGCTGAAACTGTGTATCCTCTCTTTGTCTCCATCTCATTTCTTCTTTGTGGGAGGAGCCGTGCTTGAACAAATGATCTCTTCCCCTAATCACAGTTGATTGGTTGATTGCTGGGCACTTCATCTAGGCTAAGTCAAAACCAGAATTAGGCAAAATGGCACATGGGTTAGTTTGGTGATTGACTTGCATGGGGTACACGCCAATAAGAGAAGCATTGGTGCAGCCAAGTTCCACCATGATGACTTGGAGACAGAGGGAAGAATGAAGCAGCAACTGAGATGGAAAGAAGACTGGAGGGCTTTACACAGTGTTCTAGTTTGGGCTTCTTGCCCTCTTCTGAACTTTGGCTGTGCCATTACTTTTGAATTTTATAGATTTCCCCCTGAATTTCGATCTTTTCTTTGCTTAAGCTAGCTCAACTGGAGTTCTACTTCTCACAACCAAAAAATATCCCGATAAAGTATGATTCTTCCCAGTGGGGAGTTGATTTGCTCTGTGGTTCATGATTTGCTATAATAGGCCTATAGAGTGCTGACACGCATTTTGAGAATGAGGTCACTTATCTTTAAGGAGAACACTTTACAATACAAGGTGGGTCTGAGTAAATGCTGACACAGGGGACAAGGACTTGACCACTTCTGCAGCCGGCTTCATCTCTAACTTGGAGGTCTCTTGCTTTTAGCAGAGGAAAGAAATCTCAGAAAAATCATACCACCACCACACAGGCTCTTTCTCTGGGTAAATGGGGGAAGTTCGCTCGGCATGCCAGATTGAGATGCAATACTTTGAAATCCTGAAGATCCCAAGACTGGAATCCTGAGTGGAAAATTGGGCCCCCCAAGGTTCATGGCTGTTGGCCTTGAGTTAAGTGTCACCCTTTGTTCTTACCATGGGAAGTTCAATTTAGAGCAATTTGGAATGATTCCCTCCAGTCTCAGGGCATCATTAGGTATTTCAAGGCTGGTGGTTAGCTTGGTAAAAACCACTTCCCCATATTAGAAGATCACAGGGACTATTGAAAAGACATCACAGAGTGTATGATTTTAAGCAAGTCATAGTTTTCAGATTACCAGTATTTTCAGACAGTTAAAAAAGTACTTGTATCTTATATATAAACACAATCTATACAGTACGGCTCACATTGACCTTGGGGGAAAAAAACCTCTTTAATGCAACATGGAGTGTTGTGGTCTCCTTGGGTATCCTGGGTTATTTAGGGACATTTTCTTTTACTGTCTATTATATTGATTTCTTTTCCTTAAAGACTGGATGTGAATGAACAATTTTGAGCTGTGGTGAACAAATAAGGATCTCAGATTGGGTCCTGGCAACTCCTTTACTGGATTCCTCTTAAACCTTGGGCATGATTTTTACTGCTGAGAGAGATTATTCTTTCTTAATATGGTTATTACTGGTTGGTCCTGCTTCTTATTTGAATCCTGTAAAATTGGACAACCTCAGTACATCTGGAGTTTTCACCTACTAAACCCTTCATGTGATGAATGGGACACTAAACCAGGTCCAGAAGAAGTGAGTGAATCCATGTACGTAATAGAATCATCATTACAAACAGGCTACACCATCACAGACCAAGTCAGCCTTCCTTGGAACTCTAAGTTGAGATGTACCTCTATCTTTGCAGGTGATTTTTCTATTAAATTTGGATTCAAATGAGGTTTCCTTTCATATATCAGTGTATATCTTAGGGGGAGACATGTGTATTTGCAGAAATCCTTGACTGAGTCTTGGAGGAGGAATTCTTTTTTTTAAGATTTATTTTATTTTTATTGGAAAGTCAGATATACAGAGAGGAGGAGAGACAGAGAGGAAGATCTTTCATCCATTGATTCACTCCCCAAGCGGCCCACAATGGCTGAAGCTGAGCTAAGCTGATCCGAAGCCATGAGCCCCAGAGCCTCTTCCAGATCTACCACGAGGGGGTACAGGGTTCCAAGATTTTGGGCCATCCTCAACTGCTTTCCCAGACCATAAGCAGGGAGTTGGATGGGAAGCATGGCTACTGGGATTAGAACAGGGGCTCGTATGGGATCCCAGTGCATGCAAGGCAAGGATTTCTGGTGCTAGGCTACCGTGGTGGTCCTGGAGGAGGTGTTTTATTAAAGTGCTGTGATCTGAATCCTAAGCTTCTCTGGAGCCCATTGGTGGCTCCCACATAACTAAAATCTGGCTTTGTGGCAGCTCACATAGAGTTACACTTGCTCTCTGTCTCTTGCCATGTGGCGACCTGTGTCAGCTTGAAACTCTCCCAGGAGGAAGGCTTCACCAGCTGTCGAAACAATGGAGCTGTCTAATCTTGTGTGATCCTCTGTAAGTGTGAGTTCCAAAAACCTCTTCCTTTTGTAAAGTTAGGCTACTCCAGGCATTTTGCTATAGTGACAAAAAGCTAACTAACAGGGAATTTAGCTATTTTTCTTTTTGGTCTTGTTATATTACCATGTCCGTTATTTTGTTGGTAAAGATGCAATTTTGTGAAACTCTTTAGTATCGTATTAACTGTGATCTTGGATGGACTGTAAACTCAAGTGCAGTTTTCTTTTACAAGACATAGCAATAATGTCAATTTATTTATTTTTAAAGATTTGGTTATCTTTATTGGAGAAGCCAATTTACAGAGAGGAGAGACAGAAAAGTCTTTCTTTACTGGCTCATGCCCCAAATGGCTATAATGGTTGAAGGTGAGCTGATCAAGAGCCAGAAGCCAGGAGCTTTCTCCAGGTCTCCCACATGGGTGCAGGGTCCCAAGGCTTTGGGCTGTCCTTGACTGCTTTGCCAAGCCACAGATAGGGAGCTGGATTGGAAATGGAGCAGTTGGGATATAAACTTGTGCCTGTATAGGATCTGGCACTGCAGGCAGAGGATTAGCCAACTGAGCCATCATGCTGGCCCCAGAGAATAATACTAATTTCACAGGTTTCTTATAATTATGACAATGTTATTAACCTCAGATTTGGGCAACGTGAAATCCTTAAGGTTAGGCCCATGTGCACTGTGACAAGTCACAGCTGAGTTTATTATGACCATGGGCAATTTTGTGATTAATAATAAGCAAGATGGCTTTCCCCCTCAGAGTATAAAGTTCAATAAAATTGGTTATACATTTGCAGGAACTGAAAGTTCATATTTTATGAGCTCTGAATATTTTGGGAATCTCATTGAAACAAAATTTTTTTCAAGGTGTTCCACCCACTCCCTTAGGCAAAGAGCTCATGAGGAATCTTGATTATCTTTCTAGAAGAATGCAAATTTTTGTGTATATAACCGGTTTTTTGAACAAGCACGATCAGTAAGATGTAGTTGGAATGAAACTGATTTCTGACTTCCACTACTCCTGGAAATTTATTCAGTGGGGAAGACTGTGTTGGATTAAAGTCACGGTCAGTTATGGAGCAGAAATTTCTGCTATTGACTGAAACCCAAACATGAAGTCTTCTATTTTTAAGATTTATTTATTTATTTTGTTTTAGTAGAGAAACAGAAAGAGGGAAAGAGAGAAAGAATGAAAGAAATGCTCTCACTCCTCAGTTCATTGCCCTAATGTCTGCAACATCAAAAGTTCGGCTAGGCCAAGGCTGGGATCTGGGAACTCAGTTTTGAGTGGCAGACACTGGAGTATTTGAGCTGTCTTTGCTGCCTCCTAGGGTGCATATTCGCAGGAAGTAGGACAGTAAGCAGAGCCAGGACTTGAACCCAGGCACTCCAGAATGGCATGTGGATACCCCTCGCAGCATCTTAACTCCTAGACCAAATACCCTCCACCAAACACCATGTTGATTTAGAAAAAGAGCATTCCAATCTAATATGTAATCAGTGTTTTAACAGGTACTGCAAAGTAGGAGTTCTTTCTTTGCCTGAGTCACAGCCTCCAGGCTTACAGAAGGAGATCTGTGGCCTTTTCCTCCTTGCTGCCCACTATCTGCCCTTCAGCACCCTGGAAGATGAGAACAAGGGTATGGCATGGACCTAACTTCCCCTGGGGTGGTTGTAAGACAGTCTTTCGTTTTTGGATTCTGGAAACTCAAATTTTCCTCCTGGGTGTCTGGGAGACTCCTCCGAGGTCCCTGGCAGGGGCATGCCACCAGCAGGCTACTCCTGTCCTTCACACTGTTCCCATCATTTGTTTTCTGGAGTCTCTGCTCCAAAAAGACTTTGGAAATCTCCCTACTCCCAGGAAGAATCCCTGGGAGCGGAATTTGAAATAGCTGCAGCCCGCTCATTTCCTTGTTGGGTGGGATTAGGAGGCTCACACAGAGCAGACATCAGCTCTCTACCCAAGAATCGCTTTCATAAACACTTCCCCAGCCTTGAAGCCTTCAATCCTTTCAGATACTCCTGGCAAGTTGTAGGGCTGCCCAGGTTTTATAACTCTGTTAGAAATTTCCATATGGTAGTCTGGAACTTTCTTTGAAAATTTCATAGTTATAGAATCTCTGGTGCTGTAGTTGTCAGTTTAATCTTAAGTTGAATTTACTTATCCTGTAGTCTAAATTTCTGTCTCTCCTCCAAAGTAGGGCAAGTGCTAGACAGATGACCTATGTCAAACTGCCTTCTTATGTATTATAGTTTCTCAAGTTCTGCCACTGTGTGTGTGTGTGTGTGTGTGTGTTAAAGATGTATCTATTATTTTGAAAAGCAGGATTGCAGAGAGAGAGAGAGAAAGAGAGAGAGAGAGAGAGAGAGAGAGAGAGAGAGAGAGAGAGAGAGATTCTAGCTGCTGGTTTACACTCCAAATGGCTGCAATGTCTGGGGATGAAACAGGCCAAAGCCAGATCTCATGCCATAGGAGCCCAAGCATTCAGACAATCTTCTGCTGCTTCCCCACATGTGTTAACAGGGAGCTAGATCAGAAGCAGAACAGCCAGGGTGCAAACCAGTGCTTTTATGGGATACTGGCAGTGCAGGTGGCAGGTTAGCCCTCTGTGCTGCCATACTGGCCCCAGCTCAGTCACTTTGACATACTTATTGCTAGGGGGACTGTTTTGAGCATTGTGGAATGTTAGCAGCATCCCTGCCTTCTACCTCCTGAATGCCAGTGTCACATACCCTGGTCTCACACCCCCATCAGGATGATGGAAGCGTCCTCAGATATTTCCAAATGTCCCAGGCTACAAGACCTCTCTTGATCCTGTCCACTGCCACAAGTTTATGAGTGTATGGCTAGAGGCAAGCATGAATCATAGCTACTCCCTAGAGTAGATCGAGCATTCACCTCCTCGACCTTCACTTGGTCCTCAAGAAAACAAGCCAGAGAGGTCAAATGGATCACCTGGCACCTTCAAGACCCTGTGACATGGAGAACACGGGAGACCTTTGTTCCCCTGGCCCTCAGATGACTCTTATTGTGAGGTTGGGGATAAACGGTTGTTAAATTTCCACAGCACTGCTAATTTCAAAGTACCTGTGCTTAGAATCTTCTGTGCCAAAAATAGAACATAGAAAAACCTTATCTAATTAGTTAGTGAATAGCACTGAATTAAAATTGGACACCATAATTAATCAATGCTAAATTGTAGTCAAATCCATTACCCTTGAGTAGATTATCTGTGTGACCCCCCACCACCATCACCAATCTCCTGACACCACGTGCCTTGGGGTCTGCAGATTGGAGGGTGTTTTGGAGGGGGCGGGCCAAAGGCTGAAGGACACCTCAGCAGCAGCAAATCATTGTTGTGTTATCTGTGACTGGTTTTTATCTGTGTCGCTGAGGCTCTCTGTGAACACAGCTAATTGAGAAACCACTATCGAAAGCTTTCAGGAGAGAAGGCTGGTGATGGGTAAACACATCCAGGGAAAACAAATGGAAGTTATTGCATTTTTAGTTTCAAGGCCAGATGATCGCATTTTGGAAACTTTTTTTTTTTTCTGTATTTCCTTTTGTAACTAGAGGGCTCTTCATGTTAATTTTTTCCCCCAAAATTGTATCCCTGAACAGAACTTATACTTCCCACTGTATTCTTTGCTGTGATGTTTGGCAAGAAACAGATCACAGGCATAATTGAGCATTCTCCCTACTATTGTGTTTCCTGCCTCTAGAGTTCATTTCTGAACTCTGTGGCCTACATCCAAGCTGCCGTGTTCTCTTTGCCCCACCCTGGGGTGCTTTGCTCTCAGCCCAGACTCAGCTTATTTGGGTCCCATTGTTCACTTCCCTGGGGAGCATCCCCCAGCTCCTCTCATACCTACCTCCTCTTTTAGAAACATGCACTTAGCAGTGAGTGAGCTTTTATCAGTAATGATCGCTAAAGTTTAAGCAGTCAGCAGCACTATTAGCCACCTGTGGAAACCTTGTGTAATGCCAGACGGTGGGTCCACCCTTTTCATCCTCATGACCCAAGTTGGAGGCAGATGCTGTGGCTTCATTGCTCAGGCAAAAGGCTGATGATGGGAAAACACATCCAGAAAAAAAAAAAAAAAGAAAATAGAAATGATTGCATTGTCAATTTCAGGGCCAAATAATCAAGTTTTGGAAACTTCTTTCTTTGTATTTTCCCTTGTAACCTAGAAGACTCTTTAAGCTGAAATTTTTTTTTTTTTCCAAAATCTTATGCTTAAATAGAACTTATGCTTACAAATCTGCAAGGCCATTGCAGTGTAGGAGATTGGACAGGGAATCTTGCATCTTATGAAACCCATGGTTCATGCTCTTTTTTCTTATACTTATTTATTTACTTAGTAAGGTTGGGTCAGGGGAAAGAGAGAGAGAGAGAGAGAGAAAGAGACCCACACAGTTGAGGTTGGGCCAAGCTAAAACCAGGAACCTGGAAAATTAAGTTTTCCACATGGGTGGGAAGAACCCATGTAGTTGAGTCATCACTGTTGTTACTCTGGATGCACATTAGCAGGAAGCTGGAGTCATGCTCAGGCAGGCATGAACCCAGGAACTACTTATATGGGCGTCCCAAGAGGTGTCATAACCATTGCACCAAGTACTTGACCCTGAGGCATGCCTTTGACCTAACATGCTGTTTGCCACTTGCACTCAGAATACTGGAGACTGTTTCTCACTTTAGATGTATTTGGATGTTTTTCCCTTTCATCTATTGTTTCTTATTCCTGGATTATTTTGAACGTCTCTTCCAACAAATCCCCACCTCACTCCAATTCCACACAAACTGCTTTTTGTAGGCCACTTTTCCCACAGCTATCTCTCTACAGCTCCATATTTCATGCTATGTCAAGCCAGAGGGTTTCTATAACTCCCTCTGTGTGGGCTTGGCTCACATCTGTCCCTGTTATCTTCAGGCAGCCTGGGATAATGGCAGCTTAGCCTCTCTGTTACCCAGTCCTTGAGCTCCGCCCTGAGACTCATTTTTCTGTGAAATTTGTCTTAGGATCATGACCCATAGGAGCTCTAGTTCAGTTGATTCAGCCACATTTAATTCTTTATTTCCCCGTCATCATTTTATAGACGTTCCTGGTTCAGATCCTATGGTTCCATTGTGATTCTTAGAGTCCAGCAGATCAAAAGTCAGAGTTATAGAGAGATGGGGGAAGGAGGAGTTGGGAAAGAGAGAGAGAGGGAGAGTGTGTGTGTCTATCTGCTGGTTTATTCCTCAAATGTGCATGACAGCCAGGCCTTGGCCAGGCTGAAGCCAGGAGCCAGGAATTCCATACAGGTATCCCTCAAGGGTGATATGCACCTAGCTTCCCACATGGATGCAGGTTCATGTCCTGACTGCTCTACTGAGTCAGCTCCCTGTTTATGTGCTTGGGAAAGCAGCAGAAGATGACCCAAGTCCTTGTGCCCCTGCACCCATATGGGAGACCAAGAAAAAGTTCCTGGCTTCTGGCTTCTGGCTTCAGATCTCTGCTCAGGGTGTTGTGGCATTTTGGGGAGAGAACCAGCAATTGGAAGACCTCTTTCTTTGCCTCTGCTTCTGTTTCTGTACTATCTGCTTTTCAAATGAAAATAAATATTTTTTTAAAGAAAAAGAGAGAGAGAAAGAAAGAAAGAAAGAAAGAAAGAAAGAAAGAAAGAAAGAAAGAAAGAAAGAAAGAAAGAAAGAAAGAAAGGAAGGATGACTGGAATCTGGAATGGAACCAGGGTTTGAACCCAGGTACTTAGATGAGAGAGGTGGCCATCCCAAGCAGGATCTGGGCTTCTGCACCAAATACTCATTGTAGACAAGAATTTTTGGTTTAAACTGGTGTTTTCTCCAGCAAAAGACTGTGTCCCCCTCAGTCTTTCTGACAGTGATTACACTAGAACATGGGCTACAATCTCGGGTGCCCTTCTCCCCACACTTAATGCACACACATGTTCAAGGAGACGGCAAACACTCATTCTCTCTGTGTCTCTCTCTCTCTCTCTCTCTCTCTGTCTCTCTCTCACACACACACACTTCCAGGATGTCTTCCCCAGAACCTACATCTCTTTGGCTGTCTTTGTTCTAAAAAAGTGTCTCCTTTCATAGATCTCTACTGCAATGGCTCATAGGCTGTGGGATCAGCTCCTATCAGATGGCAGTGACTGAATGACATCAAGTAAGTACATTTGGTAGCTGGAGTAGAAAGCAGGAACTGCAAAGAGTGTGGCTAGAGTCCATGGCTTTGTCTGGCCATTGGTTGCCAGGTCTAGGGGAGGGGTGGAGGATGGCGTGGAGGCAGTGCACCCTCCTAGGCTCAGGCCCTGTTCGCTGGAGCTTGAAAGAGCCTAGAGTGTGATTAGAGCCGGGTCCCTGAGAGCCCTCAAAGTACTCTTCCCATCACAATGTTGTGATTAGTCACATTTCCTGCCTGCAAAACAGGCAGATATTAGAAAGGGAAATCCTACCGTGAGGTTTGGATGGAATTTCAAATGGATCATTTCTGCAAAGAAGATTAAAAGCAGAAGAGGGAAGGCAAGGGAAAAATCCCTACGGGCTGGGGCTTGCTGAGCCTCAGGGGGAAGGGTTGCCAGGAGTCCCTTGGGGCTCTGCTCTCTATGACTTTAGTTAAGGTGGGAATTTGCTCCCCAGGTGGTTTGAGCAGCCTTCAAATGTGGTGCTCATTGGAGACAAGGACAAAGACTTGTGATGGTTCTACAGCGAAGAAGGCTTTCCTAAGTAGGCTCAATGCTTAAAACACCCTGTTTTCAGTAAACACCTGTTGAGCATCTGCAGGGGGCACAGAGGCGGAGGAAAATTGGCCAAGTGACCCGGCATGTCCTAGATCTCTCCCATCCTGGTGTTGTCCTGTGTAAACGGGATATTCACAGGGTTTATGTGTGATGGGAGTGGCTGCAGTGGAGCACTAAAACCAAGGCCTGGCAGGCAGTGAGTCTGCAGGAAATCTGAGTTGCCATTCCTTAGAGGGGGAATGAGGGTGGTACCTGTTCAGGTCTGACGTTTAAAAGAGTGATTTCTCTAGCTACTCCCACATTTCTTGAGATACACATGAACCTTTGGAAACTAGGTCTTGAAAGGCAGCTTAGCTCCCTGCTGTTGGGATCCGGCCACATGGGAGAGAGTGTGTTTACCTGCAAAGCACATGAAACTTTGTAGATGAACCAATGAGGAAGCAGCCAGCAAAAGTTCCTCAATTCTTTTGCTATCAAGAGATGCACTTAAGAGTCCTTGATTGTCACTTTTGACTTAAGAAAAGCATAGAGTTTCAGGACAGGTTGTGGAAGGAAATCAGCATCTGCACGGGTTTCTATTGTGTGGTGTGTGTGTGTGTGTGCATGTGCACATGTGTGTGTTTGTCCTAGGGCTTTGAGAAAGCAGATTGTCATCATGGTGACGGTAAGCAAGAATGTGAAGGGAAAAGCTGGTGTTTGGGTCCTTCCAAAGCAAAGTGATGGCTGCTAATTGCCAAGTAAATTTTTGTTATTAAAGGCAAATTAAAATTGCAAAGAAACAATAGCACGACCAGCTAGCAAAAGTTATTTGCGTTGATTAAAAGCACCAATAAACGTGTCTTGGATCCATAACTGCTTCATTTAACATTTGACGTCTAATAGATTTTTCCCCAGTATAATATCTCCATTGAAATATAATTATTTTGCAGATTGCTCAACTGAATATTCTTCCAAACAGGCTGTTAAGGGGACTCACCCCGGGTGATCATCAGGGTATCATGACAGTGTGTTCCATTGATGGACGCGTGAGGGATGTGGCAGTCACGCTTGGAGCAGGGAAGGTGATTTGTTGCAGAGCAATTACCCTAATGCATTTTTAAAAGCATAAAATAATCATTTGATTTGCTGAAAAGATATTTTAGGTGCTTTGGTAGAGCAGTGACAGAATATTTTGATTGTCAGGTAATTTTTTTTCTTTAAAGTTAGATAATTACATTTACCAGTTAAAGAATTGCCATTTAAAAAATAATATTTTGTCCAAATGTTTAAGGATGTCTATTAAAAAATGTATACTGAACGTGACAGCCGCCTTTTTAATGCTGTAATTCTAGTCAGTGGTCTGAAAACAATTAGGACGGAAAATGTACATTTACTCAGTGCTAGCTGGAGAGTCAAGAATCCATTGAATACATTATGGCTTTAAAAAATTTGAGAGACAGATGTACATACTGCGTATGTGTATGTATATATGTAGAAACACATACACGAATTGATGTATGCACACACACACACACACACACACACACACACACACATATGGAGAGAGAGACAACTGCCATCTGCTGGTTCACTGCCAAAATGCCTACCAGGTCCAGGTCTGGAGTGGGTTGAAGTCAGGAACCAGGAACCCAACCCTGTAATCTCACATCCTCCCTGTCTTCCAGAATCTCTATTAGCAGCAAACTGGAGTCAGGAACCAGGCTGGAAATAAGATGCAGGCATTCTGAAACGGGGTTTTGGGCTTTTTATCAACAAGTTAACTGCTTGGCCCACACTATTTTTGCTTAGATCAAATCCCTCAGAAAGTTCTGTGGCTATGTATGTAGTTTCTGTAGTAATCACTGCAGCAAATGCAGCTCACCTTATGAGCACGTGCTACCTCACACATAAAAATGGAGAGAAAATGATGGTAAACTTAAATGGAATAGCCAAATGTTACCCATCCATTTAAGCCTCCCTTTTAGAGGTTAGTGCACCAGCATGACTGTACTGGTTGTTACGATATTGAAATGTCCCACACACGATGGTAAAAGGTCCTTCCTCTCCAGCTGCACTCCCTTCTTCCCAGTGTGGCTCCCTTAAGTCCCTTCCTGACATCCTCTAGATGGCCTCACAATCCAACAGCCAGATGACACTGGCTAAAGCAGGGGCAGAGTGTCTGGACCATACTGGCATTCTGCCCTACTTAGTCTGAAGTTTTAGGTTCAGCCTGCGAATTTCAGGACTACCCACAAGCAGTGTACAGACGCTGGTGGGTGGAAAGGGATAGACTACTCGATGAAGTCAGATCCTGGCCCCTGGTCTCTAATGCTAAGGATATAAGCACAAGCAATGTTCTTAATGGTGGCCAAGCTTCTCCTCAGAGGGTGGGACACAGGTTGGGGACAAGCTGGGGAGCAGAGCTACGCCCTGGGGAAGTCTGAGACCGTCACCCTTGGCTGCTGTTGACCCACATCACAGGAGACTCCAAGAGTTCTTACAGGTGGCCTGTTGGGGACTTGGCTTATGAGAAGAAATGGACGTGGGGTTTGTCATTGACAGTTTTCTGAGCTCAGCAGCATATGACAGACAACCTGTGAAAAGTGAGAGCTTAGATTTATGGTAGTGTAATCTGCCACTTGGAATGCCCTGGAAGTTGTGGTGTAGGGCTATATGAACAAGTAACTGTCACCCATCAACCTAAAGAGGAGACATTTCAAGGAGTGGCACTGTGATATCACATGTAAAAGTTGCAGTATGAGGTATTGGCATCTCTTGTGGGTACCAGTTTGAGTCCCAGCTGTTCCATTTTCCATCGAGCACCCTGCTAGTGTATCTGAAAAAGCAGTGGAGGATGGCTCAAGCTCTTGGGTCCCTGCACCCATGTGGGAGACTTGGAAGAAATCCCTGACCCCTGGCCTTAGATCAGACCAGCTCTAGCCATTGCAATAATTTGGGGGAGTGGATCAGTGGAAAGAAGACTCTTCCTCTGTCTCTCTCTCTCATTCTAACTCTGCCTTTCAAATAAATTAATAAATAACATCCTCAAAAAAAAAAAAAAGAGGAGGTGATTTGGGAGCTGGTCCAGCAACTCTTCTGTCTATAGGGTTGGTTCAAGTGTCTTCCTTATTAACTGATGTAACGGCCCAGTCTCTGTGTGTGGGGATACTGCACCATTTGGCCTTTGTGCCTAAGGATTTGACTGTCCTGTGGAATGAAGCTGACACAACTGCTCTGCACCACAGCACCCCATATTCGGGTCCCTCACAGCCCTTCTGATTCCCGAGTACCAGAAGGCTCTGCCAGCTCATCGAACATGGGACTCATCCTGGAGAAGAGATTCTATCCCAGTGCCAGAGTAGAGCTCAGCATCTAGCATTGCTGCTGTCCCTCTCAGTGGGTGGCTCCTGGGAGGCCAGCTTGCCAATATTCATCTGGCTCTTGCATTGCCTGACTGTAACCCCCAAAAACAGACCTGGCAGAATAGCCAGAACCTGCAATTTCTTCAGTAATATCTGAGGTAACCTACATTGGCTCTTTAAGACTTTCTAAAATATTAAGTTCCCAAATGTGTGGTGACCATTGTCCTGTCAGGTCTTTCTCCATTGAAATGGGCAAGCTTAGTGAGGTGGAGAATCTTGGGATCCATTGGGTTGATTGCTGACTGCTGAAGAAGCCCAGTTCTTGGAGCAGCCTGAGACTGGCAGTCACAAAACCAGCAAAAACCTTGAAATCCTTTTCCAGAGGAACCTAAAGACTCCTAGGGTGAGTCAGCAGCTGGTGGGGTCTGACTGCTACACTAGCTTTCCAGAGAGCCTGAAGACCTGTGAACTGAAAACCTGGCCTATCTGACATGATCTTACATTCAGCAGAGGAATCATTGTCTACCCGCAGCATGATTACAAGGACTGCTTTGTCCAGAATCATCAGGACTCCTGTAAAGCTGGAGAGACATGCAAAATCTTGCAGGGATTTTTATGTGAGGAAGAAGAGGAAATAAAAGCTCCATGGAAATGGCACCTGGGCCATTTCAGATCACCTGAACACACAGCTCTAAAAAGCTGACAGAACAAGATGAGCACCAATGGCCATGGTTGCTTCTAGAACTGCAGAATCTTCTGAAGTCATGAGGAAGAGTCCCTTGTTAGACTGGCTCTTTCGGCTGTTGTGTGAGGATGGAGAGCCCAAGGATCTGCCTGGCACAGGGGATAGAGCTGGCAAACAAAAGCTTCAAGGCCCCATGACCTCTATTCCGTGTTCCTTTAACCAACTCAAGAAGTTCTGTGAGGAAAGAAGATGGACAACACCAGCCCACCATCCACAGAGCCACTGGGGAAGAAGGCCCAGGAAGGGTTGTTGTTGGAACCACATGTAGGTTCTGGATGCTACAAGAAAAATGTTATTCTGTGTGAAGGCTGAATCTGCGAGCACTTTTCTTGCGAGGAAGACTGGACAGGCTTTGGGGAAGAGTATCTCTCCTTATCTTGTAACAAGAGAATGGGGAACATTTGTGAGTTAAGGAGGAGAATTTCTGAACTAGAGGGTACCATCTATTTTCTTTCCTAATAAGGTCCTTTTGGATATGTCGACAATTTTGGAGGGGAGTTAAGGATATTATAATGAACTTAGGGTTAATTAAAGTGATGACATGGCTGATAATGTGGTTGCCTTTTCTGGGCTATTTGCCATTCCTATAGTTTTTGAGTTGTTCCGGAACTTTCTGGAACCTCTGGGATTCTCACATATCTTAGTTGTCTTCCTATTCTGAATGACTTAGCCCAGTCTTACGGGAGAAGCACAACATCCCTAGCCAGCTGTGGCTTCCCATGAGTTTGTGAATAATGTGAGATTGCAGCTTAAAGGCGATGAGGAGAAGTGTTTGCGTTGGCCACCTCCACAGGACTGGGCTCTCAGAAGCACGCCTCCCTTCTGCCTGTGATCTGGGTGACTGCTCTTGCCAAACCACTGCCTCTGGTTCTGACTAGTCAGCTTGGTTCCTGTCCTGCCTGGTTTAAATGAGTGAAGAGAAATAAGTCATCCAGTGGTGACTGCGGTCAAGACAAAGGCTGTTTTTGATCTGGAGGAAGACCAGTTCCTTCTTACCCCCTGCCCCTAGTAATGTAGCATCTGATGGACAGGTCCATTCCACAGCTTCCCTTGACTCCTTCAACAGGGTCATTAGTAGAAGAGCATTAAAACATTATAGCTTGGTGGTAGATGCTGTGGTTAGGATACTGCTTGGGATGCCTGCATCACATATTGGAGTACCTGTTTCAAGTCCCAGCATTGCTTCTGATTCTGCTTCTTGCCCATGTGCACTCAGGGAAACTGCAGGTGGTGTCTCAAGTACTTGGGTCATCCCACTCCGGTGGGAGACCTGGATGGAGTTCCCAGCACCTGACTTCAGCCTGACCCAGTCCTGGCTGCTGTGGGCATTTGGGAAAGTACAATACCTTCTCTGTCTCTCTCTGTTGATCTCTCTGCCTTTGGAGTAAGGTCCTGCTGCCCTCCTCATGAGGATGGTCATCCCCCAACCCTCTCGTGAGGATGGTCTGTCACACTACCAATGTGTTTGTGACCTCCCAAGTGAAGCCAAATAAAACCCTTCACTGTCTTTCTAGGGCCCTGACCTGCAGGGAGAAGGAGTGTTTTTTGAAACCATTCTGAGCTCATTCCCCCTACTTAGGTGTTTACTGTTTATACATCATAGGCAGGTGCAATTATACAGGATTTAGATGCAAACATGGAAAGCACACAAACAAAAGAATGAGATTAATTGTGATGGACATTTTGTTGATAAATTATATACAAGTACCATCATACTGATATATTACCGAGGATGTAAGTATAAAAATAGACTTTGAAATGGAAGAGATTATTAGTAATAGATATTTTAGTATTTCCGCCTCAGGCCTCTGGTAGGATGTTTTCTGTACAGTCAGTGGGACTCTATTGTTCTAGAACCGTGGAATGCCTCATGAGTCATTAAGCAGAACTCTGAAAACGCAGATTCTAGTTCGCGGATCTGACATGCAGCCCGAGGGTCCACTCAGGAGTTCTCAGGGGTGGGGGAATGGAGGTGGGGAAAGAGGTGCCTGTGTTTCCTGCAATGAAAATGCTCATCACAATTGAACCTAGGTGTGTTCTCACTTTGTTTTTGAAACTTGTGTAAATAATCCTAGAGGTGTCCATTCATTTACTTTTAGAACTTTTTCTATGTGAATACTTTGCTTACTAAACTGAGTGATGTTTTCCTGGCACTGCCTAACTTCTTGAGAACAATCCTTTGGATTTCGCAACACTGTTAATAAAGAGCTAATTGAGTACAACTTGCAGGCCAGACTAATTTATTTAGAATTGGAATTTTAAAAATGTTTTATTATTTTGAAAGAGTTACTGATATGGAGAGAATGAGACAGATCTTTATCCTTATCAATCCCCCAGATGACTGCAACAGCCAGCACTGGGTAAGGTCCAAGCCAGGAGCCAGGGACTTCATCGCACTCTCCTACATGGGCATAAGGGCCCAAGCATTTGGGCCACCATCTGCTGCTTTCCTATGTGTATCTGATGGGAACTGGATTGGAATTGGAGCAGCCAGGTCTGGAACCAGTGCCCATATGGGATTCCAGCATCACAGGCATAATGTTGACTCCCAGAGCTGGAATTTCTGAAAAGAGTCATTATTTATCTGTACTCTCAGCACAGTCATTAGTGAGAGTTGTCTTGTTTTAAAAAAAAGGGATTTTGAAAGAGGCTGTTTTGGGCATTGTTTTTTAAAGGTATCATCTGCCATAGAGAGCCTGTGAGAGGAACTCTAGATGGGACAATAGTCTTTAGCCTTGTTAGTGCCCTATTCTATATTAATACACCTAATTGTTACAGTTGCTAAACAGAGCGCAGTCTACTGAGCGTGATCATTTAGCTGGAAGGCAGCATAATAGCAATTGCATCTGAAATGTGCAGCAATTTTACATATTCTTTCTGCAGACTTTTTTCCCTGGCTGCCAAAGGCTCTTAAGGAAGTGCTGCCGTTCTCCCCATTGTCAAGGGCAGCTGTCTCTCTGGGATGGGGCTGTGCACCCACCAGTGGGGCAGATGGTGCCTGAGAACTGAAGCATGTCTTCTGTGTGCGAGACCCTCACTGCGGTCTTGGGAGCGCGCAGCTGTCCTGTGGCAGGGTGGTTACAGGGAGATGCTGTCTGTGTTTCAGACACAGGCTCCTTGGATGGACCATGTGGATTGAAAGGGTGCATGCACTTGCGTATTCAAACTGCCAGAGCTGGGTGAAAATATGAATTGCCATTAGTTAGGATTTTGGATAGGAATCAAGTGGGAGGTATACTGCAAGGACCAGGGGGAAACACTTTCCTGGCATCTGCATGTCAACAGGCTCCTGCTGGGGGAGCCAGCCCAAGGGCCGAGAGCCAGGGCTGCATTCTGCCAGGTTTCCACCTGTAGAGATATCCCATCCCTCCAGAGTGAGGCTTCTGTAAAGACGCATTGCAGGGGGCTGGATATCACCTTGATTTGGAGGGTGAACTTTCCTGATCCTGGAGACTGTGCCTTGGCCCTCCCAGGAGGATATCCATCGAGGAAAGCCACCCAAGGACCACAGCCACACTCTTGCCTTTCCTCATTGTCAAGTCTAGCCCACAGGCATGGCTTCAGCTCTGTTACTCCTTCTTTTACTCCCCCTGTCATCCCCTCACTGTCCTCAAAAGTGAACACTCAGGCCTAACCCAGATACATACATTTAAAAACAGCTTTATTAAGAAATAATTCAGGGATCTGGCATTGTGGTGCAGTGGGTTGAACCACCACCTACCATTCTGGCATCCACATTAGAGCACTGCTTTGAGTACTTCCTGCACTGAGTCTGATCCAGCTCCGTACTAATGTACCTGGGAAGGCAGAGGTAGATGGCCCAAGTGCTTGGGTTTCTGCCACCCACATGGGAGATCTGGGTGAAGCTCCTAGTTCCTGACTTTTGCCTATCCTAGACACAGGGTGAGGAGGAAGAGAGGGAAGGAAAAAAGATAAGTAGATAGATATTGCAAGAAACAATTTCATGAAATCATTACGTAATCCCATTATGAAGGTTCCAGCCTCTTGAGATTACCTAAATCTAGTAGTCTCCCAAAGGCCTCATTTCCAATCACCGTCACCTTGAGACTGAAGGCTTCCCCACATAGGAACTGGGGATGGAGGCAAAGTTGAGTTCATAGGACCACAAGTGAATATTTTCTTTATGCTACTATGGAATCTAAAAATACATGCTTGTGGAGAATTCCATCACATTTCTGTGGTTGGTTCCAGATCTGAAGGGACATCCAAAATAAACCATATTTTTGCTCCCTGGTTTGGAGCTTCGTTGTCCGTTGGAGCTACTGGATTTGGCTGCCAATGAGAGGCAAACCATGAGGATGTAGGGAAAATCCTGGGAGTGTGGATGAGGGGATAATTCTAAAAACGAGGCCTTGGGGTAACAGATGAGGCGAGTGCTCTGGACGGGGTGTCACAGTTCTGAGGGAGTGGGCAGAATAGTAGAATTCCTGCGGCCATCATCCTGACCTCAGTGGTCCAGGTGGTGGTGGGAGTGGGTGCCAACTTCCTCGTGGCTTCTCACACTGTTCCCTCCCCACCTCCAGGAATGGTGGTGCTACCCCATTACTGGCCTACAGGGGCCACAAGTCAGGGCCACCAGCCAAATGAGTTCAAATCCCAAAGTGACACCCAGCAGCTTTTGGTGGTCCATCAAAAACATACACAATTAGTGACATCTCTGGAGTGAGATAAGCCCAGTCATCATGGTGGTGAAAGTTACCACATCCCGATATCTGACTTCTGTGTGCCCTCTCCAGCGCCAATCAGACAGAGTCAGAATTTACCATGAGCGCATGCTCAGATCAAATGCATTCTGATGAAAAATCAGTTTTGCATTTTTGCTTGTTTGCTAGTTTGGGGTAATTTGATACTGTAAGCCTGTACAATATAAAGGGTATGTTAGACAAGCTGTTGAGTACTCAGAATCATACAGATTTGCATGCAGAATCCAGTTTTCCTGGTGCATTGACAATGATTTAGCTAGCAAAAATGAAGTTAACATTCAGTCTTTCCATCAGCTCTCTGTAACTGGCAAGCTGGACTTTGCAAGGATATTATTGCACAGCGGCAGCCAGACCAGGCAGAAGAGCCCCGGTGGCATTTTTCAGTTCAGTCATGAAGACACTGGCCAGCAGGAGGCCCTGACTCTTCAGCCTGAGGCATTTCCTGGCTGCCTTAGATTTTTGCTTGCTTTCATTCGGTTGTGTAAGAGCCTACTGAAAGGGTGCCATGCAATCATCAAGCGGAATGGAGGTCACTGCCTCCTGGAGAGTGTACAGGGCTGTTGGCTAATGCTGTTTGGTAATCATGGCCAGGTAACACATGGGAGATGGGACACATTTACTGAACAATCTTAATTTTTGTGCAGCAGGTAGGTGCACTCAGGCTCCTTTAAATGCAGGCATTGACACTGAGTATCATGCAAGGTCCCTCGGTACGTTTCTGACTGAGCCATCCTGCCAACCCAGCCGAGTGGCTCAGTTTTGGTTCAGGAAGCGGCTCCTGATGCTCGCATGACGAGTGGCCGCCTGCTTTGTAAGCAGCTGACTGTGTTCACTGGGCTCACACTGACGGCAGCCACACCCTCTGCACCAGCTTCTTTCCCTTCAACAGGAAGCAAGGGGGAGAGAAGAAAGACTGTCAGACAAAGAGGGAAGGGAGAGTCAGCAGGAAAGAGGGGTTTGCATCACTTTCAGAGTTGTATTTCATTCCTCTGTTTGTATTTATTTTTCTATTATGTCTTTTCTGGTGTTTTGAAGAAGATGCCATTTTTGTTGTTGAATTCCCAGAACCATGGCAGTCTTGACAAGAGTGAAGGCAGAAGGATTTTTGTTTGTTTGTTTGTTTGAAGACAACATTCTCATGTTATATAAGAGCTTTCTTGTTTTGTTCTCTTGGTGAAAGATCCAGTCAGTCAGCTGGGCCACTCCTATAGCCTTCCGTTATTGGATGAGAAATCTGGAACAAACAGTTCTTGCTTTCCAATGATGATCAGCAAATGTTTATTGAGTGACTACTACAGGCAATGTGTTGAGGTGGGTATTCTGAGGCATGAGGATGTGAACCTGAATGAAACAGAGAAACCTGCATCGGAGTCTACTTCACATTATTGCCAGGGGTTGCAGCCATGATTTCATGGAACAGTTGTCTGTCTTCGTAAGTGAGTACCACTGTATACACAAACAATAGAGATAATCTCTGATTTGGGATAGTGGGTATCCAAAAATTCATTTGAAGATCAGTTGTTTGAAAATAAGAAAGTATTTCCCTATACTACATTAAAAAAAAAATGACCCATAGAGTAGTTGTGACTGAATTTGCCAGGCAACCCTTTCAGAACCAGGGCCTAGTTGTAATACTCTCACATGACTCCACTAGAATAAGTGCTGGAGTTCCTCTAAGTATCTGGCCAACCCCATAAGATTATGAAGAGGCCTCTGAGTGTAGGCAATGGAGACTGGGCCTGCAAAGGTCCTGTCTGAGGCTCAGGGTGACTTCTCAGTTGGTACCACATGCTGTGGCCTAGGCCAGGTATCAGAAAGAATGCCAAAGCTTGGGAATTTTTCAGTCCTGGCTTCTGCCAGGGTCCCTGCTTTCTTGAGTCTAGAAGTGATGACATTTCCAAAGAAAGTACATTAGCGGTTTAACTCAGAGCACCCAGGACACATTTCTGATACGCTTGGCACCCCAGAGATGCTCTCCTATTTGCTGAAGGAGTAAACGAGTGGTTTGAGAATGGGAGCCTCCTCCTTGTGCAGTGTAGATGACCTGCTACACAATTAATATCGGAAAAGACCTTCTGAGGGTGTAGCCAGGCAGTTGCCCAACTTCAAAAAGTGAAGATGGATGACAGCAGACTGAGTTAGAACTGGGAGTGCCCTAGCTATGGTTCCTCCAGCTCTTTGAAAGATTGCAATCAAATTTCAATGACTTGTGAACTTTTATTGATATCCTTCTGAGGACTGACAAAGGGAAAATGTTATAAAAGACTTCTCATTCAACTTATTCCTAATTGATCAGGATTTTGAACATTCTGACATCTGTTGAAATACAAATGAAAATGTGACTAACAAAGTTTTTTCACGTGATAGTCCATGAAAATAAAATGTAAAATTCTTTACTCACTCACAGAGAAGACCTAACATTGTTGATGATTCCAAGGTTAATAGGGAGTCAATATTGGCAATTGCTTAAGAAGCTTTCTTCATCTACTTGCAAGTACTTGAACTCCCTTCCTGCAAATATTGACTTTAAATTTTTATTTATTATCATTTTATTTGAGTGGGGGAGAGACACACAGAGATCTTCCGCTTACCTGGTTCATTCCCCAGATACCTACAATTGGGATTGCATTAGGCTGAAGCAAGAGGTATGGATCTCAATACAGGTCTATCATGTGGGTGATGGGTGCTTAACTACTTGAATCTTCACTTCCTGTCTCCCAGCGTGGGCATTAGCAGGAAATAGGAGTCAGAGGGGGGGTCTGGACTGGATTCCAGGTCCTCCAGTATAGGACACTGGTGTCCCAAGCAATGTCTTTACTGCAATGTCAAATGCCCATCCTGTATGTTGGCTTTTAATGACATCCTGCTGCTCAGGATGGCACATGTTGTGTGGCTGTGACTCTGCAATTTTCCCCACAGCAGGAACCTGTACCATCTTCTGGAACTGGGAAAAACGAAGTTGAGGACACTCACTTAGCCATTGTTGCTTCTGCTGAGACAAACCCCTGTCTCTGGTTTGTCAAATGGACAGCAGATAGAGGGTAGCCCCTATGCTATAGAAAAGCTTTCCTTTTGTTTGCCCCTGTGCCATTCAGTGGTTAAAATAACCATTTAGCATAATTAGTGATTATTAGGTACCCTGTACAGTAAGTGCTTGGCTCTAACAATGGCAAATAGCTTCAACAACAACTCCATGAATCAATCAAGGTGAGTGGATTTAGAATTAATGGGGACTTATCACAGGGTGGGTCTGGAAGACCTTTTGGTCTTGGGCTTATATGTATGCAGAAACTTGGAATATTCCAGTTTGACATTATCCTCAAATGAGGCTACCTGTAGTCACAAGACTTTATTGCCAAGATTGAATATTTAAAATATTCCATTCTTTTGGTAATCTTGTTTCAGCATGTCTTTGTGTTCTAATATATTGAGAACCTCAAGACGTGGAAGTGATCCAACAATCTCACAATGGCTAGGGGGCCTCAACAAGCTTACAAAGCTGTCTATTAGCATGGGCATACCCTTTCTCTGTTAGACTGTGAGAAGGAAAAGAGCCCAAGGCTTTGTTTTGCCCAGCTACACACATGGGAGACAGCAAAACCAAAGTGGAACCTGACACCAGGCTCACTCATGCCCTGAATGCAAACTGATGGAGGGGCAGTAAGGCAGACCCAAGAAGGCTGTGCCGATCCTTGGGCATGCTGTCTCTCTGTGTGTCCATTCCTGAGTTCACTAAGTGGGATCCGTAAGAGTGCTTGACTCCAAGGATAGTGACCAAATGAAGTCATGCATTCAGAAGGCAGCACAGGCCTGATGTGAACCAAGGACCTGGGAACAACAGCTGTTAGCAGTGTTGCTCTATACTGCAGCATGAGTTTGGTGTTATACCAGGTGCTGGGATCAAAAGATAGATACAATATGCCTGCCTCATCCAGAGGCTTGTTCCCTAGGGAGATGAAAACACTCACAAGTTATGACTGGCATGTGTGCAAGCAGTGGGGAACCCACTGGGAGAGGCAAGGTTCTGTCTGCCCTGAGGGTGGAGAGTCACTCGCAGACACCAGGGGAAACCCACAGCTCGCTTCACCCACCCTCCCATCAGCTGGGGAACCTGGGGTAAGTTGTTTGGTTGCCCTGACTCTCAGTTCCCTAATCTACAAATGAGGGTGCAGACTCCAGCTGTCTGTGAGATTTGTTGAACTAGCCGTGAAACAGAGGTAGGCTCAGGTGCTTTCCATGACCTAAGTAGAGATTCCACTGAGTCTTCTTGGTACAATACCATGCTTGACTTCACTTCCTCTATGTCTTATACTTAACTAATTTCCAGTTTAAATGAACTCTGCAAACAAAACACCTCATTCCACAGTTGGGTACATTTCTCTTGCAGAGCCCCTGGTCCACCTGTTCAGTCTTGTTCAGTGACACGTTGGCAGTAGAGTTAGAGGGAGACTTGGCTCGGGACTCTCGTTAATGCTTGCAGTTTCTTCTGCTGGAGATTTCTCAACCATTAGTGTGTGTGTGTGTGTGTGTGTGTGTGTGTGTGTGTGTGTGTGTGTGAGAGAGAGAGAGAGAGAGAGAGAGAGAGAGAGAGAAATTCTAAAAAAACTGGTAGGGCAACAGGAAGATTGGTAAATTGGATGTTTTGTGTTTCTAGTATCCTTCATCCAGAGATCATGAGTGGCTGAATGAGTACCCATTTCCTCAGCCATCAGCCATGTGCTAGGAAAAAATTTTGGTTTTAATGTGTTCCAGAAACCCCCTGGCAGACATTGAGACAAAAATGACCATAAGATGGAATTACTAACCTTTTTTTTTCATGCTAAATGTCTTAAATCCTCATGCCTCTTAATTTACATATCTCTTGCATGATGTCTTCGTCCAACCATGCCTATGTGGTTTACTATGTGTCCTTTTGATGGGAGAGACAAGAGACAAAGAGATTCAGGTGTCTTCTGATGGATTCCGTGACCACCTAAGGATGCCAGGAAGTGGTTTGGTGTTAGCTCTTCAGTCTGAATCATAAGTGCAAGAGTCCTTATAAAACAGCGCCACTGATCTACGGTGACAGAAATCTTGTGCTAAAGCCTGATGAGATTTAAGATGAAAATAAGTTAGTATTAAACACTTACACATCATTCTTAGAAAGTAACCTGGAGGATTCAGCACAAAAACAAAAGAAGCTATTCAGCTGGCCTTGGAGTTGTGCCCAGACAGCTATGCAGACACAATGCTTGCCCTGACCCGGGCAGTGTCCCCACGTGGGCTGAAACAGAGCTATTGTCAGAAAGAGCAAATCTTTATGCGGTGCAGCTCACCAGGAGCAGCCAGGAGACTAGAGCTCCTGTCACTCATGAAAAATCTTGAGAAATAAGCTTTCCAGCCAATCGTTCTGCCATTTTCAGAGTATTGTAATAGTTTAAAAGAAATTCTACTTCAAGATATGCTCTATAGAATGTTCCTTAAGATTGTTTTCTATTGTTGAAGAACTGACTTCCTTTCTTTTTCCTTCTTCATTTCCTTTTATTCTCTTTGCTTTTAAATTTCCCCCTCTCCCTTCATTTCTCCGTCTTTGTGTGTAGGAAAATCACTTTTTTCAATTAGAGTTAAGAGTGCCATGAAGTATCATTACAAATATATATTGAGGGGGAAGGATGGGGTATTAAATAGAGAGATGGAGAGTCTTTCATTTTCTGGTTCACTGCTCACATGGCTGCAACAGCAAGGACTAGACCAGGCTGAAGCTAGGAGCCAGGTGCTTCTTCTGGTTATCCAAACGGGTGGCAGGGGTCCAAGGACTTGGGACAATTTTTTTTGCTATTTTTCCTAATCGCAATAGCAGGGAGCACGATTAGAAGTGGAGTGCCTGGCATATGAGCTCGTATCTGTATGAGTGACAGCATTTTAGGCAGCAGCTTTATCCACTATGCCACAATGCTGGCAACCTCTTTTCCCACTTTTGTGACCAATTTTAAGCTGCTGCCATTTTAGAATAGGTTGTAGGTTTTTTGTTTTGTGTGTGTGTGTGTTGTGAGCCTCTTGATAATCACCAAGCACAAACCTATAATAGACACGAAAGTTCATGAGCAAGTTATTAAAACACTACTGGAGAAGATCACCTAACCACAGAAGAATGTAAGAAGGGAGAAAGAAAGAAAGAAAATACAAAAAGCTGGAACAAGTAACAAACTGGTAGTACTAAGACATTACCTATCAATAATTGCCTTAAATATCAATGGATTAAATTCTCCATTAAAATGTTTAGAGTGATGAATGAGTAAGATAACAAGAACCAATTACATGCTGCTTATGAGAAACTCACCTCTAATGACACACAGATTCAAAGAGCATGGATAGAAAAGATACTTTACACAATGGAGCAAGCTATAGTTATATAGACAAAACAGACTTTAAGTCATGAACAATAGGAAGATAGAAAGTCCATGATACAATGATAAAAAAGCAAATTTATCAAGATGAAATAGCAACTATAAACATTTATAAAATATGCACACAGCATTGGAACGGTGAATGCATATAGCAGATACTAACATACTTAAAGAGAGAGAAAGTCTTTAGTATATTAATAGTAGGGCACTTGAAAAATTTATTTTTAGCAATGGGCAGATCATGCATACAGAAAATCAATAAGGAAATAAAAAAAAAATTAAATTGCAGCCAGATGAAGTGGCCCTAGTAGGCATCTCTAGAATGTTCCATTCACCAGCTACAGAATTCACATTTTTCTCAACAGCACATGGAACATCCCTAGGATAGACCATATGGTAGGCCACAAAACAAATCTCAACACGTTTGTTTTAAATTGTAATTATATTGAGTATCATTTCCAATTAAATTGTGATAAAACTTAACGTCAGCAACAAAAATAACTTCTGGGAATTATCAAAGTTATATGGAGAAAAATCAACATAATCTGGAATATCCAATAAATCAGTGATGAATTTAAGAAGAAAATTTAAAACTTTCTTGAGATGATAATGAATACACTGTATATCAAGGCCTATGAAATATAGCACAAAGTTTTAAAAAGGATTGTTAAGGCAATCCATGCATCCATCAGAAAAGCAGAAAGATCTTAAATAACCTTCCATTTTACCCCCAAGATCTAGAAAAACAAGAACACACCAAATACAAAATTAGTGGGAGGGAATAAATAATAAAATTGAAAACAGAAATAAATGAAACAGTAACTACAAAATAAAAAAGATAAGCAAAATGGGAAATTTATTATTTTTTAAATTGCACAAAATAAATATTAGACTATTAAGAGAGAGAGCAGTCTTATTTACCTCCAAATAATAATACGATTACCATTATTATTTTTAATTGTATTTTTACAGTGTTACTTTATTTTCTTCCTTTTCCCATACTTGCCATGCTGTGATCATTTATGCTTCACAGAGTTAAACCTGTAACTGTAAAATGAATGACTATGGGGACAAATAGTAGGGAGAGGGATAGAGAGAGAGAGAGAGGAGGAAGAATAGTAGGGGGAGGGATGATCCTCTATATTTATAAATCTGTATCGTGAAAAATAAATAAAAATTAAACAAGACCAGAGATGAGAAAGAAGACATTATGACTGACATTTCAGAAACACAAAAGATATGTGCCAACAAAGGTAAAAGTCTAAAAAAAAATGGGCAAAATCACAGACATATTCACTTTGCTAAAACTGAATCATGAGAAGATGGAAAATCTGACCAAAAACCAGTAATGAGATTGAATATGCAATAAAAAGTTTCTCAGGAAAGAAAAACTTAAGGCCAGATGGTTTCATTACTAATTTCTATCAAATATTTAAAGAAATTCTTCTCAAATTATTCCAAAAAAGAAAAAAAAATAGAAGACCAAGGAATTCTTTGGAACTCATTTTCTGAGGCTAACAAAACCAGACAAGAATATAACAGGAAACTAAATCTACAGACTGATATTCCTGATTCAAAAATTCTCAACAAAATACTAGTAAAAGGAACCCAACATCACATTAGAAAGATTATTAATCAATATCAAGTGAGATTTACACAGCAAAATAAAGGACGAAAATTGCATGGTCTTCTCAATAATTATAGAAACGATATTTAATGAAATTTCCCATCCTTTGATGATAAAAATTCTGATATGGTATAAAAGGAGGGTAATAAGCCCCTCTAACATCAACCTAAGAGGGGAATAGCTGCAAACTTTTGAGAATTAGAACAAGACTAGGATACCCATTTTCACATTTATTCAACAGTGTTAACAGTCCTAGCCAGAGCTCTCAGGCAGGAAAAATAGGGCAGCCAATTGGAAACAAAAAAATAAAACTGCTACTATTAATAGATAATATAATTTTAAATAAAAAACCCCAAAACTCCACAAAAAAACCCTACTAAAATAAACAAATACAACAAAGTTGCAGACATCAAATCAACATCTCAAAATCAGTAGTATTTCTATATACCAATAGCAATGAAACATGAAAAGCAATTCCACTTATAATAGCTACAGAAATATGTCTGAGGAACACATTTAACAAAAAAGATGAAAGATCTTGACAATGATGGCAACGGAGACTTTTTTTTGCATAAAAACACACAGCAAATACAAAATGGAAAATGAAATTGTTACAAACTAAAAAGCTCTGCACAGCAAAAGAACCAGAATAAAGAGACAGATTTCACAGTGGGATAAAACATCTGCAAACTATACATGTGATGAAGGATCAATATCCAGAATGTGTGAAGAGCTCAAACAACTCTACGGCAAAACCCAAATAATCTAATTTAAAAATGAGCAAGGATCATTTTACAAAACAAGGGTGTCGTACCTTGCAAGTGGGATTTCTTGAATTTGATCCTTTGTTTTTCATTTTTCACCAATTTATTCATTCATCATGCTTGCTAGAAACGAGCTTACATCAAAACCAGAGCATGTGGTTTCATCGAGTGAAGGCTGGCCTCTGATGCTGAAACTCTCTTGGTGAATGAACAGGTGTAGCTTTAGTCTTTGGCGTGAAGGATGCCATTGCAGCAGGTAGAGGACTCCTGAGACCTTGTAGTCCACACACCTCTATGAGAGAATGGGTCCTGGTGGATTGCATGGGTCCAGCCAGCTGTTTCTTTAGAAAACAGCCTTGAATTTGTTCCAGTCTTGAAAAATGGGCCTTCAACTCTAGAGTTTCATATCACAACACAGTGTTATTCAAGATGAAAAAGAAATTTTTTTTTCCACCTGGAGAGTTTGCTTACAAATGAAAGTGTGTATAGAATATTTGTGTGTGAAATACTCCAAAATGTTGAAACAAGGGCAAGGACCCAGTAGAGAAGAGGTTTGGGACTGGGAATTTCTTGAAGTGGGTCTACCAGTTACCCACCACAGTCAAGAAACCTTGGCAGTGTTCTCATTAATTATCCTCTTATATGATTACAGAACAAATTAATTGCAAAATGGAAACTGGATAGAATGCCTTCATTAATGTGGTGAAAACTGAGTGTATTTTAGAGAATGTCTAGAAAAAAGAAATTATTTTATTTGTAAAGGTAGTAGTTAATTAAAGCAATAATGTCATATCAGATATGAATTAAATATGCATGTTCAGTCCAACCCATTAAAAACTCCAAAAGTTGCAAAGAAATCCAAAAAGAGCTATGCAAAATTTGCATAAACTCTAAAACTTTGCTAAAAGACAGAGAAGGAAACTTAAGTAAATCCAAGCAGATTCTGAAATTCATCTGGAAAAGAAACTATAAAACAGCCAAAGTTACCCTACCAGGCATTAAACACACAATTAAGCCTTGGTAATTACAATAATTTCTGCCAAAGTAATAGATCAGTGGAAAAGTATAGGGAGTTCTAAAACTGACTTGTGATGATTGGGGATGCAATGTAGGTTTCAGATGGAATTTTAGATCAGGGCGGAAAAAACATAGCCACTAAAGTAGTAGGGCAAAATATAGGTTATTATAAAGGAAGTACACATTAAACAATTACTGCTCAACCTAGCTAGCATTCAGAGAAATGGAAATTAAAATGGTGTTATTTTTATCTATTGGATTTACTGGAAAAACCAATAATGTCTAGTGGTGGTGAAGACTGGGGAACAAGCTCTTTCATTTACGATGGTGAAGGTGTGAATTAGTGCAGCCTTGAGGGATTGACAATTTTGTTGAAGTTATTGTAATTTATAACAGTTCCTCTTACAGTCATTTGTCTCAAAGAAAGGTTTGGCCATGTGCCAAAGGTTTTATATACAGAAAGGCTCATTACTTTGATAGTATTACTGGGATTGTAAAAAAAACTGGAAGCAGAACGGGGATATTAAACAAGCTACGATACCACAGGCTGTGCAGTGCTTTTAATTAGGCAGCATCTAAAAGGAATAAAATAGATCTGCATAAACCACCAGGGAAAAACTCCAAGACAGATTTTTAAATAGATAAATCTGGTTGAAAGATAATCCACGTGGGATGATACTGTCGATGTGCAAGATATTGCCATAAAATTTTGTGTTTATTGGCGCACATATTTTCAAAAAGAATGCTTGAAAGGATACATGCCAAATTGATTATGGTGGTTTTCCTGTGGGGAAGAGTGGCAAGCAGAACATTGCGTTTTTGTCATTATTGTGAAGTATTTGGTACAGTAGGCACAGAAACAGAATTTCCAGCAAAAGTAGAAAAGACAAGGGGGATTGCTTCAAACTAAAAATGTTCCTGCACAACAAAGTAATAGAATGAAAAGGTAACCTACACCATAGAAGAAAATATTTGCAAGTCATGTATGATAAGGATTTATTACCCAAAATACACGAAGATTCAAACATCTCAATAGCAAAAAAGCTTACAACCTGATTGAAAATAGTCAGGCACTTGAATAGATAGATACCTTCTTAAAAGATGTCTAGCAGGTAGATGGCTAGCAGTTACATGAAACTTGCTCACCATCACTAATCCTACAGGAATGCAAATTGCAGTCAAATGAGGCATCCCGTTACACCTGTTAGAATGGCTGTCCTCAAAAGGTCAAAGTTAATGAGTGCTGACATGGATGTAGAGAAGAGGGGCCGTTGTGCAATGCTGCTGCTAGAGCCACGTTTTTGAAACTATAATTTCCTTTAAAAATTAAAAATAGAAATGCTGTATTTCTTGGTGAATCTACTATCAAGTATATAGTCAAAGGAAGTAAAGTTAGAATTTCTAGGAGGTACCTGCATCCCCATGTTCATGGCAGCATTACTTATGATAGTCAAGATATAGAAGCAGCCTAAATATCACTGACACATGAAGGGATAAAGAAGACACAGTGAAGTGGGTGTTGTGGAACAACAGCTCTTGTGCTGGAGTGCTTAGCTTCTTGCTAACACACATCCTAGGAGGCAGGAAGAAATGACTCAAATGTTTGGGTCCCTGCTACCACCTGGAAGGCTTGGATGGAGTTCCTGTTTCCTGGCTTCAGCCTGGTCTAGCATCAGCTGTTGTGGGCATTTGGGGGGAGCACTATCAGATAAAGATTCATCTCTCTCTCTTCTGTCATTCAATTAAATAAAAAAGTGTAAGAAAAAAAATTTTAAATGGTGTGAGATACACACACACGATGAGCTACATTCAGCCTTAAAGAAGGAAATCCTGCCATTTGTGACATTTTAGATGAACATGGAAGATCTCATGCTACATGATATAATATAAACATAGAAAGACAAATATTAATCTCACTTGTGAAATCTAAGATCGTTGCACTCACTGAAACTCTGAGTAGGTGGTTGTGAGACGTTGAGAGATAAGAAAAAAGGGGAGATGTTGGTCAAATAGTATAGTTTTCATTTACATGAGATGAGAAAGTCCTGGAGCCCTCTTGTACAGCAGTGACCACAGCTGATGTACTGATTACTTGAAATCTACTTACAGGATAGGTCTTAACTGTTCACACATAACTGAGATGATCGACCAACACTGATTATTAACAGGCTTAACTGTGACTGTTTCACAATGTATACATTCTTTAAAATCTCAACTTGTGTATCTTAAATATATATCATTTATACTTGTTAATTACACTCTAATAAAGATGCATGTCCTGACCATTGTCCTCAATGTGGAGTACTCCTGCACTCTGGCCTGCCTTCAATGCCTCCAGAAAAGTGGTCTGCAGTGACTCGGGACCCAGAGACTGGAGTTTTGGCAGAAAACCTAGCAGTCAAGCTTTCCAAATTAATCGTGTCAGCCTGTCTTTCTTCTCTGTTTCTCTTGTTTGCAGGTTGCATCTTTTTAGAATAAGTAAATATCTGAGGAACATTCTAGAACTCATGTTTACATGATCTCAACTTCTCTGCTGGTTTGCAGAGCTGCTCTAAGGTGCATTTACAAGTATGCCCCTCGATACTGTGAAAACTGAAAATCCCCACTGGATTGTAACCGTTTCTTTTTATTTGAAATTTTATTTAAGAAGCAGAGGGAGGGGAGAGAAAGAAAAATAAGTGGGAGTGAGGGAGAGAGAGAGAGAGAGAGAGACAAAGAGGAGAATGTTGCTGGCTTATCCTCCAAATGCCAGCAATGACCAAGTCTGGCCTGGGACTGAAGCTGGGAAGCAGATATGCAATCCTGGTCTCCCCCATGGGAACCCATCACTGCAGTCATTGCCACTTTTTCTCAGGGTCTGCTTTGTGGGAAGATGGAGTCAGAATCCAGAGCTGGGAACTGACCCCAGGCCCTCCAATGTAGGAGGTTCATGTCCTGACTATAGACCCAACTGACATTCTGATGATAGAATCTTACTTAAATTATGACTGAGTATCATTCACACATCCTATCACTTTGTCTTCTTGTTTTTCAACCAACATTTGGTGGGGATTGTTTAGTTGTGATATTAGTGCTATAGCTGTCTGCAGCCCATGTTATTTTGCACAGCCTCCTGGCAGGACAGAGCCGGAAGAACCAGGTCATCTGACACCTGCTCCTTTCCCAGGTAATGCGGTCCTGGGGGAGAACAGGGGCTTTGGAGTCAGAGCACCAGCATGCAGACCTTGCTGGTCACCAACTCTGTGACCTCCAGAGGATTGTTTGTGTCCTAAAGTGGCTCTTGGGAATCTAGACCCACCTAGTAGGAATCCCTAGGCATGCTCTTAGAAGGTAACGGGATACCTGGTATTCCCCACTTGGTTTCATTCTCCCTGCTGGGTTGGGTTCTGTGGCTGGAGGGCATTTTTTTCTGCCCATTCTCGCCCACATCCCCTCCCAGTGGCCCTGCTCTTTCAGGAAGTGTGCTTCTGCCGACCTCTGCTGGACTCCCAGGACCTGCTCAGAAAGTGTTGTCAGGGCAGGCATCATGGCGCAGCAAGTGCAGAAACCCTTGAAGATGTCCAAGTCCTTATCTGACCACGTGGTATCTGGCCCAGGTTCTGCTTCCCATCCAGCTTCCTGCTGTTGGGCCTGGGAAAAGCAAACTCTGACCCAAGAATTTGGCTCCTGCCAACCATGTGGGAGATCAGGCTTCAGCCTTCTCCAGCCCTGGGGATTTAGGGAGTGAACCAGAGGGTGAGCTCTTTCCCTATGTCTCTCTATTTCCGCTTTTCCACTCTGCCTTTCACATCAATGAAACGATCTCCAGAGTCTCTGTGGTATGAGACTGAGTACCTTTCAGTGGGGACTGAGCTGGACTAGACCCAGATCTTCCTGATTTCTTGTTAAGGTTTCTTTGCTGTGGGGTATAACTGCTTTGTGCAAATTGGTCAGATTCTGGAACATTCTATCATGTTTCACTGCTCTCAGTCAGTGAAAACAGAGGAGCTTTGTTCTGTTTCTGATGAAATGTGGATTTCTTTCGGGAAAGGTAATAATTAAAGAGGGAGTCTTGCTGACTAAATTAAAGAACTGAAGAAACACTCATATGAGCTGATTTCTGAACCCTAACATCAAGCTGTTTGCTGTGACGTGGTCATATGTTTATTTAGTGGTGAGCTCTCATCTCCAATGTTTAGAAAATCGGGCCAGGAATATCCACTTTAGGTCAATGCAGTTGCTATTTTTTTAAAAGGAGGATTAAATATTACTTTGAGTGATTATAAAAATAATGTCAAGAAAAGGAAAATTGGAAATATAAGAAAATATCAAGAAGAAAATAAAAATTACCCACACCTGTCGTGCAAAGATAACCACTGTTAACAACTTGTTGATTATTCCTTCTCATTTACTCACATGTGATGGAATGTGAATATAGTTTTAAAAGTTGAGATCGTACTTTAATGATCACACTTTAGTGAGGATATAATTTTGTGACTAGTTTTTCACAATGTAGCATCAACATTTCTTATGCCACGAATGATTCTTTTATAGTATGATCTTTAAACACTGGATATCATTAAATGCTCTAACTATGACTGTGCAATTACTAATTTGCCTCTTGTGCTGTTAGGTTTAGCTTCATGTGTTTTGAAATTTTTTTATTAGGCGCCATAATCATGCATTTCTGATGAATCACTTCTTTTATCCTTATGACACGTCCCTCTCTGGTCCCGGAGGTCTGGAAAACATCTCTGTTTAGATTTCTTGTGTTAAAAGTGTAGCCTCCGGGCCTGGTGGCTAAAGTCCTCACCTTGCACGCACTGGGAATATGGGAATATGGGCATCAGTTCTAATCCCGGTGGCCCCATTTTCCATCCAGCTCCCTGCTTGTGGCCTGGGAAAGCAGTTGTGGACGGCCCACGGTCTTGGGACCATGTACCCTTGTGGGAGACCTGGAAGAGGCTCTGGGCTCATGGCTTCAGATCAGCTCAGCTCAGCTTCGGCCATTGCGGGCCGACAAAAAATCTTCCTCTCTGTCTCTCCTCTCTGTTTATCTGCCTTTCCAATAAAATAAATCTTAAAAAATAAAAAAGTGAAACCTCCAGCTCTCTGAGTGCTGTCTCGGGAGAGCTCTGTTAGTGGCTGCTGAAGGAAACCTGGAGGATTATGAGACATGTGGCTTTGCCAGGCAGGCAGCAAAATAAGTGAGTCTGAGAGCAGAAACAAAGCCAAGTGACATCTGGTGAGGTGAGCTTATGTGATACCCAAGTGGAGGCTGATGTAAAGTGTCCTGGCCACTCCTCTCCTTGGGGAAGACAGCTCTGTGACTTATGAGATGACTGGACCCAAATTCATGGAGGGGATTGTCCCAAGAGGAGAAAGTTTGCTGCTGGATGCAGTCTTGTCCTTGCTTACTAATTTTCCTTGCTTAATTAATTAATTCAGGAACTGCCTGATTGACTAAGTGTATATCTTTAATTGTATAGTTGGCATTGCTGATGAGATGATGTATGTTGAATTACTGTAAGTAAAAAAGTTACTTTGCTTTTGATTCTGATTCATCCTAATGGTACGTGTTCATGTTTTACTGGGCTTGAGTGAAATCATTACATTAGTGGAACTGCCATCAGAAATTGCTGTAAACATTTCCGTTACACTAATTGCCATGATTTAGTCCAATCCTATATACAAAAATTAAAGAGTGAAATGACCCTTTTATAGACTTTAGTTATCTTGTTTTTGTTTTTCTTAGAACATAAAAATGTGGCTGTAATTTGCCTGATAGAGATAGAGTTTCAACACAAAGATAGAATTTTAAAATTGAACAACAGTAGCTTGGCAAGAAGGAAGTATATTTGCTGTTAAGAATGTCATCACCTGGACTCGGCACGACAGCGTAGTAGTTAAAGTCCTTGATGTTTAACCTTGAACACGCCAGGATCCCATATGGGCGCCGGTTCTAATCCCGGCAGCTCCACTTCCCTTCCAGCTCCCTGCTTGTGGCCTGGGAAGGCAGTTGAGGACAGGCCAAGGCTTTGGGACCCTGCACCCACGTGGGAGATCCGGAAAGAAGTTCCTGGCTCCTGGCTTCAGATCGGCGCAGCACCAGCCATTGTGGCCACTTGGGGAGTGAATCATTGGACGGAAGATCTTCCTCTCTGTCTCTCCTCCTCTCTGTACTTCTGCCTTTCCAATAAAAATAAATAAATCTTTGAAAGAAAAGAATGTCATCACTTGAATTTGTGTGGAATTGTGTTGCAGGTTTAAGTAAGATCCAGCAATCAAGTTTGTCCTGGAATGTGTATGCTTGCTGTAGGAATTCCTCCTGGGTTAGAATCTCTTTTGTGGATGTACTAAAAATATATAAAGCCATTTCCAAGGCCTTTGGAGGCTACCAGAAATTGGTTTTAGTTGATGACCTAGTCAGCTGGGCAAGTCAGTTTGAATGCCAAATGACAGCTGACTTGTTGGGCGATATTGATTATGGTTGTGCTTTTGCAGCTCTAAGACATTGTTGAATAAATGGGATTGGTTCTGTGCATATGCTGTTTGCAAAGCGAAAGAAGGCTGTTTCTTCTTTTTTCTCCTTCTTACGTTGAACTCTTTTTCTCTGCATAGTGGGTTTCTTATCTCTGTGTCTGCCGGAGGAGCATCCCCCAAATGCAGGATATACTCAATTATCTGCTCATATTTAAGAAGAGGGAGAAAAACCAACGGGAGACCCAGGACAGTGAGATGTGCGTGGTGGCTAGAAATGTCCTGTGAAGCCAGGGATTCCCACGCTGCTACATCTTTGGCTTTCCTAGAATCTCAGCCATTTTTAGGTATCATTGTGTATTTCTTTAAAAAAAATCTTTTTGGTGTAGCTTTTGTGTGATTGAAGGAGAGAGTTCAATTGGCTTTGTGCCATTTATCACACTTCCTCTCATTCATTTTTGAGGATCTTCATGTGCTGGGAACTTGATCAAATATAAAATTCAAAAGATGGCACAGCAAAATCTTTGGCATCTAAGGTTGAGGGTGTGGGGGCAGGGAGAAAATCAGCCAAGTTAATAAATGAATGTGCAGTGAAAATAGCATCAGAATGCATTTTAAGGTTTAATATGGATTTGCCAACAGACGTGAGTCTTCAGACAGATAGGTGGGAAAGGACGTGCACAGCGGAGGAAACAGCATGCAGTTTGGTGTGGCTGGGCAACCCAGAGGTACCTGATCTCTGGCAGCCCTGGAAGCCACCTGGCCTTGTCACACTGCTCTCCTTCCTGATTCCCAGACGCAAGAATCCCAAATCCTGACCTTGCCTCCTGACTCCTTTTGTCCTTCAGACATGTCTTAGTCATCTTAGAAACACTCTTGGATTTTCTTCACTGAGATCCTCGGGTTTCACCTGGTTGTGTTGCTTCTGCTATTTTCTGATGAATTCCTCTAGCCGGTGGAGGACAGCAAAAACTCCCTGACACAACCTTCTACTCCCCAACTCTCTGGCAGGGAAGTGGCAACAGGATGGGTAATTAGGTGCTTAACATTAAGTTTCAAGGAGAAATCACAAGCATATCAAGGAGAAGGAGAGAAGGAGAGGAGAAGGAGCATATCAAGGAGAAGGAAGGAGAAGGAGAGAGAGAATGCCATGGAGCTAAGGATGCAGTTAGATATTGAGCTGAGATGAGGAAATTGTGAATTTTGGAGCAAGACTTCATTTGTCCAGAATTTGTTTGGAAACTTGCCCTGGATGAGCTGATGCATGTGCAGAGCCTATATCTAAAAACAAAAACAAAAACAAAAACAAAAACAAAAACAAAAACAAGGAAGGTGTTGTAGATGGTATCCCAGTTGTTTTAAGTATGGGGCACATTTGTCTCTCCCCCTCTCTTCACTACTATCATTGACAGGCAAGAACAGAACCTCTACCCTGTGCTGCTTCGTTTCTCTTCCTCCCCTCTGATGGGAGTGTCTTTTTATCACATTATACCATGCAAGGTGGTTGATGCTAATGTGCGAGATATTTGTTCTGTGGATGTCCCACTCTGTATAATTTAAAATCTTATGACAAATTAAAACTTTTTGAAATTTTATTTTACTTCAAAGTCAAAGTTACTGAGAAGAAGAACAGGACAAAGGGACAAAGAAAGATCTTTCATGAACTGGTTCACTCCACAAATGGCCATAACAGTCAGAGCTGGGCCAGTCCAAAGTTGAGAACCAAGAGCCTTTTCTGGGTCTTTCATATTGATGCAGAGACCCATCATTTGCTGCTTTCCCAGGCCATTAGCAGGGTCCTGGATAGGAAGTGTAGTAGCAGGGACTAGGACTGGTGTCAGTACTAGAACTGGCTCCACAGGTGGAGGATTAGCTTACTATGCTACCATAACTGGACCTAATTAATTAAATTCACTTATTTGAAAGGCAGACACACCCAGACACACATACACACACAGAGAAAGGAGAAATAGAAACAGTGATCTCCAAACTACTGCTTTATTCCCCAAATTGACTGTAAGACCTGGAGTTGGACCAGGTCAAAACCAGGGATTAGGAACACAACCCCAGGTATGCCATGTGTGTGACATGGACCCGGCTATATGCGCCATTGTCTGTTACCTCCCAGAGTGTGCAATCAGGGGTTGAACCAGAACTTAAACCCCGGTACTTCAGGCCATCACAGGCAGGGTCTTAACTCTTAGGCCAAATGCCTATGCCAAGAATTTGACTTTTCTCTGGAAAAAAAATACTTCCAGGTCAACCACAAGAGGGTCTTGAACCCAGAGGCAAGAATGATAAGAAGGAGGAGAGGATGCTGGGGGCATCGAGCTCCTGGCTCCTTTAGGAGGAAGACTTGGTGTGGCCTGAAAGACAAGGAGCTGTGAAGAAAATGTATCTGTCTCAGTCACAAATGGAGAGTTGCTGAGTCATCAATACCACTTGGAGTTCTGTGAGTGCTCAACGATTTCTTCTAGGCACAAGCCAGGTATCTTGGACTTCACTAGCTGGTGAGGACAATTCATTCCATCTCATGAATATTAACCTTCCTGCCTGGATTCCTAGATTCGAGTGTCTTGCTGGTCTCCTTCCATGTGAGGATGCCTCTGCGTGTCCCTGAATCAGGGCTGCTTGATGCTCCGTGCTTTGAGCTGTTCTTCACAAGCACTGCTGCTCCAGCTTCCCCTCCACGGCACTCTGTTGGGAAAAGTTCTAGTTCAGGTTCACTACTCTAAAGTACTACAACTCAACAGGTGAAGCAACTGCAGAGCCTGGAGCTGAAGAAGCAAATGATTTAAAGATTTTTTTTTTTTTAATCCAGGAGAAAAATTTGAGGGGACTCCGAAGAATTCACGGGAAATTCACATTTTCTGATTCAATTTTTCCATTACATTCTCTGAAACCCACTCAGGCAAGCTTCCCAATGGCCAACTAAGACCAGGTTTGTGGGATGCTCCGTAAAGCATCCAGCACTACCTGCCTTCTCCACTCTGGACCATTGGTTGATCTTAGTTTTCATGGGGATACTTTTGTCAAAAATGAATTATTTCACAGAAGTGCTGTTGTTCTTGCATTATGGGTCTTCCACCCTCCACCCCGGGGCCAGGTCCTCCATCCTGCAGTCTATAGACTCAACTGTATTTGTCTGAAGTTCCACCATGCCTCAGTCCAGATGTGAGCCTTTGTTTGCACAGATTTGTGCTAGGAGGAGCTCAGAGGTTCCCTGACTCCTATTTTGTGAAGCAGGTTGCTTAAATACACCCAGAGATGCTCACATTTGGAGTTTGTGAAAGTCATTTCCTTAGTAAGGAAATTCAAGTTACCCAAGAATACATGGGAGACCACTTGTGTGGGTAGATGTGAAGTCATGTCCAAATCTGAGAGAGAATTTTTATTAGTTGGACTGTTTCCCTTTAGTTTCTCTTTTTTTTTAGACTCCAGCTTGCCAGACCATAGAAGACCGAAGGGCAGGCTCAACTTCATTGTTTTCTCTGCTACAAGCCCAGCTGTGCTGAAAGGATCTTGCATAGTGAGTCCATATCCCTTCTTCCCACCCAGAAGTCATATGGAAGCAGAGCCAAAGCCCAGCTACAGAAGTCTATTGATTTATTCTAACCTGTGCTTCATGTAACTAGAGATGCTGAAAAGCTTTGCCTAGTTGCACAGAATTGAATACAGTCAGCGAAGCCCATGGTCACCTGACCTTGTGTATATTAGATGAGTGGATTAATCAACCTGAGACTAGACACCTTCATGCATGAATATGGCTGTGAGTTGCCAAGATACCCCAAGAATGTCCTATGTGCCTATTGAAGCAGGAATCCAAAATTAGAAAAATGCAAATGGCTGTTGTGCACGCACACAGTGGAAGAATGGGCCCTTGCCAACTCATCTGGCTCCCTCTAAAGCCCAGGGTTGCATCTTCCCTGAAGTAACGAAGCTGTGGGGACGGGTATTGATCAGAAGAGGAAAGAAGATTTCAGCTGCCCAAAGGTGCTCTAAATCCTTTGGAAGGAGCCAGTGTACATATCCAAATAGATAAATAATTGATTAAGGCAGGTGTGTGGTGGAAAGGAAAGAACAATTCTGAGATTATTTATGCCCCGTAGAAGTCAATTATTAGACCCACAAATGTTTCATTAGCTTGAAACTCTTTCAAATGATATCATTTCATTCTGTCTCTCTTGTTGCTAGTCTTTAATTCTTCTGCCTCAACACTGATGACACACTTGTGCACACCATGCAGCGAAGGGTTTGATTTCCTTCTAACTCATAGATTGGGTAGAATTGATCTACAAGTCATCAAAATTGTGTGGTGTTTTTATTTGGGCGGAGAATAATGTGTTTTCCTGTTATGATCCATAGTATCAGCTGGTATTCGTGGTCAGCCTGCTACTTCTCCATTCAACAGCCCTAGGTGAGAGCTGTCTACAGCGACCACAAGGCTGTTGGGGTGAGTCCTGCTGTTCCTTTGTGGGGAATGCCCTACTGAACATGTCAGCAATGGAAGAGACAAAGATCAACGTGATTCAAGTCATAAATCTGTTTTCACAAGATAATCTTTTGGGGACAGAGAATGGCCTCGTGGTCAAACTCTGTTCTATAAGAGATCAGAATTTCAGAGTTCTTTGTCTCATGCTCCAAATAAAGGCTTTAAAATGAGGTATCACAGGAAAAGTTCTTGAAGATGCTTTGGCTTGCTATTTCTTTAAAACTTCAGCTATTGGGTTGGTGCCTTGGTATTGTAGGCTATATCTTCACCTGTGGTGCAGGCATCTCTTATGGGTGCCAGTTCATGTCCCTCCCCTTCCTCCCCTTGCTTTGGTGTGATTACTGGCGTGATTCTACATACTTAGTGCTGATCTAGACTCTGTGCTGTGTTCTAGAGAATTTGGCATGCTAAAAGCCATGCTTGCTGCCTAAACTGTTTGGAGAGATATAAGCACATAGTAGATGATTTCCCACCAGGTTGCAAATGCAGCCCTCTGTGTAACACAGGACCCATGGGACACTTTACTCATTAGCTCAAGTCACATGAGACATCTTGAAAAGCAGGTCTGTAATTTTATGTATACATTTTGGGAGAGTAAACTTTCCTAAATTACAAAAATAATCTGTCTTGTTCAACAGTGAAGAAATGCCTCAAGCCCAAAATGAAGTCAGGTCAAGTTTTATGGGTGGGTGAGATCAAAATGTGTTTCAGAGGTTGAGGGGCAGAAGTCAAAAGGGGGGAAAAGTGGGTGAAAAATACCAGAAAGGGGCTAAGCAATAGTACAAAGCTGAGAAAATAGGAATGTAGGGTTAAGAGGGCAAATGATGGACTGGCCTTGAGCAGGAGCAGGGTCAATTCTTCCTCTGAAATCAAGATGGAGAATGACTGTGGCTGCGACAAATGTGTGTATATGTGTGTTTATGTGTGTGAGCATTAACACACAGGATTGAAAGTTTAGATTGGTTACTCCTTCATGGCACACCAACCAACATCCATTGAACAAATGTTGCCTCCTAAGTGCCAAGCATTATTCTGGGCACTGAGATGCAGCAAGGAGCAGGTGCACTGAATCCTTGCCTCCTGGCGTCACAGGAAGAAGTGAGTCATGTGGAAATGAGAGTCCAGAATGATGTTGTACACCTGCTGAAAATGTGGTGGCTTTGCCTTGATGAGGCTAGTCTTGTACTCTCCAACATCTATGGATCTGATGTGAGAACCAACTAGGAACATTTCCTTTTTGATGGTTTGGACATGAGTGGAGTAGATGATGATGGATACCCTGACCTGTTTTTCCAAGAACTGGCTCCACCAGTGGACTCTGTTGAACTTAACTGTTCCCCTGTTAGAGTGAGTTGAATTAAAAATGGAGAGCTGGCTTCTGCTGGCCACTCACACTTTTTCTTGAGAATCTGGAATTGATCCTGAGAGAATGATTTAATTTTTGTGCTTTCTTCAATTAAAGAAATGTAAATTCAAGAACTGTGGGGTGGCCATGCTTGGCTTTCTGTATAGGGCAGTACTGAAAAACAAAAAAAAAAAAGCGAATTAGTTATGATACAAGTAAAGAGAGAGATAGGGAGGAAAAGTCATTTAGCTTGAGAGAGAAGGGAAGGAAGGAGGGAGACTGCAGAAACAAAATGATTCACTTATCCAATAAGGTTTTGACTATCTTTGTGTCAGGCATGGTACAGATGCTAGGAGACATTGTGGCACAGTGGGCTAAACTTGAGTTAACTATATCCTCTATTGGAATGCTGATCCAAGTCTCAGTTATTCCACTTACCATTTATTAAACTGATAATGCTCTTGGCAGGCAGTGGATTATGGCCCAAGTATTTGAATTCCCAATACCCAGTTGCAAAATCAGGATGGAATTTTGGGCTTCTGGCTTCAACCTGGCCCTTCCTCAGCTGTTGGGACCATTTGAGGAATGAACCAATAAATGGAAGAGTTTTCTCACTTTCTTTTTCAAATAATAAAGATTTTAAAGCTATACAGTACCCTTCCAGAGGCTTCCATCCGAGAGAGCAGGGGGCCATGTTCACCCTGCACAGCTCTCTGATCCTTGATCCTGGTGTGTTGTAGGATTCAGCTCCATTTTCTGACTTCATTTTCCCACTATCTTGTTTCTTTTGATAATAACTTCTCTCCATTTTATACCCTACGCAACTTGAGCAGAATATTACTGCCAAATTTTAAAAAATGAACTCATTAGCATCTGAATGTTGAAAATAAGTCTAGCCACATGATCACAAGCTTCCATGTCCACTTGCTTTATGTAACAACCCTGCAGTGGATGATGGATCTGTCCTTGCAGAGCCAGAAGCTCCTTGGAGTCTGTGGCAACACAGACTCATGAGATTATTTTACTTTGTGCCATGGATTATGCCTTTTGATTTAAACATGATTTGGTAGGATAATCAGTTCCTAGTTTTCTTAGTCTTGTTCCTTTCAACTTATCATAGAGAATGTTTCCCAAATATCAGAGGTGGCAATGTTATTGTTATTTCAGAGGCAAACTAAAGCACAGGTGGATTTTTCATTCACAGTGTTAGTGAATTAGTGGAGTCTACTTCATTAGAGGGTTTTAAAAGAATATTTATGTATTGAGAGATAGGAACAGAGATTGATTAATAGATAAAGTTGATTCATTCCCCACATGCCTTCCATGTTCAGGTCTGGGCTCGGCCTGAGCTTGGAACTGGGCATTTAATCCAAGTTTCCCAATTAGTTGGGCCATCTCTGCTACCTTCCCAGGGTCAGCAGCAGCAGGGAGATGGGAACAGAGGCTGGAGGTTATTGTTGGACCTAGCCACTTCCCTAGGACACTAACATCTGGGTTTTCTTAGCAGGAGGGTTAACTTGGCTTAATACTGCCTGAACCAGGAAAGTCTATCAGGTCTTAGATTCAACTTGAAATCTGCCCCTCAGGCTTAAGTATGTGATAAAATAGTTACTGCTTCTATGAACTGAATTGTGAAAATATATATCATGAAATAAAGTTTTTGCAACTCCCTCCATGCATATCTTTTCAAAATTAGAAAAAAACTGACCAACTAGTGACAAATTATTCTTATCTCCAGTTTAAAATTTTTAGGTGAAACAGTATTTTTGAAAGCTACACTGGGAATATTTATAACTCTTCATCCTTGATATGTGAGGAGCATTAAACATTCAGAAACCCTGAAAGCTCATTTTTTGGGTGAAATTTGAGTGTAATTTTAACTTTTTCTAATGGTCCATTAACTGGGCATTTTTCATTTCATCAATGATCAACTAGCCAACTAGAAAGAACAATTATTCTTTTAAAAAACTTGAAGACAAAAAATACAGATCTTAGGAATATCCATAAATTTTATGACTCTGTTTTAGAATTCATATCATTAATAAACTTCAAAGGCAGAAAAGATTCTTTGTGAGTAAAATTTGGTGAAACTAAAGTTGGGTGAGAATCACTTTCCTATTTTTTTTGTCTACTTTTTGTTGTGAAAAAGTATGAAGTTACACACAAGAGAAGTGAATAAACAATGAACCCTCAGAGTGTCACTGCAGGGGAGTCTTTTTACTTTGTCACCTTGCATCTGTTAGTCTTCTTTTTAGCTGAGACATTCTGAAGTGAATTTTAAACATTTTTAACACTGTGACTTTGCTTCAGTACTTCAGTATGCATCTCTAGACAAAGAAGGTGTTCTGTTATATAATCACAGGGACCATGTGGCACCCCAAGAATTCTTTAGTATTGTTTAATAGCTTATCCACTTTCCATTTTTTTGCAACTGTCATTTCAGTTCTTTTTTTTTTTTTCCAGTGTTTTGGTTATTTGGGATCCGTTTGGTTGTGTGTCTTGGGTCTGTCTCCTCCCTACTCCCACTCCCTTATTTTTACTCCTCCCATTGACTTAAAAAGACTGGATGTCCTCTGGGTGGCTCCACATTCTGGATTTATCTAAGGTGTTCCTCAGCATGCTGATGTGTTTATCTCTCTATCTTTTGTATTTCTTTGAATTCTAAGACCATCCATGCTTTGAGGTGTAATATTTTGAGTTTTACTTCATATTGTATCTCATTAGAAGGGAAAAATGCTGTCCGGGTTATTGAAGTTTAGGGAGGGCAGGATTAGTTGGGGAGGTCAGCTGGTGATAGCCAGATGGTCCATTATAATGTGGTGGTCTTTCTATCAGTCACCAAACTACCTAGCTCTTGCTCAGTTCTTCACTCTTAGCATCCTCAATCAGTTTATGGTTGTTTCAAGGGCTGCAGAATAATGATTTTAGAATGTCAGCTTTCCTTTATTATGCACTAGTCAAAAAACTTTTCTCTCATCAACTAGCATTGGTTTGTTACTCTGAAATCTATCTCATTAGGAAGCTTTAAGACTTCTATTTAATTGTGAATTTCAGAGTGTTAATCTCTCAGTGTCCATTACTGACCATTGAAAATGGTCACACAATAATACCATGGTATCATAACAATATGGCAGAACTCTCAGTCCCTAGGCCAGAATCTGATGTGTGAGAACCAGACTTTTCCTGAAGATTGTGCTTCTAGGTCCACATAGGTGAGGAACATTGGCAGAGATCTGTGTAGAACAGTGTAGAACACTCTGTAAAGTTTTTAAGATAAAAATGTTTCCCTTTACCTGTGATGGCATAGTGATTTCCTTTTCCCATTTAATTTCTAAACATAAAATTAATTTATGCTTTTTGTAGTGTGTACAAGCCCCAGATAGAAAGGGGAAAAACTATTCCAAAATGATTTAACCATTTTTTATTCTAAGAGTTGAGACTTCATGGGACTGACCCATGGGACAAAGGCTTCTTGGATTTGAGGGTGTTTGCCAGAAAGTTTTTCTGTCTCTATGACCTTTGTCAACAATCCCTTGTTAGTAGGTATCAGATTAGCCTCTTATGAGCATGATCTCACTGATGTTTTAACTGGATCTTGTGTGTGGCAGGATTACGATCTCCCCAAGGATGTTCATGTCCCAGTTCCCAGGACTCGTGATTGTGCAATACCACAGACCATTGGGAATTACAAATGTAGGTGGAATTGAATGTATTCCATGCCAGCACAGGAGTCTTTGCAAGTAGCAGAGGGAGGGAGGTGAGAGAGCTCCAGAGAGGGAGGCCTGTAGGAAGATACTTGTCCAACACAGTTGGATTTGGATGTGGAGAGAAGGAAATGTGAGCCAAGGATGTGGTTGGCTCTAGAAACTGTTGTGGATGACGTAGTGGCCACTTCTGTAGAGTTTCCAGGAGAGTACAGCCCCGCTGACACCCAGGTTTTAGATTCATTTTGGGCATTCGGCCTTTATAACTGTAGGATTATAGATCTGGATTATTTTAAACTACTAAGATTGTGGTGGTTTCTCACAACAGCCAAAGACAATATAATCCCAATGGCTGCTGCATCCAGTATAGCAACTGGATAAAGAAAGAAACGGAAAGAACACCCCAAGAGATGTTTTGATTATACAGGTGAGAGATATCTTGAACTAGGATGAATACAAAAAGCAAGCTGCATCTTACATGGCAGGAAACAGGTAACCACAATAGGAAAACAAATATGATTTTAGCTGCTGCCACATGCCAGCAGTGTGTTAAGCCTTTCTGGAGCATTTTTTTCCCCTTTAGTCTTCGCAACCATCCTAGGAGGTTGGATTGAGGTGGGTAGACAGATGATGATTCCACTTGTGAGGTTTTGACTTTAGGATGTGAGAGCGACACATATTCAAGAGAAATGTCCTTCAGATTTTGACTTTGGGCCTTCTGGACTGGTGATGCCCGGGTCATACTTTCCAGATGCTGGGCAGCAGTCAGAGCTGCAGGCTGTGGTCAGTCTCACTTGCATGAGGGAAAACAGCCTGTCCGCTGCTCAGTGCTGTGTTGCTAAGCTAGGTTGCTCAGTAGGTTAAGGTGGATTCAACGCATTTTTAACGTATGACATTTTCAATTTACAATGGGTTTAGGAAGAATGAGTACCATGGTTAAGTCCAACAGGATCAGAGGGTCTGGTACCTGCTCATGGTATATAAAGAGGCAACCAATATTCAAACCCATGTGCCAAAACGTCAAATCTCTTGTTACCTTTTATGTTCTCCCTAAGTTTTCATTTTTAAGATATATTAATTTACTTGAAAGAGTTACACACACACACACACACACACACACACACACACACACACATGCTGATTCATTCTCCAAGGGACTGCAATGGCCAGGGCTTAGTCAACCTGGAGCCAGGAACCAGCAGCCAGATGTTACCCACATGGGTGAAGGAGCCCAAGTACTTGAGCTATCATCTGCTGCTCTCCAGGGATTTTAGCAGGGAGCTTGATCAAAAGTAGAGCCACCCAGACTTCAACTGGAGCCCATGTTGATGTTGCAGGAGGTAGCTTCATCCATTACACCACAATGCTGGCCTCCCTAAGTTCTTTTTTTAAAGATTTATTTTTATTATTTTTTCATTGGAAAGGCGGATATACAGAGAGGAGAGACAGAGAGGAAGATCTTCCGTCCGATGATTCACTCCCCAAGTGAGTGCAACGGGCCGATACTATGCCGATCCGAAGCCAGGAGCCTCTTCTGGGTCTCCCACGCGGGTGCAGGTTCCCAAAGCTTTGGGCCGTCCTCGACTGCTTTCCCAGGCCACAGGCAGGGAGCTGGAAGGGAAGCGGGGCTGCCGGGATTAGAACCGGCGCCCATATGGGATCCGGGCGAGGACCTTTAACCACTTGCGCCACCGCGCCGGGCCCAGGCCTCCCTAAGTTCTTAAATACCATTACATTTTAATGATATTCATTAAGTGACCTCTGTTACGCTTTGGGGATGGAGGTGAAGCTGTACCTGGGTTAGCTTTTCCAGGAGTCAGGGACCCTGGATGTAGGCTATGGGCTTAGGATGCCTCCCTTCACCATCATCCACACAGGATTTGTATTAGCTCTAAGAGTACCTGTAGGCCCCCAACAGGTGCAAATGACTAATTAGACTACATCAAAATAGTTCCTGCAATCGAAATTGGCCCAAAGAATTAGCCCAGGAACTTTTGCTTTCGGAGATGTCATAGAACTACTCAGAGTACTTGATTATAAGAGGATAAATGGTTAGCACAAGCATCACACATATCTCTTGTCCTATGATAGTGTGAAACTGTTTAATTAAGGCATATTCATAGAGATGGATCCCGTGGGTTCCGTTGGAATCCTAGAGGCTCATGCTTCACTCTATCTTTCCTGACCTGTTGGCAGGTCTGGTGCTCACAGATGTGTTTGGATGTCAGGGTTGACTGCTTAGCTTGTAGGGAGATATGGAGAGGGGTATGTTTGACTTACAGATAGGGCACACAGCTGATTCTTAGCTTATGGTCACCTATTGTCCCTGCTGCTGGTTTATAAGTTACTTGGGAAGGAGTGGCGATTGGTTCCTCTGCCCCCAGTTTCTGGACCACAATGTCAGTGAGATCTAATGACAGGCGCCCTTGAACGTGCCAGGCTGCACTTCGTCATGTACAATGTGGTGAATTTAAAGTTCACTAACCCCATAGACTAGGCTTGAACCTGACTCATCCCTGAATTTCTCTAGTGTTTCTTTTGCGGTAGCTGAATAGGTAACCCATGTCCTCTCAGAGTAAGACGATTCTCAGTCACTCTTGAGCTGTTTTTGTTTTTTAGAATTGCTCTTGAACAGTTAAACTCCCAGTGGGCTTTTCAGAGTGGAAGTTTACCATTCATTCTGTCAGCATGAGCTAGCATTGTGGTAGGCCCTTCCAAGGGTGAGTGTCATTGAATACTCTCAGCAGTTCTGCATGGGGAGATATTACTGTTATTCCCATCTTATGGATGATGAAACTCACATTCTGGGAAATCACATAATTTGCTCAAGATTATCAATGACCCTGGTAAATTGGAAAGTGATCATCTCTTCTAAGTCACACCATTGATTTTATTGGACAAACATCAAAGCTTTCTTTCTCCAATGAGCTGCTGTTGTCATTTGGCCATGTTATCAAATCAAGGGAAATCCCTTCTCTTCTGGCTTGCTACGGGCACAAAATTTGCTCTCCTCATTTCCTGCTGTAAATACCTGAAAGGAGAGGATGGAGTGCAGGTGGGACAAGGAAGTAGGACCTTCTTTCTGAAAACCTCAGTGTTTGAAAGGATAGGACTTCAGAAAGCTTCCAACCTGTAAGTGACAGGTGCGCCTTTGGTCCAATATAGGAGGTATCAAATTGCGAACACATTACTTTTTATACCTTGTTCACAAAATCAAGTAATTATATCTCAGGTAAGGGCAGGGGGAAGAAAAGGCTGCAACATGGGCTGTATAGTGTACGGTTGATGTCACAACAGGTAGCAGATTGAATTTAACAAGCCATATGGGTTATAATTGTCTAAGTCTGATTAATTCATAATGTTTATTCTTTTAATGCCTTATATTATGATTTGTTATTATTTCATGTAATTACAGTGTAAGTCCTTCACCCAGGCATCGCCGAGGACTTTTAGGGAATTGTAATAACCCCAGATCATGACAAATGACACCCCCATCTCTCTGCACTTCCTCTGGGGCTTGTTTCTCCTGGGAGAAGTTTCACAAAAGAGCAAAGTGAGCCCAGAGCAGATGGTGTGTGTGTGGCCGGTGCAGAAATCTGCTCGCAACCGAGGAGAACTTGACACTGAAGGTGGAATAATGGCTTTCTGCTCAGTTTATTGTGAATTCTAAATGGGGTGGATGAAGGCTGTAATGATGGCTCTTGTGAGGTGTCTCCTCTGGCCTTCAACATCTGGTGAATGCCGAGATTGGCAGACAGACGCAGGCCTTGGCATCACACTCTGGTGTCCGGGTTTTTCGTTTTCAATAGACTGGGATGTTGCTGGAAGTAATGTATCCCTGGTTTGTTTGAGAAAGAGAGAGAATGAGAAAATAACATTACTTTCCAGATTAACTTCATCATGATGCATTTAGTAAAAACAGACTCTTTTGCATATCATTATGAAAATGCTACAGCCTCTTATGTCAAAACCCAAGATCTTTTAATGATATTTTTAGCTCAAACATAAAATTAAGATTCTAAGTCCTGGTTAGCCTCTGGCAGAGACAAACTCAAATTGTTAATAAAGTCAAGATAGACTTGGGAAAATTGGCATATGTCCTGAGATCCGGTTCAAGCCGAGTTGGTATGATTGATACCATGTAAATGAAAAAGTTTGTGTTCTGAAGATAACAGATTCAAGGAGTAACAGTACAAAGTAATGCACAGAAATGAGCAGTTTGGTGTTTACCAGTGTTGGAATTTAATAACTAATAATAATGTAGGCAAGATGTTTGGAATGAATATTCGTGTTAAGATTAAATCAAGAAAAACTGAAATTTAACGGAAATTAGGTAAGTAAGTAAGAGCAGCTGGTATTGGGATAGTATTGCCCTTCCAGGAGGCAGTAGTGGTGGATGTGAAGTGAATCGAGGACCATGCAGTGGAGCGTAATGAATACTAGTTAGAAGTCAAGGCAAGAGCTCCAGCTAACAGGGGCTGGGACTACATCAAATCAGGCAACTGCTTGGAGACCCTTCCTCTACCGTAACCTGGCACAAGTAGAGACCAAAGTCTCTTCATGTTGGAACTTGCTATCATTTTTAAAAAATATATTTGTTCTTTATTTGAAAGGCAAAGAGAGAGAAGGAGAAAGACAAAAGTATTCCATCTACTAGTTCACTCCCCAAATGTGCACTACAACAAGGTCTGGACTAGGCCAAAGTCACATGCCTGGAACTCCTTCCCAGTCTCCCACGTGGGTGTCACGGACCAAGTACTTGGGCCATCCTCCATTGCTTTCTGGACCACATGCAGCAGAAAGCTGGATCAGAAGGAGAACAGTTGGGACTTGAAGAGCACTCCTTCACAAGATGGCAGCATCACAATCAGTGACTTAAACCCTTGTACCACAATGACAGCTCCGACATACTGTGATTTTTTAGGGAGGCTGAAGTCTTTGATCATATGAGGAAATGGCCCCCAATTACTCTCATGCCATTGTTCTTGTTCGTGTGGCAACAACCTTCATTTTGAGCTGGGCCCTAGCAGTTTGAATATAATTTGTTTTAATTTAGTTTGAAACAGTCAGGGACAAATGGTTTACATTTCCTTTTCCCATAGAAGGCTTAGGGTTTGATAGAGGGGTATGGAAACTTCTGATTCTTCTAAGACGGGGCTGTAATGTGGCCATGCCAAGGACTCTGCATGTCAATCTGGACCCAATCCTGCAACTCTTGTCTGCTCCTGCCAGCAGCTGCCATCGGCTCCAGCTGCTTGAAATCTGGGCCCGGCACTCTAAGATAGGTCTTGACACGCTGTGTGAATGTGTGTGTGTGTTTGTGTGTGTATACACATGTGAATGTGCTCACATGTGCATACATGCCTGTTCACTCTGTGACATAAAGGGTGGGAGCAGAGCAAGTAGCTACATTTGGAACTGCACCAACTATACCTGCATACAGCCAAACCAAATTCTCAATCTGGGCCTCTCTGCTCAGCATCTTTTGGTGTATTGAACCAGCAAAGGAGCTGGTGATAACAAAGCCAAGAGGGCCCAGACTGCTTGGTGGTCCAGCTAGCGGTGGCCCAACAGGTTTCAAAGCGTGAACATTGGCACACCTGCAGAACAATGAGGATGTCTCAGACCAGCTGTTTTTGTTGTCTTGTGGGCAAACCCCAGGGATGGAGATGTCATGCTTCATCAACCACCCCTGCGGCTTCCCCCAGGGCTGGGGGGAGGCATCTGGTGTTTATGTGGAGGTATTTTTCTGAGTCAGAGTGGTCCATTGGGAGTGTGGGGCAGCTACGCCCACTCACAGATCTGCTTGGGCCCTGCAGCTGTTGCTGCCGAAGGCTGGTCAACAATACTGCAAATGACTTTTTTTGAGTGACTTTTTAGAGGATTCCCATGGGCTGTCCCAGAGCCTTAAGCAGGAGGGGCCAAAAGATCATCTAGACAGTCCTAGTGCCTGTAAAACTATGCCGTAAGGGAATTCCGCCTCGCTCCTGCCTTCTGATTGCCATCTATTGGTTTCCTGTAATTACTTTTTACTTTTTAGCTGACTCTGCCTCAGTCCCTGTCAAGGGTTCCAGTTTCTGGGTTACTGTTGGAGCCAAGTTACAGCCACACCTGCAGTACATGCCTCCACTGCCTGTTGCTACGAATACAGCAATTGGCAAGGAAGGCCCAAGCTCCGCCCTCACGGGAAGACAAATGACACAACAGTGACACAGAGGGAAACTGAAGACAGGGGATACTAAAACTTAAAGGAGAGATCTCAAGGGGAGCCCCAGGGGAACTGTAATCCCGTACTTCCTCCTGCCCTACCAGCAATGGACAGCAAGAACACCTGTCGCCTTCAGGTTCTCTTATCTTGGCTGAGAGGGACAAAGCTGTGGGCACAGCAAGCAGAGCAGGGAGGGCCTCAGGCTCCAGCTGGAGTTCAAAAGGGTGCCATTCGAGTGTCAACAGTCATCAACTCACAAGGGTTAGGATTTGTTCCACTCACTTAGTTCTGCATTATATCAAGGAGCTGATGACTGAGGTCTGGTGATGTTACTTAACCTCACTTTTAATAAGCATGTGGCTTTTCTTAGCTGACTCTGGGCAGACATCTTGAGATTTCCTGCTTGATATTCCCTAGGAAAGCCAGCCCATGGCTTCCTGCACATACTAGCTATTAATACATAGTTCTGAAATACATGCAGAACACTGCAATTTCTTATTGCTTTTCTATAGTTCTGAATTACAAGAGGCACAAGGGACTGCCAGCACACATGGGATTGGAAGGTCCAGAGCCATCACTTGCCTTTTGGAGGCTGCTGCTCCCCCAGAAGGCACCATCGAATGCATTGTGGGGATCGCCCCGTCACCTCATTTGGAGCAGGGATGAGCAAGTGGCATTCCTTCTGCCTGGGACCTTCTCAGTATTGGGCCAAGCTATTCAGCGTTTGAGAGGATACAGAGTGACAGTGGACAGATGGGCCCAGTGACAAGTGAGTCCCCTTGTGGTGCTCCTGTCACAACTGAATTATTCTGTCATTTATCCTGTCACCAAGTCAGCCGATCCAAGATATGGAAGAAGAGTGCTTCCAGTGGGAATTGGCTCTGTGATGTGTGTGCTTTCTGGATCAGACTGGCTCTGTTGCTGGGAGTAGAGAGAGGGTCAAATTGGGGGAGAAGGCTGTGCTGTGAATGACATGCCAGTGGCAGGGATAGTGTTTCACATTATCTGCTGATTTGGATTGCATGAATTTGTTGTTTTGTGTGCTTGGGATTTCAGAATATTTTTACATTTACATAGCAAACTTTGTGATTTTAATTTTGTGTAACCGCTAACTCTCCTTTATCCTGCCAGGCTGGCCATTGGACCTACTGGGTAAGCCATTGGTTAAGGATGATCTTGTTCCACATTATAGCAACAGTGATGAATAGCTGGTTGCGACTACTCATTCCACTTTATGTTAAGGCAGGCCCTGTGTACCCAAGTTCAACAGATAACTCTTCGGTTGCTACTGCGTTCTGGGAGTGAGAAGATGGATAAGGCCTGGTTCGGCAGGGAATATACCTGGTTAGCCAAGAGAATGGTAAAAGAAAACTTGGCTTAAAAAGAGTATTCCACTATCCAGACCATCTCAATATGTGTGAGTGTGTGTAAGTGTGCAGAACGAGGATAGGGAGTCTTTAGCATTACATTTTAGGGCTCAGTTTTTCTGGACCTTAATAAGCAATTATGGGGGCTAGTTCTGTGGTAGTAAGCTTCTATCTGAGGTGCTAGTGTCCAATATGGGTGCCAGTTTGCTGCTCCACTTCTGACCCGGCTCCTTATTTTGTGGCCTGGGAGAGCATCAGAGGACGGCCCAAAGCTTTGGCACCCTGCACCCATGTGGGAGACCCGGAAGAAGTTCCTGGCTTTAAGTCGGTGCAACTTCAGCCCTTGTGATCATTTGGAGAGTGAACTAGCAGGTAGAAGATCTTTCTGTCTCTCCTTGTCTCTGTAACTATGCCTTACAAATAAAAATAAATAAATCTTTTTTAAAAAAGTGATTATGGATAAATACTAGAGACACACAAGCAGAAGGCTCCCATGCCTCACGATCTTACTGACCTTGGCATTTTTTAATTACCAGCAGCAATGATTTTCTTGCTTTTCTTTATTTTCAGGAACAGGAACAAGGTGCGACAGCCACTTTTTGTGTGTGTTTTCAATTACAGCAGGTACTGGAAATTGGCTATCTTGTAAACCTACCTTTTTGTGTATTTTAAGGATGTAATTTTTACCTCATTTACAGAAAACTTCAAAGCTATACAGGCAAAAAGAGAAGAATTCAATGGAATTTAGCCATCCACTATTGCCCTCAAGAACTATCACTTAAAGTCAATCCTGCCTCATCCATAGCCCTCCCATTAACTCCCCTGCCTCTTCTCACTCAGCGCAGATTGACATGGGGATAAATCCCAAATGCATGATTTTATCTGTGATTATTTGGGTCCTTGAGTGTCTGACTGCTACTCTGTTGGGAAATGGTGTTTGACATTCCTGGTCCCCATTACTCGCATGCCTTCCACTTGCCTGGGTCCTGTGTATCTTTAAAGTTAACATTTCCAAATTTCCCACCTTCTGATCCACCCTCCCCACTCATCACTGTTAATACCTTCTCAACACATCATTTATGCCACTGACTGGAAATAACCGAGCCATACTGATCACTGTATCATGATAATAAATTGCAGGATTTGATGTTAACTTTTGTCCCAAGAGAACAAAAGCCACATGGGTTTGAACATGTTGATTCATTTTTGTTTCTCTGCAGCTTGATGAAAGTGGTTTTCAGGGTCTACCTTGAAGTCAATGAGAATGCATCACATACAGCATCACCCACACAGGACTTCACGATCTTGTGCCTGAGCTTTAAAAGCACATAAACCGAAGAGTGTATAATCACTTAAGCAGATGCCTCAGTCTCAACTGCTACTGCTGCTGTTATCACCACTATTATTATTCAACTCCATGACAATAAATCCCTTTCATTATGCTGAGTGAAATCCCTTAGGGCTAGTAGCCTTTCTCAGGACTTGGAAAGCACTGGGCCGGTTGGCTATGGGCCAACTATGTTCTTAGAAAGAGCGAGGGAATCTGAGTGAAACTTACCCCAGAGAGAGATGACTCAGGGATGCTGCTATGCTTTTTATCAGAGGAAGTAATTGAATAACAAGATAACAATTGTTAAGTAGAATAGACAGCCAGTTGTCTGTTATCTGCAGGTTCCAGCCCTGCAGAGCCAACCAACAGTAGCCCCAGAAAATGTTTCTTTTAAAAAATCGTTTCTATGCTGAACATGTACAGATTTTTCCACTTATCACCATCCTTTAAGTATACAGCATAAAAACAACATGCATAGCATATACACTATCTTAGGTGTTATGAGGGATCTAAATTTTTGATTGAAAGTATATGGGAGGATGAGTTTGAATTATGGGTAAATACTAAGCCATTGGTTATAAAGGATTTGAGCAGCCAAGGATTTGGGTACCTGGGGGGGTCTTGGGATCCATCTCACCTGTATAAAAGGGACAGCTGTGTGTACATCTATAAATATATAGAAAACACACAAACTTCACTTACTACTGTATAATATAAATAGCATCTATAACATTAATTATAATGTATATACCTGTAATATTATAAAATCATTTTTTACTGCTATTCTACTGTCAAATTCCAGAGAGATTTTTGTCATGCTCCAGAAAAATACAAAACTCAGAGTAATTTTTTGATTGACCTATAGTGTTTCAATGCTTGGTAAGCATGATGAATATTTAGCAATCAGAAAGCACCTTTGACTATGACTCGAGTTAATAGCTTTATGAATCAAAGAGAATACCGAAGCACAAAAACCAGAATTAGGGGGCAATATAGATTGTACTCCTGAGGGCAGTCTCCTGAGGAAGACACGTGCCGGTTAGGTGGCAGAGCTGTGTTCCGTCCAGAATGTGTTGGGTCTATTGAAGATTCTGTTGTTTTGTTTCTTTTCTCTTCCTTTTTCCTCTTCTCTTCTCTTATTTTCTGAAAAGTACAGTACAGAGGAGTTTCCTGTTTTGCTCGGCTGTTGTCTGCCGGCTGTGCAGAGGGTCTCCGGGAGGAGAGGCTGGGAGCCCTCAGCTGGACTGCTCAGGCAGAGAGGTAGAGATTAGAGGCATCTCTAAAGGCCTGGGAGTTTGTCCCAGTTGTCAACCTGTGGTAAAGCTTTTGGACTCCTTGATCTCATGGGAAATTTTTTGGGGAATTGATACAGAACAGAAAGAATGAGATGTGTTGAGTACTGCAGACAAAAGTCCCTCAACACAGGAGAAAGTATTATTTTCTCTGGAGTCTCATGATGTCACACAGAGACAAGACAGCACTGGGACTGTCACTCCCACTGTGTGCGTCACTGTGGGATCTGGGGTGGATCGTACAAACACACCAGCCCTCTGTTGCTTCTGCAGCATCGGGGCTGACAGTAGTACCAACCATGTGGGTTCCTGGGAGGAGGCACTGAGAAGCCACATACAAAACGCCAGGCACCTGGCACAAACCCTGGCTTGACAAACAAGAGTAGGGCAGGGCTCCTTTCCGTCTCCACTTAGTCTTCACTCACTTGTGAGGTTATGTTGACAGCCATAGTCAAGGTCTCAAGGGAGCAATGAGAGGAAGTCTTTTTGTCTTTACTGTTTCCCTTCATTCCTTCCTCCTTTCCCCTTTCATTTTCAAATAAATAACATTAAACTTAAAAAAAAAAAAAAAAAAGAAAGCTCTGTGTGGAGGCCTAGCACGTAAGCCACCAGCTATGTCTCTGGCTGGTCCACTTCTGATCCAGCTCCTTGCTGATGTAACTGGGATAGCCGTAATGGAGGATGACCTAAGTGCTCTGACCCATGCACCTGTTCAGAGACCTAAAAGAATCTCCAAGCTCTTGGCTTTTCCCTGGCACAGCCCTGACCACTGCAGCCATTTGGGAAGTGAAATCAGTGGATTGGAGAATTCTCTCTCTCTCTGTTTGATTCTCCTTTCAGTTTAGTGAAAATAAGACTTTAACTAGCATCGATTGACCAAAAATGACTTAAAAAGTTTATTTCGCGTAAGTTTTACTTGACATGAGAACTTTCAGGAAGGACAATCAGAGAAACAGGTTGTATGTTTGGTAGACAGCTGTGCAGAAGTGATTAAAGGACAAAAGAATATAATTGCACAGTGAAAAACTGGGGGCAACGCGGTGGGGTCTCTTGTTCAAATTCTTCTTGGAATTTCTGTGAGCTGTTCCTTTCCTCTGGCAATAGGGAAGACCCTCTGGAGGGAAAATCTAATGACTGACTTTCAAGGAAGATCAACTGCGGGCCAGGTGAGAGTGGTTTTCTTGCTCCAGCCATTCTCTCAAATGCCTCCTGGCGAAATATTAGGGGAGCATCTCACCTCACTCAGTACAGAAGTTCAAGGCAACTGCAAGCTTTCCCCTGGGCCTCTTTTCTATGGGTGATAGCTCTTCGGATTCCTAGCATTGAGTCAATATAGATAGAAGTAGAGGACTGTTTGGATGGAAAAAAGTGAAAAGTTAGTGACCCCTGGATGCTCCAGCTTAGTCTAGTAGAGGTTCTCGACTTTGACAGACCTTGTAGTTCCTTCCCTCTGAAAACATCTTGTCAACACTCTCTACTACACAATGACATTCATCAGTGATATAATCTACTCACAAATAAAATCTCAAAAATATAATGTACAACTATAGCACATGAGTGGAAATAAAAATTCATCATTTAAATGTGTGGATGCTTATGTGCCACTGCATAAAAACCAAGTTATAGTCATCATAACCATGATCTTGAGAGCTACTGAGGTGGTTGACACAGGAGTGCTATGTCGGAGAGCAGCCTGCTGTCATGGGCTGATGTCCTCCAACAGCGGTCAGTCCCAGCTCTCTTAAACAGCACGGATGAACTCTCCCCAGTCTTTCCCAGTCAACGGGAAAATTCCCAGCACAATAAAATTGTGCTGGATGCAAAAGATTCTTCTGTGTTTGTATGCATCATGGAAGAAAGTTTAGGCTCAAAAAGTAAAATGATATTTGTCTGTAGGAACGTGGACATCACGTAAAAGTCATGAGGCCATGGATGGGAGAACTCTGCTGTCTGGGAATGTTATGTGGTACAGAATACCCAAAGGCTTGTCCATCCTGCTAATAATTTGGGCCATAAAAGCATCCTCCAAAAGTACCCAAGTTTCTCCTTTGAAGCAGTGCTGAATGCCGGAGGTTCATGCACCAGAGCTCACATGTCCACACAGGTACGACAGATGTTGAGCTGGGAGGGCAGCAGACAGAACAGGACATCAATGGCACGTTCAAGGCCAAAACTGATTGTGTAGATGGGCAGTCTGCAACTTCCCAGGCTTGAGGCAGTAACAGCCAGGCCAAGCTCATGCCTTGACAAGGAGACCCCAACTAGGCTGGTGTGCACTTGTCACTTGCTGTCCTTGCTCATGTTCCTATTCACACCCTTGTGGCCATGGCGGTGACTTCCCTGTCTGCACTCCTTTTCTAGTCAGCCAACCGGGCATGTTGGGTCCACTTGGCACGACTCACTTTCCTCCTCTTGCAGTTTTCAACAAGAGGATTACTTCCAAGAAGAGTGTGGTGTCAGTAGATCCTCGCCGCAGGCTCCTCTTTAAGACTGAGTTTGTGTTCTCAGATTACTGTCAATGAAGAGTAGGGGGGCTCTCTTGAAAGACAGAGGGTGGATTTTTCCAATCAAGACCTCTGGTCACTTTGCCCAACTTTCTACCTACACAGCAAGGAAAGGATTTGCCAACTCTCTCTGTGGCCACTGGGTCTACAGCATCCCAAGTGAAATCTGTTTACTTCTCTCCTTCCAGGGTAAGATATGAGTGAGCTCTTAGAGGCTTAAAACAGTTTTGTGTTTGTGAGCTGAAAGTCCAGGTGCTGATAAGGAGCCATGAGGGCCAGGTATATTCAGTGATGTTTGAATTTGAGCCTCTCTTTCACCCGCCCTGTCCAGACCGGAGTCCTGGCCTGCTGCCTGTCAGGAGCCATTAGCTTTGTGGTAACCTCCTTGAGGGCCATAGATGGGAAAGTGGGATAATATAATGAATGCAAGACACATGAGTGTGCCATGACACAAAGCAGGAGTCTGAGATGACACAAGGGACCAAGGACTCATTTCCTGTCATGAGTCCCCTTGCTCAGGGCTGGGACATGGCTGGCATTCCCGCTGGGCTCTGCACCTTTTCTGGGTTATCTTCTCAGCAAACTGAAGGTTAAAGTTCACCACATCCAATGATTTTCCTATTTATAACTGGTCTTTTACATTTCTAAGAGAAATATCAAGTCTCCCTTATTGATTGATTATTGGAAAAAACATGAGAGAGAAGGAGAAGAGACTCCGATGCACTGCCTGCCATGACCAAGACTGGGATGAGACCAAAGCTAGGAGCCAGAAACTCAATCCAGGTCTTTCCTATGTGGGAAGCTGGAACTCGGCTACTTGAAGCAACATGGCTGCCTCCCAGGGTGTGCCTTGGTGGGGAGTTGGAGTTAGGAGCTTGAGCATGGAGTCCAAACCAGACACTCTAACGTGGGATGTAGAGGTCTTAACTACTCCCCTTCTACATTTTTCTTTTGAATCTTCCCGTTTTGAAAGATTCTTCTTTAAAAGAAAATCTTACCTTACTATCACAGGAATCAGTCAGGTGGCCCTTCCTAAAGGAAAGCACTGACGGACATTTTTACTTGCATGTTAACAGGTGAGCCCAGCCACAAAGGGTACCCTTGCTCATTGGTTATGGGGACCTTTCAGAACAGCTAGAGCTTTCTTGTTCATACTCTGGCTTCTGGAATCTTCTTAGCCCCTCCTCACTACCAGTTTTCTTGTTTCTTTTAAAAGTGAGAATAAAAAAAGGAAAAAATGATACTAATTTTTAGTATCTATTTTTCCCTTCCCTTAAGTGATCCATTGTCCTTGACTTCCTATGACTTGAGCTTAGAACTACGAGGTTACTTCAAAAAGTTTGTAGGGGGCCCGGCGCGGTGGCGCAAGTGGTTAAGGTCCTCGTCTTGCACGCCCTGGATCCCATATGGGCGCCGGTTCTAACCCCGGCAGCCCCGCTTCCCTTCCAGCTCCCTGCCTGTGGCCTGGGAAAGCAGTCGAGGACGGCCCAAAGCTTTGGGAACCTGCACCCGCGTGGGAGACCCGGAGGAGGCTCCTGGCTTCGGATCGGCATAGTATCAGCCTGTTGCGCTCACTTGGGGAGTGAATCATCGGACGGAAGATCTTCCTCTCTGTCTCTCCTCTCTGTATATCCGCCTTTCCAATGAAAAAATAATAAAAATAAATCTTTAAAAAAAAAAAGTTTGTAGGAAATGACATTAAAAGGCAAGTCTATTCTGATGCAAAAAATATTTGAAACTTATGCATTGTTTTTTTTTTTTCATGAAGACTTTCAGAAGACCCAATATATGGGATGTTGTAAAACACAGAATAGGTACAGACAATTCTTGAAAAACACATCCGATAAAACCTAGCATCTCTGTGCACCATATGTGAAAACCAAGCTCCTGTGTGCTGCTTCCCACATGCACGAGGCTCCCCTGTCCTGCATGTAGCAAGCCCGATGGCAGACATTGATTTTATTTTTAATTGCATTTTTAGTTCATAGTCTTACTAATGAGATAATTAGCCATCTTATTAAGTTAAGTACCTTTGATTAGCAAGCCCCCAAATCCTTCTAAAAGAGATTTACTTTTCTTTTTCCCACTTGAAAGTCTTCTTACCCTCCATCAAACAGATTGTTTAGAAAGCCACGATACTCTCCACAAAGAAACAAGAGAGTAAACAGTTTTGGTAATTCCTTTGCTGATTTCTTCGAGCTGTGATAATGTTTCCCGTATTGCATCATGAAATCAAAGCAAAAAAAAAAAAAAAAGAGAAGACTCTCAATTTTTATCTTAAAAAATGGACTCCTAAACCTTCATAGCAATCTCAGTAAGGAAGATAATTAAGTGGAAATAGTGCTAACAGCTGATAAATTTTCTTAGGCATGAGGAATTTGACTCTCCCAAGGAACCACATTAAGGTAGTGGTCCAGTTACCTACTACTGTGTAATAAATTACCATAGAATTTAGCACCCTAACAGAACCATTTTATTATGTTCATAATTTCATTTTAAGGCCATCTCTTTAACCCACAATAAGTGATGATGGAAATATCTTTAAGGTATGAAATAATCTATACCCTTTCATATTTAATGAATTACTCAACCTAATCTTGCTCTGAACCATTAGCCTAGGAAATCAAAGAGATTTTATGAGTTTCTTTTTTATGTATGTAAATAGTTGACAAGGAATGCAAAAATTCTTTCTAACACCTTTAGTATGATCAGGTGACTTAACTGCTTGAATTTGACCTCACAGAGTTTTTCAGAGATATAAGCCAGTGTTTTAAAATAGGAGGATTTAACATAGAACTCCAGACTTTTCACTTGTTTTGGACAATGAAAGTTTGGGTTACCCAAACTTCTCCATGTGATAAGCTCACATGGAGAAGATCCGTCACTCCAGCTGACATCCAGCACCAACTTGCCATTCATGTGAAGGAGGAAATGGCCCCTCCAGCTGCAACCAAGTACCCAACTCACATCTCATGAAACTGAGTCAAGCTGATCTGTCCCTGTTAACCTCACTCAGATCACACAGTTTTGGAGAGATTTATTATAAGTCTGTAGAGTGTGTGTTGGGGGTAGGGTGGGCATCAGTTTTCTTCCTGAACCCACTTCCCACTTCCACTTCAGTACATAAATCTGGAACAGTACTGACTCTACCCCCAGCCCCAGAGTAAAAGCAAAATTCAACTTGGTCAAATCAGGCACTGTCCACTGAAGCCACTTCTGGAATCAGATGTATTATCCAATCAGAGCCAATGAATACCACTCTTAGATAGGTCTCTTTCATTTTGGCTGAAGTTATATTCCAGAAGATGTGAACCTGAACTATGAGGAGCCACTGGGCTGGAGCTAAGAATGAGGCAAACATCACAGCAGGCTTGGAGTGAGACATGGAGAGACAACAAGTCCCAATGACACTGTTTCAATCTGGGCACCACAGCACCTGAGACCATCTTTACCCTGGAACTTGTAACTGTATGGCTCAGCAAGGTCTGCATTTATTCACTTCACTTGAACCAGTTTGATTGGAATTTCCAGTCACTGGATACCAAGGAATCTTTAGGCATACAGGACAGGAATTTGGATCCTGATTTTCTCTTTATTCCTTCCTCCCTCCCTTGTCCCCTCCAGCCCTCTTCTCCCTTCTGTGTAAATTTGACATGAATTTCAGATTTTTAGAAAAATTTCAAAATAATACACAGAATCCTAGACACTGCTTATCCAGATTTCCCAAATGTTGACTAGTTGAGGTTTTCGTCTCTCTCTGCACATACATCTGCACAACACATACACATGTGATCTTTTTCTGATCTGATTGAGAGTAACTTGCAAACACAACACCCCTTTACCTCTAAGTTTTTACAGTGTTTTTTCTAAAAACAAGAAGGTCCTGTTAAATAACCACAGTGTGATTACCAAAGTCCATAGTCAGTCGGTATTGATTTAGTGCTATTATTTATTAACTTTCTTCAGGTACTCATTTCAATATCAATTTTATAGCAAAAGCAAGTTTTGGAACATATACTATTGGCACTGTCATTTCTCATTAGCCTGTTTTAACTTGAAACAGTTGCTCTTTCATGACATTCAACATTTTTTAAAGAGTACAAATAAGTAATTGTGTAGAATTACTGCCTGAAGTTTCCTCATGATCAGATGGGGGCTTTGAGTTTGAGCAGGAATGCAATTCCAGGGAATCTAATCAGGAGGCATGGAGTATCCCTTGGTCCCGTGACGGCCCATGTTAGTTTCAATCTTTTAAATAAGGTACTAACTGCAAGGTTTCTCTATTGTAAATGCATTCTTTTCCCCCTTTACAATTAGTGTGGTGGGATGGTTTGAGTCTCTAAGCACTCTGCTATTGCTCACACTTTGACTTCCTGGTTTTATGATTTTTACTTGAAATAGCATCATTATGGTAGTTGTCAAATAGCGAGTTTCCTAATATCTTCTTCTTTCATTGGCCTTCTGATGCAACTAAGAGTTCCACCCTCCTCTTTCTGTCTCACTGTTTCTGATTCTCACTAATTTGTGTGGAATCAAACATCTCAGTTCTATCTCTTGTGTTGTGATCTTGGCCTATCCTTGACTTGGAAGCACTTTGCAATTGTTTCTGACTCTGCCATTGGGAGCCTCTTCAAACTGACGTCTGTGTCTGACCTCCATAAATGTAGTGGGTAAAAGCAGAAGCTTGAAGGCCAGATTGCAAGGTGCAAGTTCCAGTGCCATACATCTCCTGGGAACCTTAGGTAAGTTCCCTAACCTTGACCTACCTTGGTGTTCTCACATGGAAAACTGGAATGGTAGCAGTGCCACTTCCCAGGACTATTGTGATGTTATGACGCTATATGACGCCACAACAGAAAAGCTGCTGGAGCCAGCATATTAAATGTTGGCACTTGAATTGATGTTGTGTCTCTGGCTTTGCATTAGAAAACAGTGTTTAACCTTTTTCCTTTTGGCAAATTGTGATTGCTGAAAGAATTAAATTGGACAATGGAAGTTAGGTACATGAAAGCTACTCTGAAAAAATGAACTGTCTTTCCTTTTCCCTTTGTAAGGAAGAGGCAAAAATGAAATATTATTAGAGATAAATCATTGTAATGCTATTTTTATTTCCCAGCAAAACTCTTCAAAATGAAGTCAGAATAGCCTTTTCTTACCTCTCCACTGCGTGGTGTTTGATGAGTGATGACCGTTGCCCCTGTTCAGATGCCAGGACCTGGCAGCGACTTGGAAAAACCAGCTACCTATCCTGGTTTCCTTCCTTCCTTCCTTCCTTCCTTCCTTCCTTCCTTCCTTCCTTCCTTCCTTCCTTCCTTCCTTCCTTCCTTCCTTCCTTCCCTCCCTCCCTCCTTCCAATTCTGCTTTATTGACCTCTTTCTGTGTTCACATTGCTAGTCATTCTAGAATTCTTAAAAACTCTTCTGTGTTAGTTTTGGCAAACACGTATCTCTTTGAATCTCAATGTCATAAACTAGAATGTATAACCAAATGCAAGTTCAATCTAAATACCAGTTAAGCTGACACACTCAGCAAGGAGCACCAGCTTCAGTGTGCCCCTGGCAAGCTAGTGATAGGAAGATTAAACTCCTACCACCCCCAGGCTCTCGTTTTGCCCACTTCACTAGTAAAGAATTCCTAGGACACAGCTCTCAGTATGTACCTCAGTTTTACAAATTTATTTATTACCTTTCATCCATTTATTTGAAAAGCAGAGCTGTTGAGAGATAGAGAAAAACCTTCAATCCACGAATTCGTTCTGCAGATGGTTGCAATGTGTGCGTCTGGGCCAGGTGGATGCCAGGAGCCAGGAATTCCATCCAGGTCTCCCATATGAATGGCAGGGGCCCAAACGCTTGGACCATTTTCTGCTGCTTTCCTAGGCACATTGTCAGGGTGCTGGATTGGAAGTGGAGTAGCTGGGACTCATACCAGTGCTTATTTGGGATGCGAGTGACATAAGCAGTGGTTTAACCTGTGCCACAGCACAGGTGTGCTCTCATGCTCTCTCTCTTTCTCTCTTTCCCCTCTATTTCTCTCTCTTAAATAAAGCACCCAATTTTGTTTTTCTAATACAATAACACAGAAAGCATCAATGTCCTTTTTTCCCCCATCTTTTTACATGTAGTTAATTCCAGCTCTTAGTGGGAATCCCTGCACCCCAGTCCAGATTCTCTCAGGAGATCCGGCTGTCCAGAGATGCTCTGCCAGCAGAGAAGACACGTGTGATCGGGTGCCATCAAGGTATTAAGCCAGCAGTCCTTCCTACGGCTACCAGCAAATACCTTGAGGAAAGAGTAGTCACCCAGCTTTGTACTAGTCCTGTGAGAGGAGTTTGCAGAGACCACAAAGCAAGAATTATCAACATCTTTTGTCATTGGTAAGAAGCATGTTTGTGGTATTTTGTTTACAAAATGAACTGAGCTGGGTTTTTTTTTTCATGTTCTTTATCTAGAGCAAGTTAAAATATGTACTGTGTTAACTGTGCAAGTATGTGTGTGTGAGTGAGTGAGTGTAACTCAACATTACTCTGAGAGGGATTATGAAAATGTAAATTCTTATGCATGTATGCTTTCGATGAATGTTTTTGCCAATTGGACTATCTGTATATTCAGTCAATGAGAATATGGCAACATCTTGCTTTCTAAAAATTGTTATTTCTCACCAGTTGAAAGCTAAAATGTAATAGTGATTTGTCTGGTTTTTCATGAGCAACATAAAGCAATTTAAGAAGTAGGTGTTTAATAAATAATGATTAATAATAATGCGATTTTACACCCTCACGGAGAGAAGTCTAAGTCAGAAGGAACATGAAAGGAGAAAAACTCCAGGTCCGTTTGGCAGAAAGACAGAAGTGAGCAGTTTCAAAAAGATTAAACTTGCCTCAAGTATAACTTTAGTCTCAAGCTTCACTAGCTTCTAATTTGTCACTACTTAGTCTTGCAAATGGAACACATCTGAATCCATGCTGATGAGTGCCCCATCTCACCACGTGCACTCTCTCTTTACCCTGGAAAGCTAAAATCACCCAACTAGACACTATGCAAGAAGAGTTGGATTCCTTCCACAGAATGAAGTACAAAATTTCAGTCGTCTGTCACCTGGGCCCCCCTTTTATGTGGCCCTTCTCCATACTTTCAGCGTTAGCTCGTGACATTCCCAATAGTGTGCCTGCACTCATCAGAATGCTCTCAGCTGAAGCGTGAAGCTTGTCATATATGGGAATAGGGTGTTTCCATAGCCAAGCCTAAAGCATGTGACGGTGGCTTTGGAACTAGGAGGTGGACAAAAATTGGACAGACTTTGAAGAAACTACTTGCTGGAGCCTGATAGCCTGGGAAGAGACTGACTGGGAGTGCAAAAAGGAGGGAAGGAAAAGATGACTGGAATCTGGTGGTTGTTGGAATTTGTGGTGACATGCAAGGCGGAAAATATAATGAACTAGCAAGTATGGCTAAGACGTTGCTCAGGCAGAATTTTGACAGTGCCAACTGGAACTAGCACACATGATTCAACCAGGATAGGGAAAGATGGACTAAGAAAGAAATCTTGTTTTTCAGCACATTTTAAAGGAAATACAATAGAATTAGTACTGCTTGAATTCAAAAATTAAACTATTTTATGGCTACTCCCTCCAGATAGCATAGAATTCTCTGATTAACCAATGACCTTGAGACAAAGATCAACACCAAGGTGGAACTAAAAGATAATTTTTAGAGATCTCAGGAGGATCTAAGTGTCTCACAGAAACTTTCAGATCAAAATTCTCCAAATACCTATATATGAGAGATTTTAGTAAACAGTAGAGTTTACAAGAACCTGAGGGGCATTGTTCTTCAGTATCCTTAACCAGTATCTTACTGGAAAGAAGAGCATATCAACAAGAGATGTGTGGGTATGACTTTAATGGAGATCCTTGTGAGGGTCACAATAAGTCTACATGTGCTTAAGAACATTTTCACAATTTTTGCAGGTCAAACCAATTTGGACTAGAAACTATACAGACTATACAAAAATATAAATACATCTTTGGAACTCTGACATCTTATGGCCATGAAGTAAACAGAAAATTTCTTAGCTGCCAAGTGTGGCTGTCTTTATTGGAAAGTAAAAATAATTCAGAGTGCAAAATTAAAAGCCCAAAGGGTACAGTTAAAATCTGAGCTAAATTTTACACAGGCAACAGAACTGAACCCTAACCAAGAGACTGGTAAAATATGCCGAATGGGATTGCAGAATTGTTATGGAGGAGTGACTTTTATGCATCTTCATTTGCCTGGTTTTTGAATCAGAGTGTTTATGGAAGTTATAGGATATCTGCCCTGCCACTGTACATTGGGTGTGTAAGGGGTAGAAAACTTGATCTTTAACTCACAGGCATTTAGGTTATAAAAAAAATCTTGGAGAGTGGTGCTTAGGGAACTTCATCCTCATGTCTCTGTGTGGCCATGCACTTTTTCTCTTAAACTGTACCTAGGGCTTGAATGGCTAAACCAGATAGTAGGTGTGTATTTAATCTTTAAAGGGCCTGCTGGCTGTTTCCATTGGATTTGCTTATAGTTGATAAAATTCTGGAACACAAGCTTAAGCCCAGAAATATTTTTGGAATGAGACCCTAGAAATTTTGAGAAAGAAATGTATTTTAATATATTTCGAATGAAGAAGGGATGTATTAGTGTGCCCAGGGGATTGTGACAGATGGCAGTTTCCAAAACAGTGACCTCAATATTATTTTCTATTCTATGTGCTCTTCTAGAATGTGCTGCTTTGCATTAAGGGGTAAATTGTGTATCTTCTCTCCCTCTTCATGATTGCCTCTATTACTTGGAGTGAAGCTATGATTTCCAAAGCCCTCACATGGTAAGTAAGCTTCTGCCTGGCTTTTATTCAGCACACTTGCCTTTAAAACTCAGTCACGGGCCCGGCGAGGTGGCGCAAGTGGTTAAGTCCTCGCCTTGCACGCCCGGGATCCCATATGGGCGCCGGTTCTAGTCCCGGCAGCCCCGCTTCCCTTTCAGCTCCCTGCTTGTGGCCTGGGAAGGCAGTCGAGGACGGCCCAAAAAGCTTTGGGAACCTGCACCCGCGTGGGAGACCCGGAGGAGGCTCCTGGCTTCGGATCGGCATAGTATCGGCCCGTTGCGCTCACTTGGGGAGTAAATCATCGGATGGAAGATCTTCCTCTCTGTCTCTCCTCTCTGTATATCCGCCTTTCCAATGAAAAAATAATAAAAAAAAAATAAATAAAAAAAAAAAAACTCAGTCACTAGCCTAGAAGCTCAGATCACAGGAAATGATTCTAGTGTGGATAGAAGCATCTGGTCTTGAACAAGGTTGGGCTCCAAGACTACAGTTAACCTTAAGTGGTTATTGTGTGACTGTTATCTTGAATTCCCATTTTCTAGGCCTCAGCCAAGTTGTCACTGCTGGTGCCACTGGATCAACTGAGGCAGAGATGAGCCTTTCCCATCCATTCATACCAAAGTTGTTGACACACAGACAAATTAAATGATTTTACTTAGTTTTATTTGTTTAAAGATACTAAATTGTTGTGTCCTAGCTGCTCCACTTCCCATCCTGCTCTCTGTCTATGGGTAGAAAAGCAGTAGAAGATGACCCAAAGGCTTGGGACCCTGCACCCACGAGGGAGACCTGGAAGAGCCTCTTGGCACCTCATTTTGGATTGACTCAGCTTTGGCCATTGTAGTCATTTGGGGGAGTGAACCAGTGGATAGAAGATCTTTCTGTCTCTCCTTCTCTCTATAAATTGAATTTGCCTTTCCAATAAAAGTAAAACAATCTTTAGAAAGTAGTAACTTTTATCTTATATTAGCTGAATTTGATGGTTTTGATGCCCCCTGAGCACATAATACCTGTGTATTTTTTTCTCCTGTCCTTCTGTTATGACTTCCTTTTAGAAGAGAGGAAGTTCCTTTGAGCCCTGCAATACTGTGAGTTCATATTCAGGCAAAACTTTCATTCATGGCTTTGTTCATGAAAAGCTTTGGAATTTAGAGAGGTATTAGAATGATTACACCTATCTGTAAAGATTAAAAACAGAATACAGAAAAGGAAGATAGGAGCCGGCAATGAATATTGCACTGTCTTTTGATCTCTTTCCATCAGCCTGATTTGCAGGCCCCTGCAAATGACACACAATCAGATATGTTTGAGAGTTCCTAGAACGTATGTATGTTTCTAAAAGCTCTGATTCAGTGTAGGGTGGTAATAGGGTCTCCCTCCTTTGAGGTACTACCACAGAATGACTCTTGACCTCTTAGGAACACTGGAGGCTGTCCCCACTGCTAGCTGTTTAGGTGGGAAGATGGATGAAGATCTGCTTCCTCTTCTTATGTTTCTGCAATAGAAGTTTTACTCAATCATTTCTTTGCAAACAACCCTTGTTAGGAGTCAATTGTGAGTCAAACTGGCCCTAAGGTAGAAAATGAATGCAAACAGCTAGCTGAATTCATTACTTCCTCCCCTCCCTCACTGTTCCTGCACCAGGCTCAGTGTGCCTGGATCCATCTATCACGAGGATGAATTACTAACCCAAAGGCTCCCCACAAGTTGCTCAGGGAAAGCTCCAGCTACTTGTCAAATAGGCTCCTTGGACTTGTCTAACCCTCACTAGGTTCTTATTAATACTGTTGCTGAAATAATGGCCCCAGCTGAACACAAGCCACCTGCTGTACTCTGTTGCACTCCGCTCAGTGGCAATCAGATGCCCTCAACCAGCGATGGGTGTTTAGGAGGCATTGGTTTAGTTGTCTTGTTTTCTTACAGCAGAATGCCCCAAATACCCCTCCCCATCCCCCCCAAATTCCTTTCTTTTGGTTTTCAACTTCGTTATATCCCTTAATTTGGGTGGTTTCCTCCATTCTTGATTTATTTATTTTATTTGAAAAGCAAAGTTAGGGAGAGGGATACACACACACACACACACACACACACACACACACACACACACACAGCCAGAGAAAGAGAGACAGAGAGAGACTCTTTCATTTGTTGCATCTGCTGGTTCACACCCCAAATGGCCACACTGATCAGAACTGAGACAGACCAAAGCCAGAACTCAGGAGTTTCTTGTGGGTCTCCCACATGGGTGCAGGAGCCCAAGCACTTGGATCATCTTTTACTGTTTCTGCAGTCACATTAGCAAGGAGATGGATCGGAAGTGGAGCAGCTGGGTCCCAAATCTAAATCACACACTGGCTGATTTTCTAACCCTTTATTTTGGCAGAGTTGGTAGTATATACCCGAAACTATTCTGAAACATTAAGTAATCTCAACTCCATGTTAAAGGACAAAATGCGTGGTTCTTGTGTGTTTTTGCAATTTTCCTTCTCTATTCCAATGCTTAGATTGTAAATGTAAATATCTTGACCAAAATTGTTTCAGTTGATTATCTGAGGTCCTTTAGGATGAAAAGTGCAACATGTCTCAAGTTTTCTTGGCAGAACTGGGAACCCCTTCATGTCTACCTCCCCTGCACCTCCCCCAGTATGGCTCCTGCCACTATGCAAAGGCCTTCGCCTTTCAGATGCTGTGATTACATCTTTGAAACCAACAAAAGGAGTCCGCGCTGGGCAGAAATTGCTAAGAGTCTACAATTAACAAATAGGGCATTAGCGCTTTTCTAATCAAAATCTATTGTTCTGCTCAGGCTCACTGATGGTGTTGAAACAGGCACGGGGTGGCCTCTCTCGGAGCCTGGAGAGATGGTGTTGGCATGATGCTGTTGCCCATGTGAGAAGTGAGCGTGGATTGATGCTGGCCTGGGCATTTCCCTCAACAGGCCAGAGTAGCCAGTTCCCATACTACCCTTTCTCCTATGATGGGACCATTTTTCTCCTGCTATCCAGTAGTGGTCCTTCCTTCCTGAATGTTCTTGAAGGAAAGGGAAACAATTTTTAAAAATATTAAGTTCTTGGTGAGCTTGCCAAGAAAGAAACTTGCTTTGGTGGAGCTGGACATTTCTGGCTAGTTCCAGAGTAGCATGGTTGCCATTTCCACTGAACCTACAGAAATGGAGAGCAACAAAGGGCGTTACCGTGGAAGTCTTTGGGGACTTTGCTAATGAATCAGATAATAGAATCTGTTTCATGACATAGGGATTTCAGATGCTTTTTGATGAAAGGAAGTCTTGTAATGATCAAGTTTATGAGCAGAGAGGTTTTCATAGCTAGTCATTAAAAAATCTATAGCAGCTGTTGTCAATGAAAACTGCTGAGAAATGGAAAACCCTCATATTTTATTCAAATAAAAATTCTTGAGAAACCAGAAACAGGTGATCTGCATCATGAGTTTCTGTGTTAGAGGTGTTCCACAAAACTGCATGGGCCTTGGGATGGGTTAGCTCACTGGGATCAGGAGTAGATGCCAGCAAATAGCCATGGATGCCAGCAGCTGGCCTTGCCTGCCTTCTTCCCTGCCATCCTGCTTCTCACAGCCAACCTCAGGGCACACTGGTCTTCCTTGGCAGGCATCTGTCTAGGGGAGCTGGAAGGTTTACCTTCTTTAAGCAATGGCCACGTGCTTGCTTGGTAATGTCTGAGACCCTGACTGAAAAACCCAAGTTTAGGCTCACAGGGAAAAGTCATATTCCAAAATCCTGTATCAAGAATGTTTTATTTGGAACAACAACAAAACAAAGCTTCAAAGCATGAGGGGGGAGGTACACTTGGTTCATCCCTTACGCCCACTGCCTAGAAGCGCTGTCAAGCCATCCCTGCTCTACCTCTTCTGTGGCACTGCACCTGGCCAGCGAGTGCATCTGAGGTTCTGTTCTAGGATGGTACCCAGGCTGTCCTTATTCTAGATCCCTGCCTGAACCGGTCTCCATACACCTCCCATTCAGCTCCAGGCAACCGGATGACCTTTTAGCTTGGTTCAGTCATAGCTATGATTTGAGTGGTGGTGTGGGTCCAGGGGCTGTGGATTCTGTCTCTTCACCCTCACCTCTCCACTGAGACCAGAATGTCTTTATGGTTTACAAAGCACAAGCTGAGCTTCTTAAACTCCAAAGTTTTTTTTTTCCTCTCCTGACCCTCAGCTTTAAAGATAGAGGATGCCTCACTCCAGAAAAATGTGCTGCTTGTTTCTGCCACTGCATGGGAACTCCTCAAGGAACTTGAAGCTGGTATTAAGAAATCAGCCTTTACTGGGCTGGTCTTTTGTTTGTTTAAATTATTAACTGATGAATGAATTAAGTTGATTTCATCTCATTAGAAAGACAGAGAGAGAGGGGTTTTCCATTTTCTGGTTCAACAGCTGGGGCTGGGGCTGGGACTGGGACAAGCTGAAACCAGAAGCTGGGGACTGATTCTGGGTCTCTTGTGTAGGTTGCAGGGACCCCAGGGGTTGAACCATCACTTGTTGTCTCCTAGGGTACACATGAGCAGGCGTGGATTGGAGGTAGAGGTAAGATTTGAACTCAGGTATTCCAATATGAGACATAGGCATCCTGAGTAATGTCCCAAATGCAGTGCTGAACAACTGCCCCAGGGCCCGGTGCAGTAGCCTTGAATGTGCCAGGATCCCATATGGGCACCGGTTCTAATCCTGGTGGTCCCACTTCCCATCCAGCTCCCTGCTTGTGGCCTGGGAAAGCAGTCGAGGACAGGCCAAAACTTTGGGACCATGCACTTGTGTGGAAGACCTGGAAGAAGGTCCTGGCTCCTGGCTTTGGATCAGCCCAGCACCAGCCGTTGCAGTCACTTGAGGAATGAATCGTTGGAAGGAAGATCTTCCTCTCTGTCTCTCCTCCTCTCTGTATATCTGTAAATATTAGGGGAAAAAACTGCCCCAGATAGCTGACCTTTTGGATGGCAGAGATCTAAGAACTTCAAGAAGAGAAAACTCTCATTTAGTTACATACACATCCATGAGGCACAAATGGATTAACCGGCCATCCTAATTTTTCTTCTCTGAAGTGTGGCACAGCAATGGGGAGAAGGATGGAAAGATCTGCTCTGTAGAGAAAGGCAGAGGCAAATGGCTGAGCAGGCACCCACTGCCAGGGGCCGGGGAGGGATACACCTGACTGTACCCCACCTCATGGATGCAGGTCTATAGAATGGTAGCTACATCTCTGCTGCATAGCTTCAATGAAGAAGGAAGTGGAGGAAAAAACAAGAGAAAGAGGAATGAGAAAAGAGAAAATCTTCCTTTTTTGCTAGTATTAAACACTAAATAATGTTACTGGTGTTTGGCAACCAAAGGAGTGATTTTATCAGAGTGATGTAGCTCTGCCTTGGAAAGACCTGACCCATGGCATGTGAGGACTGGGTAAGTGTTCACGGGGCAAACACAAAAGGAAGAAGTCCATTCCTATAGGGCGAGCAAGCAAGCCGACTACTAGTGTCTACAGGCCCAAGAAGAATACAAAAGGAAACCACAATTTCATATACCTCAGGTTTTAAGAGTAAAAAGTCAAGCCAATAAATTGCTAAATGTAATGTATTTCTGCATCTTGAAAAATTGACTTTCATCCTGGTCTGCAAGGTCAAACTCAAATGTTGAGTTTTCTGCCTCTCTAGAGTTTCTGGAGTGACACCGCATGGGGTGGAACAGTCCCTGACCCTCGTTACTCCTCCCTGAGGCATTTTCGCTTATTTCCCACCCCAACCACCATCTGACAGCACCTGTAGACTCTGCAGCCTCGTGTTCCCCCTCTGCTGGAAGAGGAGTCAGGCTGCTGGTGGGGGTCTGCCCTCTGCAGGATATATATGGGAATAGGCCTATAGGGGCCCTAGAGGCATCGTGGGGTCACAGGGCCATGGTATGATCTGAAAGGGATGAGATCTGGTACTGTAGGCTGCCCACCTGCTGGAGATGGAGTGGACCCCCTCAAAGCACAGGAATCCCACGTACCTAGGGACAACTCTGCCATAGAAATGCATGTTCAGCAACGAAGGCTGTGTAATGTTCAGAAATTCTGTGTATTCATTCAGACTCAGGTTATTCTTCCTAAGGGACAAGAAAGAATTAGAAGGGTGAGATTAGAAATGGCACAGGGAGAAGCATGGCTTTTGTTTGGTGGACAGTGGACATTTTGAAGCTTTAGAATGACATGATTCATTATTGCCTAGGAAGCACAAAATGTGAAAACCAAGCCGAGACGAGACCTTTCCATATGAGTTGAAGTTCTGCAAAGCAGAGAAGGACAGGTGACCCAATTCAGAGATGGAAGGAACAAACCGGAATCCAAAGGTACTTCCAAGGTCGAATTGGAGAGCTTTTGTGTTCGAGAGTCTAAGATAACTTCAGGATTGCCAGTATGTAAGCTCATGGGAACATTAGTACATTTTCTGGAGATTTATTTATTTATATTTGTTAGATTTACAGAGAGGAGAGACACAAAGAAAGATCTCCCATCTGCTGTTTCATTCTCCAGATGGCCACAGTGGCCAGAGTGAACTCAGTCTGAAACCAGGAGCCAAGAGCCTCTTCCAGCAAACCCATGAGGGTTCAAGGTCCCAAGGCTTTGGGCCATCCTCCGCCGCTTTCCCAGGCCACAAGCAGGGAGCTGGATCAGAAATGGAGTAGTTAGTAAGCAAACGGGTGCCCATATGGGATACCGGCCCAGAAAGGTGAAAATTAGATTTTGGAGCCACAGCACTGGCCCCAAGCTTCAGAACAATTGCTTTATGTTTTGAGGTCTGCTCCTGTTATTTTAAGTGTAAACCCAGGTCCTCTTCCACTGGAAAACAACCAGTTCATGTAGTGAATGAAAAATAACAGTAGATCCTTAGTTACAGTGGTCCAACTTAATGACTCTCTCATTTTACAGTGATGGGAAAGTTACATACATTGGTAGAAACTGACCTTGGAATCTACATATTTGAATCTTTTTTCAGGCTCATAACATGTGTATGGTATTGACTCTTGCTAGCTTGTAGTCAGCTGTGCTGTCTTCAGGTACAGATCCTGTATAAACACCTGTGTTGCCAGGCCAGTCCATTAGGTGGGATGGGCCTGTTATAGGTGTTTTCAACTTATGATATGACGTGACCCCACTATACATCAAGGAGCAGCTGTGTTTCCTACGAGCAGCTGGGGGGAACTTGCATGGCAACACCTCTTTCCTTTGCCAAGACCTTTGTGAGTACACAAATCCCATTGGGCACCTGATTTGCCTTCTTTGTTGCTGTTTTAGGGAGGGAGACAGGCAGCTGATGTACATGGGCTCGTTGGTTTTCCCAAGCGTTGAAGATAACAGAAACAATGTGCAATTTTGTTTTTCAGAATACATATTCTAGATGACTGAAAGATATCATTACACACTGTATTCAGATTGCAAAACCAGAGCACTGAATGCAATTGTATTTTCTCGAGTTTAGGGGTGGCAATTTCAGAATATAACAAGCCCTTTACGCTGACCATTTAAACATGCACCTACCATCATATTCTAGCTGCAGTTCTGAACTGTTAATTTTTCCAAGAGCTTATCTCCCTAGACAATATCCCCCAGTTCTTCCCCTTACCTTTCTTTCACAGCAATGGGATGACCTGTTGTTATTTTTCTGGTTGCTGGGATTAATGCTCATTTTATGGTTAATTAAAATCTTTTAAATAAAAACACTTCAAGTTCAGCGCATTAATGTACTCATTACCATTTCTGTAGTATCTTTGCAGCTCAGCTATTATTCAAGGCTGCTGCAGTTTTGACTCAAGCCTTTTATTCTATGTGTCTTTATTGAAGACTTTGTATTCAGAACAAGAGTGTCTCCTGGCAGCCCAGAATACTCCAGCCAGACTCTCCCTGAGCTGGGTAAAATTTACTTTGCGTCTTCTAGTATCGATATACCTTCCAAGATCCAGTAAGTGATTAAATTAAAATAATGAGATAAATGTGGAAGTATGATCTCTTAACAGAACATCCTTTTATTCAGTCTTCATATCTCCAGTACAATTCCTTTTTGGTATTAAAAGCTTTATGGGAAGAAAGGAGTTACTTCAAAAAGTGTTAATTGTAGTTAAACCTTTGCCTGCAGTGCCAGCATACTTGATGATGCCAGTTCAAGTCCTAGCTGCTCCATTTCTGATCCAGCTCCCTGCTAACGTGCCTGGGAAATCAGTGGAAGATGGTCCAAGTCCTTGTGCCCCTGAATCTTCATGGGAGACCTGGAAGAAGCTCAAGGCTTGTCGCTTCAGACTAGGCCAGCTCCAACTGTTGCAGACATTTGGGGTGTAAACCAACAGATGGAAGATTTCTTTCTATTCTCTCTGTAAATCTGTATATAAATATTAAAAAGAGAGAGAGAATGGTGCTAATCATGTATTTATCCTCAAAATACAATATGTGCATTTGATACGTGTCACTGACTTTCAAAGCAAATCTTTGTCATTGGAGAGGAGGAGTCACCATCACTCCTTGTCCATTTCTGGCTGGAGAGACACCTGCCCCTCCAGTTTGATAGGCTGTTGCTGTCTCCCAGGACATGGTCTCTGGCCTGTCCAGCAGGAGCAGAGGAGTCATGGTCAAAGGCTGGCAATGCCCTCCAGCTATGCTGACTCCCAGAAGCAGCCCTGACTCATCATAAAAAACCTTTTCATGATCAGAATGTTCTTTTTTTGGAGGCTACTTCTGTTTTTGAAGAAAGATGAAGTTACAGTATTTCTGTAGGTTTTCTTTTAGATTTGTTTATTTATTGTTTGAAAGACAGCTTTGCATGGAGGAGAGATAAAGATCTTCTACCAACTGGTTTATGCCCCAAAAGACTGCAATGGCCAAAGCTGAGTCTATCTGAAGCCAGGAGCCAGGAGCCTCTTCTGGGTCTCCCAGGCAGGTTCAGGGTCCCGAGGATTTGAGCCGTCCTCTGCTGCTTTCCCAGATCACAAACAGGGAGCTGGATGGGAAGTGGAGCAGCCGGGACATAAACTGATGCCCATATGGGATCCTGGCACTTGTAGGCAGAGGTTTAATCAACTGAGTCGACACACTGGCCCCTACCAGGGTTTTCTAACAGCAGCAGGCTAAACACACACCCCCAAGAAGGCAGTGACAATGCTGCAGTGGGGCAGGGTACCTGTTCCTCTATATGCATTCAGCCCTACTCAAGGGCCAAGGAGGGACTCTTCCACAGGTACTCCGGATGTCTAAGTACACTTGAGCCTAATGCCCCTCCTCACCTTGCCAACACAGGAGTATCCACATGCAGCTGGCCAGGCTCGAGCAGGGTCTATGGTGACTTCTAGGGCTCCATCTTTGTCCTTATTTCAAACAGTAGCTATGGATCCCACGGGACATTTTAGATATGGCCTGATTAGGAGGCAGCAGAGAGACTCTGTTGCTGAAGAAGAGTCAGCACATTGCTTGACCTATATTTTGTGCATTTCTTTTCATTGAAAAAAGCGTTTACTTCTTTATTTAAAAGTCAGAGAGAGGGATAGACCTTTCATCTGCTGTTTCGTTCCAAGACCCCAAGTGGCTTCAACATCCAGAATTGGATCGGGCTGAAGTCAGGAGCCAGGAACTCCATCTAGGTTTCCCTTGTGGGTGATAGGAGCACAAGCATGCAAACCATCCTCTGCTGCTTTTACAGGCACATTATCAGGGAACTGGACCAGAAGTGGAGCGATCAGGACTTGAATCAGTACCCTCATGGGATGAGGCACTTTAGGCTGTGGCTGTACTTCCTGAGCCACAACACCAGCTCCTGGACACTTCTCAATGCCTGTGCTTTCATTTTCCAACCATGCCTCAGATTCCTTCACCCCTCCCCAGGTTCTTGGCCTTCAGCTTCTGGACTGTGTCATAGGCCAGCACAGTGATGACATGATCATAAATGAAAATATGATGCCCAGAAAGCCAAGGTGTCTTTTTCCCACCTCTGCCTCAGGGGCAGTATCAACAATACCTGGTTCATGCCCATCACCTTGTCTCAGCTTTCTGTTCATGAAGTGTTTCTCTTGGAAATTCTGTGAATCCATTTAATGACCCAACTGACACTAGCATCGGCTGTGTGTCAGGGACAAAATTAGTCCCTGGTCTGCAAAAGGAACATTATATTCCCAGTCAAACCCTGGGCACAAAGCCCTCCTCATGTGTATCTGCCGCCTCCGGACCAATGGTGGGAGCTGGGGGCAGGGTTGGGGAGGGGCAAGCCAGGACTCAAGGATCTTTCAGGTGGGGACTCTAAGGGTTGGCAAAAGCAAACAAACCAAAAACAAAATAAAGCAAAGCAAAAAACTAGTGCCTCTGCAATATGATGTTCAAGAACCTGTTGGTCCTTGTGCCACTCATTTAAATTCATGCCTAATCTGGAGCCTCTGATGCTTCAAACGTTCCCTGGAAGACATGGAGATATAGATTCTCTCTGTAAGCCCCACTCAGTCTCCATCAAAGACTGGTTCCCTCTCTCCAAGGGTGAGTTTGATGAGAGGGAGAATACTGCGTAACTAACCGTATTTTATTCTTAGCCATTCCAATTACATTAAGCATGGCAGGCATTCGAGATCAATGGCCGGGCCAGCCCAATGAGGTGAGGGCTGAGAGGGGTGGGTCACTGAAGAGATGGCACTGGGTGGGCTGCCGGGCAGCGATGGGCGTCTCTGAACAGACACTTACTCTCTGTGAGCCTCGGCCCGAGCCTTCTCAAGTGCTGTCCCTTCATTACCTTCCTGCTGTTCTTTTCTGACTATCCGAGCCTGTCAATCTAGACCATTGCCTGGGTTAGAAGCTAAGTTAACTAGGATTCAGCTCATCATTTCCAAAGGCAGTTTCTGTTTGCGAGCAAAATAAATGAGTGAGCTCCCAACTACTGGACACTTTCATTGAAGCCCCGTGGACCCCCTGCGTTGGGTTTAATCAATGCATTTCTAACTGAACCAGCCCAGAATCCAATGGATTTTGCCTTTTCTAGAGCAAACTAGCTGTGCTTTCTTTCTTTATTTTGCAGCTGATTGACTATGGCATGGAGTTTAGTAGATGGTGGATCAAATAAATGGGAACCATAAAATCTCCTCCCCAGGGACTAGGTTTTGATTATTTTATTGACCCTAGAACAAGAAATGTGCCCTCAGGACCAGGGAAAAAAAAGAACCCACATGGCAACCCAAAGCCAGATGCTCTTGCCCAGGGCTGATTCAATTACATTTATTAAAAGTAAAATGATGGGAGAGGGGGGAAGAACAATTTTTGGAGAATTATCACATACCTTGATGGAAGAGGAAGTAAAAGTATTAGTTGATGCCTTAAAAAGTGATGGCTCCCGGAAAGTGAGTGTCAATTTGGCACCCTGTCTGGGGTTTGGGAAGAATTTTAGGAAGCAGGAAAGGATGATTACATAAAAATGACACAGATGCAGAGAATGAACTGGTGTTGGTGGGGCTCTGAAAGGACTACGCTTCAACTGCTGTTGAAATCCAGGTCTTTGTCAACGTGCAGGGTCATAGCAGAGAGTAAGGAATTTAGCAGTCTATCCATTAACACTCTGTCTCTCTTTTCTGCTCTGCAAACTTTTGTGTGCCAAGTGCCTGTTGTGCTAAGCTGCGGAAGAGGTACCATGATAGAGTGAAAAGAATGCATCTGGGATGTAACAGATCTTGATCTGAAGTCCACCTGCTACCTGTGTAACCCCAGGCACATTGTGGAGTCACAACAAACCTGTAAGAAGGGTAAAATAACATTGCTTGCTCCTGAAAGAGACTTTTGGGTGTGCTTGCCCAGCTGTGGGACTCATCAGCACCAAGGACCCTTGGCTTGGAGGGTCCTGTATTGGTCCTGGGTCCATTCCCGGTTCATTCTTGTTGTTACCATCTTGGAGTTCTGTGTAAATGTTGGAACAGCGATCTTGTATTTCCCTTTTGCATAGACTCTTCTCTGGGGCTGCAAAGGAGTCATTTAGAACGAAGCTGAGCTGGATTCACACCCCTTGTCTTGAGTCAGCAGATTTTTATGCCTTCCTAGTTGTCTTCCTGGTTTGGTCAAGGTTCTCTAAATGGTTTGTGCAGTTCACAGCAATGCCTTTTGGTTAATAGCATTGCAAAGTCAAAGAATACAATGTTTTACATAACACTATTCTCTTGTTACTGTATATTGGGCTGAGATGGACACCTGGCCCACAACAGATCAATCCTCCTGCCTCTCCTGGGCTTTTGGACTTGGGAGAGAGGCCCTGGTTTAGCTCTGTCACTGCCTGCAGAGGAGGGTGTGAAAACTCCTGGCTGTAGGGAAGCATCTTCTACGGCATGTAGCAGGGAGCAGGGAAACCACGCTGCAGGCTGGAAATGGGGAACAAATGGACAAGAGAAGCTGAGATGAGAAGCCACGGCCTCCTAGAGGGGCCAAGGGAACAAGAGTGTCAACCCCTAGTGATTCTGAACTTTTGTCTTGGGGCTCTCTCAGAGTAGAGTCATAAGGTACCAGCTTCTCTCGCCAGCAATGTATGCTTTTAGCTTGGATACCATCTCCCATATGGACCCATTCTCTCATGGCTTCTGGTGGCAAACATCCAAGCTAGTATGACATGCACTGAACAATTTGCAAACTGTACATCTCCCTACCTCCAGAACATTCTGGTAGTGAGATAACAAATCAGGTTGGAAAACAACTGGACTGGTAAAGACTTTGGTGTTTATGTCAAAACTATTGGGTAACATTGTTCATTTTCCAATTTTCTAAGGTGGAACCTGTATTACATAGCAACTGTCACGAGTCATGTGTTTAAAGTCATTTAAATGTTCATGGGGAAGATGCCACATTAATCATATAATTTGGACTAATGTGAATATTTTTATAGGGTTATTAACATTTCAAAGATGTTAGAGCTGTTTTGGAATTTAAAATTAGATTTATGGATTTGAGGTACACATAAAGAAATTAATCTGATTTCCTCTGTTTTCAAGCCAGGATGTTGAAATGTAGCTCAAAGCAACAGAGTTAGTGGATAGAATAGAACAGGTAATTCAAAAAATCAGAGGTCGAAGGTGGACTCAAGAACTTGGGAAAGTGCTTGTATAACTCACAAAATAGAGAAGCTTAGATAGGAAATTAACAAAAGCCAGAAAACGTCAATCAGCAAGCATGTAGACCTTAGTGCAATTTCTTTTTCTTTTTTTTTTTTTGATATTTTTTTCTTATTTGTTCATTCGTTCAACCATTTATTATTCATTCTGTATATTCTGGGCTCTGCTCATTCAGGAACAGGACAGTGGTGAATAAGTCATATGTGTCTTCATAGGCCTTGCTTATAGATTAGAGAGAGAGGCTGAGAACCCTGAATTCACAGGTCTGAGAGAATGAGAGAGAACAGTTTATTAAGAAGCACTTCATTTCCTCCAAGTGCCATGCAGCAGACTTGGTACTTGACTTTCACCATCTCATTTAACGTTGACACTGTGATGGGCATATATGGCCAGGCAAGCCACACAGATTCTACTCAAGATGGCCAAGTTGGATGGGGAGTTCCCTATTGCAGCATCTTTCATTTATCAAGAGAAGCCTCAACTCTACCTATTTTTAAAAAAGACTTATTTTTATTAGAAAGTTAGATATACAGAGACGAGGGGAGACAGAGAAAGATCTTCCGTCTGCTGATTCACTCCCCAAGTGGCCACAATAGTTGGAGATGAGCTGATCAGGAGCCAGGAACTTCTTCCAGATCTCTCACACGGCTGCAGGGTCCCAAGGCCTTGGGCCATCCTCAACTTCTTTCCCAGGCTACAAGCAGAGAGCTGGGTGGGAAGCGGAGCCACAGGGACACCAATCAGCGCCCATATGGGATCCCAGCACATGCAAGGCAAGGACTTTAGCCACTAAGCTACCATGCTGGGTCCTCATACCTACCTTTTAATATGAAAGTTGTATTTTTTAAAATTATTTCTTGGGCCCGGCAGCATGGCCTAGTGGCTAAAGTCCTCACCTTGAACATGCTGGGATCCCATATGGGCGCCGGTTCTAATCCTGGCAGCTCCACTTCCCATCCAGCTCCCTGCTTGTGGCCTGGGAAAGCAGCCGAGGAAGGCCCAAAGCTTTGGGACCCTGCACCCATGTGGAATACCCGGAAGAAGTTCCTGGATCCTGGCTTCAGATCAGCATAGCATCGGCTGTTGCGCTCACTTGGGGAGTGAATCATTGGACAGATAATCTTTCTGTCTATATATCTGACTTTCCAATAAAAATAAATAAATCTTTTTAAAAAAAATTCTTTTTAGTGAAAGGCAAATTTTACAGAAAGGAGAGAGAAAAACATTCTATTCACTGGTTCATTCTCCAAACAGCCACAACAGTCAGAGCTGAGCTGATCCAAAGCCAGCAGAAAGGGTCTCCTATGTGGGTGCAAGGGTTTTGGCCATCTTCCACTGCTTTCCTAGGCCTTAGGCAGGGAGTTGGATGGGAAGTGGAGCAGCCGGACATGAACTCGCATCCATATGGGATGTTGTTGCTTGCAGATGGAGGATGAGCCCATTGAGCCATGGTGCCAGCCTGTAAGTTGCGTTTTCTTTAAGGCTAGATCAATTAGGAAAGTCACTATGTCTCATTTGTGCTATAACACACATACAAGTGTAAGGTTATCATTGCAATATTGCTTGTAATAGTGTGAGATTGGAAACATCTTAAATCAATTCATCAACAGCACTGATTCAAGAATCAGTCCAACCTATGTGACTACTAAAGATTTGCAAGAAAGCTGCTGATGTGTTGAGATGAACTATTTCTTTGAATTTATAAGACTTGATTTTATTCATTTGAAATAAAGGGGGGAGAAAAAAAAAGCAGGGGAAGTGCAGAGGAAGTAAGAGAGGCTACAGGAAGAGATGGAGAGAGAATTTTCGATCTGCTGGTTTACTTCCCAAATGACCACAACAGCCAGGACTGAGCCTGTCTGAAGCCAGAGTCCCGGAACTCCGTCCAGTCTCCCACGTAGGCAGCAGGAACCCAATTACTTGAGGCCTCACCTGTTGCTTCCCAGGGAGTACATTAGCAGGAAGCTGGAATCAGGAGAGCCAGGTCTTGAACATAGACCCTCTACTGTGGGATTGCAGGTGTCTTGATAAATTCCTGCTCCTCTGTAGAATTTTGATCTGAGTGAGCTTACTGGTGTGGTGCTTTTTCCAAACAAAAGCCTTATGAACCATCAGTTGCCATCCCTTCTGAAACCTTAATGGTTTCTTCTGAATGTTAGAAATCACATGGCATGTCTGTGGCAATGCTGTGGCAGAACCAGAGAGGCAGGAACTGAGGCAGGCACTTGTGGATCCAGAGCACACAGCAGCAGGTGATGCTGTTCCCTGTTGTTCCACTTCTTATGTGGATTTCAGTCAAGTCAAGAATGATCCTAGAGCTCTTGTTCAGCCTGAGTGGCCTGAACCTATAGGGGAAGACAGAGCCCCTAAGTGCTCTTGGAATGGTTTTGATGGCTCTTAGAAGTGTGTTGTCTGAGACAACCTGAGACTGGGAAAGGCATTTGATCCCTTAATCCCAAATGGTTGCGAATTGGTTTGAAGAAATTAACATGTTAAATTTAAGTAGTCCTCGGCCTTTGGCAGGAGAATGGTGGTGATGATGGTTAACTGGGTCATGGGATAGCCATTAGGATTTTGTCTTGGGTTACCATGATTCTGGCATGGCCTTCTTAGCTATATTATCTTCCTAGAGAAAAATTTGGAGGGCGTAGCAAATTCATGCATTTCCTAAAGTAGGCAAGGTTGGCTAAGCCGTTTTGGCTGCTTCGGATCACAACTCAACCATAATGCAGGTTGGTTTCAGGTCCTGTAAGGATGAATTGGCAGTTAGTGAATCCCAGCCAGCTCTGGACCACACACAGGCCGTGGACTGTCTCTGAGTGTGTTGGGAAGCACGCCCCAGAGGCCAGTCCTTCTGAGTCCTCAAGTCAGCCCGTTTCAGCCAGCCCTCCTGTCATTTGTGACTAGGAGATCTCCGTTTGGATGTGGGCTTATGAAAAGGGCCACCTGCAACCCTGATCCTGTTTGTCTGGCTTCTGGGTGTGTTGCGTACCCTCTCACGCACGACTGGAAGCAGCTGCCTGTCCAAACACAGCGACTATTTCTTGACCCATGTGGCCTTAGTTGACTTTAGGGTTTTCACTATTTGGGGGCGGGGGGCTGTGATGTTTTTGGTTCTTTGTACAAGGCTGAATTGCTATCAGCTCTTCTCTGGAGATGTTGTTCTACTCTGATACTCTGTACACCATGGTCCTGGCAGAAAGCAGCATCCCGCTTAGACAACCAAGGAAAAAGGACTTAGGGAGCTGTTAGGAGGCTGAGTACCTGGAGAGAAAAGACAGCGAGAAACCTTACTGAACCCCAGGCTTGCAGGGGCGCAGAGGGGAGCAGTGTTTGTTGTTGAAACTCTGCTAGAACATGAGGGAGGCACAGTCCCACCCTTTCTCCCCTCTAACACATGGGAGCTGTGGTCAGAGAGGGAATGGGAACTAACAGGAGGAGACTGCAAAACCTTAACAGAGAATGAAATTAAAAGACACATTTGTTGTTCCCCCTCCAAAAAATATCAAAACTCATGCATATGCAGAGTCTTCAACAAGTTCATGGAAATCTATGTAATAAAAAAAGAATCAGGCACATGGGTTCCTGTGCACCTATCCCACGGGTGGGGGTGGGGTGGGCAATGCTCTCTCTGCCCTGCCTCTCGAGGTCAGCTGTTGGCAGCCATTCCTGCTGCGAACTCTTTTCCCGACCTACTCCTGGTGAAGAATCTCCCTACCTTCCACTCGAGAAATATTGAATTCTTTTATATATATATATATATATATATATTTTAAAAATTTGAAATCCTAATATAAAAAGAAAAAAAAAAGAGCTCTCAAGGTTGACGATGGCTAGGATTGACAGCGCTACGGCTTTTAGGAATCCCTGTTGTCCATTCAAATTTTAATGTTTCTATCATTTGTTCCTCCGTGTAAATTAACAGCCATGGCCCTGTGTTGGGTTTCTCTCCTCAAGTCGAGACTTTAAATTTAATTCCGCAGCTGAGATTTACGGCGCTTCTATATTTCACACGGCAGAATCAATAATGTGACTGAAGTGAAGAAGATAAAAATTTATGGTATCTTGCAATTTAATGGTTGAAAAGATGCAATTGGAGAGATCATAAATTGTGCAGGAGTTTATGCTTCATTGCTCCTGATTCAGTGCTCGCTGTTAGGACTTGATTTGTGGCTATTCACAAGGTGTGATTAATGGTGTGATCGATGCTTGCTCTATTGCAGTAAAGCAGTGGTAATGCTCTTCATTAGAATAAATAAAATAAATTGACTGAAGCTTTATAAAAACTGTGTAACATTTAAAATCTAAAATGTCAATTTTTTTTCCTGTTACAATTTAGGTTTCTTCAGGCAGTTTCCTCCTACCTCACATCACTCATTGTCATTCTTTTTGGATATTATAGAAATCCATGTGGGTTTGGGTAAGCTTTATGCAAAGGGGAAAAAAAAAAGTTGAATAGGACGGACGTGGCTGGGGTCTAGTGGTGATTCTGTCTTGTCGTCTTCCTGAAGTGCCTTTCTCTCTTTACGCAAAGGAAATTAAAGGAAATCAAGGCAGAAAATGACCCTTCGATTCTCGATCATGCTAAGACACTAGATTGTTTGCCTTGGCTTTGGAGTGCTGGCTAGACAGGCATCACCAATATAGGTTCCAGGGCAGGCTCAGACACATCCTTCAGGAAACCGCTCCATGGATGTTCTCCTATGCTAGGTTCACATTCTGGTTCCAAAAAACATGAGCCGACACAGGAGGCATGCAGCTTTGCAGGGTCTTGGTAGCACAAGGTAATCCTGATATTATCCCAAGGGCCTTGGTAAGAGGCTTGGGCCCTGGAAATTTGCCTTTTTATTCGTGTCAGCATTCATTTTTGTTAATGTGGGAACTTACTCCTCATGGTTGTAAGCCAATGGCCTTTGCTTCCACATCAACCCTGGAAATTTATGAGTCAATTAAGGAAAATTTTGGCCCTGTCCTGGAGTGAGGCACACTGCTGTGGAGAGCACATTTGCTTGGCTTATTTCCTGCGATCGTCTCATCTTGTAAATGCCACAAGTTGCAAGCAAGCACTGTGGTTCAGATTACAGACTTGGAGAGCAGTAGCTGACTTAAGGGTATGCGGATCACAAATCCGTCTGCAATTGTCCAGGCCCTGGAGTTGGCAAGCTTTTGGACCAAGTTTCTAAGAATCCAGGGAAATCCTATAGGATGAGTTGGGAGAGGTTTGAGGTGGCAGCTGTTTTGTCTTCCCTTCACTTGAAGACCTTAACATGGAAAGAAAAACAGTCAAGAAGCCCCCTTGCTTTTGCCTTTGACACCGTCTTGGCACTGAGATCATCTCCCTGGTCCCCTGGAGCTCTGCAGGAGGATGGGGGTGGTGAGGGCCATGCATGGCAGGTTTCACATTTCAGAGATTCCTTTGATGGGCTTGTTGAATTTTTTTCCTGTTTTTCTTGGGAGATCCTTAACTTATCCCATGTTTGCAAAATGCCCCAGCTTTCTGGTGGAGGAGAGAGAGCTAACTTCCAAAAGTGCTTGCCACTTCTCTGCATATGGCTCTGCTCAGTTTAGGGAATGTCCCAAGGAACCATAATTTAGACACTAACCAAGGAAGGAAGCTACACTCAAATTGCTCAAAGGTTTACAGCATTCTGTGCATTCAAGAGCAGGTATTTCCTGAGTTATTTGAAGTTGTCGGTACTGGAGGACTCAGCCAGTGAATGTACCAATTCAAAGTGACGTTAGGAGGGACAGATGTTTCACGGTGACTTATGCCTCTGCTTGGGATGTTCCTATCCCATAGTGGAAAGCCTGGTTTGAATCCTGGCTCCTCTGCTTCCAACTCAGCTTCCTGTTAATGCACCTGAGTGGTAACTTGAGGTGGTCCAAGTTCTCGGGTTCCTTCCACCCAGGTGGGAGACTCAGGTTGAGTTCTTGGATCTTGGCTTTGGCCTGACCAGTCTTGGTTGTTGCAAGCCTTTGAGAGGGTAAACCAAATGGACACAAGATGTCTCACTGCCTGTTACAAAACAAACATGTATGTTTTAAAATGGTAACCGAGCTAGCAGGAAGAATCAGCAGAGCTTGCGTGCGGCACAGCTGTCAGTTTCTTCTGCAGGCTCAGCTTCCAGATGCTGATACTTGTCAAGGCTCTGGGTAGCAAGTGAAGACTGTTAGTGCTCCCAGGAATGTCCTTGAAACTCAGGAGCAGCAGCAGCAGAGCTCCAGGGCAAGTCACAAGCAGGTTGGGGTGTGGCTGATGCAGTAGTAGGGAAGAGTGGGGCAGAGTGAAAAACCCCAACCTTTAAAATTCCTCCTTAACTAAAAATTGTTTTTGTTAAATTTTTAATTTTTCTTTTTTTTGATGACGTTTACATAGTTGATTGAGGTAGGAAGAATCAAGGGTTAAGGAAAAGTATGTGTGATCATTGTGTTCAAATTTTCTATTTCTTCTTCCTGTATCTGGGGGAAGAGGGGAGATAAGGGGAGAAATCACACCCAGGACTCGGAGATGGAGAATGGCCACCCGATATCAACCTAGGGTCTCCAGTGTAGTCCATGCTCTGAGTTCTGTCCAAGTGGTTTTGATAGTTCTGAAATGCTGTCAATCTTGCTGATCCAAGGATGAAGAAACACATTGTCAGTCAGCATAGTCAATCTTAGAGTCTATTTGCCCAGATATTTGCTGTCATCATTTGGCTGGGATAGTAATACAATTTGTTCTATCCTCCTTCCTCTGCTATGGCACCAGGTGTCCTCTGCAGGCCCCAATGGGCTAGCATATCTTCCTTGTACATCTGGGCCTACTGTCCACTACTGTGTCTTTTCTTCTGAGGAGTTCCAGTTATAACACATACACTCCATAGTTAGATCACCAATCCTAGATGTGAGACCCCAGGTCCCTGCACACCCCCATTTGTGCCATGCCGCAGACCCCCTATAAGCCCACACACCAAGACCCCATAAGCATGTCTCTGGGTGGCCAGTGATCTCTCCCAGTGCCACTGGTACCCCAGGCTGTCCAACCCAGGTCCTGCCAGGCTCGCCCCCCACACACACACCCACAACACCCAGAGCTCACGGACCTGGCACTCACCATGTAGGTGGGTCTAAGGACTGTGATACAGTCCATCAGAGGGGTGCCCACAGTTTCCCTACTGGGCCCACTCCCACACTCACATCCCACACTCTGGGTGGTTCCATAGTCTAGCTTGACAGGGTTTGCCCTCAGTCCCAGCACTTGCCAGCTGATGCTATGGCTAAGCCCAACCAGCCTGCACTTATTCAGGCTCATGCATATACCAGTAGGTACAACTGATTAGCCCAGCCTGGCTCTCCCCCAACCCAGTTCACATGCAGGCCAACAGATTATTGTAGCACTGCCTGGTATAACCAACCCTCAGAAAAGACTCACATGTATACTAGCAGGTACTATAATCTGGCCTAATCTGGGCTGCTTCTTGCCTGTTTTTTTTTTTTTTTAAGATTTATTTTTATCAGAAAGGCAGAAAGGCAGATTTACAGGGAGAAAGAGAGAAAAATCCTCCATCCGCTGGTTCACTCCCCAATGCCGCAATGGCTAGAGATGAACTGATCCAAAGCCAGGAGCCAGGAGCCTCTTCTGGGTCTCCCACATGGATACAGAGTCCCAAGGCCTTGGGCTATCATTTTCTGCTTTCCTAGGCCATAAGCAGGGAGCTGGAAGGGAAGTGGAGCAGCTGGGACATGAACCAGCTCCCATATGGGATCCTGGTACGTGCAAGGCAAGAAATTTAGCCTCTAGGCCATTTCATTAGGCCCATTGCACTGGGTCCTGTGCTCACCTGCAGGGACTGTGTCCTGACAAAGGAGTTCCCTATTGGATCTCCTACCATTGGCAAATTCGCACACACCATTGGGTTATGGCCCAGGTTGATTTAGTCAACCTCTTGTCCTGGCAGTAACAATGTTCTTGCCCAGCTGGCCCACACCCTTTCAGTTTTTACTGTCCGGTGTTACAGCCCAGCCACATGTGGTCCACATCCAAACACAGCTCTCGGTTTAGCAGGAACTGAGAGCTAGCCCAGCCCCTTCTACTCCAACTCTGGTTCTCATGAGTACCAGTGGGTGCTGGAGTGTAGTCCAGTGTGGTGCTTCCCAGACCCAGTCCACACCCATAACGAGAGAAACTGTAGCCATGTCCAGCCCAGACTACTGTCCCCATTCTGGCTCTTGCGCCCACTAGTGGGAATCGCAACCCAGCCAGGGCATCCCCTTAGCTTCCCAACCAACCCTGCTTCCAGCCACAGATCTTGCATGTGCCAGCAGAGATTGCAGTTCCACCGGAGTAAGCTCACATACCCACCCCTTACCCCAACCCCTGCCAATTCTGCCTCCAGACTTAATTCTTTCATGTGCCAATTAGTGTCATGGCCAAGCTTAATATTACCTGACCCCTGTTCTGACCCACTGGTGGGTACTTTGGTATAGCCCTGCCAGGTAGGCCCCCAGTGTGCTCCAATGAGTGATATTCAGTGGTGGTTGATGCTAACTATCCCAGCTCAAGTCTCCCATGCATGCTGGTACTTTGGTCTGACCCTTAAAGGTCCTCCTGTTCCCCCCTTCAAACTGCTTGATCTCAGCCCCCTTGCTTACCTGCAAGTACAGTGGTCTTGTCTACAGAAGTCACTCAGTAGTCATTCTCCACCTGGACATGAGCCCTCAGGTACCTGCTCGCTCCCACCTGTGCCATCCCCCAGACACCCTTTAAGCACACACACTGAGCGGCTCTCTGCTCCCGGGTAGGTGGATCGAGAGACCCAGGCCTTTACGTGAGTATGTGAAGAGAGCAGTGAATGCTGGTGGGAAAATATTAGCCCTGAGAGAAAATAATTGATGAGAATTATTTTCCTCATCTGGTTGGAAGTAGATGAACTCCTCTGGGTCATTTTCTTATCTGAGTTGGAGGCTGGGTGGCAGAGTAGGATGTTCAGTCCATGTTCTTCAACTCTCAACTCCACATTCTTCACTCCCTGCCTTTTTGCTTCCTGTAACTAAGCCCTCACTGGTCACACAAGGCTCTGTGGCTGTTGTTCTCTAAGGCTTTTCCTTTCCACTGTTGTCCCTAGACAGTCATGGTCCTTTACACATAGTCAAATGGACTACAGTTTACCCAGAAACCTTAAAACTCCACACTGCCAAGGAGTCCTTCTCAGAGCCTAGTAGCCATCACTTCCATAAGGGGAGGTGATTTCATTGGCCAGTCTTGCTTCCTAGCATCCCACTGTCCCCTTCCTTCCCTGTCTGCCTGGCCTGTCTCCATTTGCAAGGCCTTTGTCCTTGGGCTCTGGACCAAGCCCCTGATCCTTATGTTGTTCCCTGGACTCAGCCAGTGAAAAGACGTGAGCTAACGCTTCCCCCTGCCCCCTCTTGCTCTCAGTCTTGCTACAACTCAGTCCAAGACCATCAGATACTTTTCACACAGGACCCCTGAGTTTCTCCCGAGCCTACGTGTCTCCATTTCCAGCAGGACTGTGGCTCCATAGTCACATAGCTCATTGAAAAGTCTAGCTTCATTTTGGTTCCAGTCCTTCATCTCCAGCAAGGAAGAGGAGCCACCACAGCTTTGTTTGACTGTAAGAAACTGGAGACAGTGGGATCAACTTTTTCCAAGAAGTCAGAGCACAGACTCCCAGGATTTGAGTGGCAGTCCGCTCTGGGCATGCAGCTTATGCTGGGACACAGGGTGTTCCTCTAGAAGGCCCATCTAGCTTTGCCACAGCAAGTGAGGGACCTGCTGTTCCCTGTATCACTGCAAAAAAAAAAAAAAAAATCAGTGCGTGGGTAGGTAGATGTCATGAAGAGCAAAGCTTTAGTTTCTAACCTGATTTGGTGATAAAGAGAAGTGTTTCCAAGCGTTCATGGGCAAATGGAGGTGAATACTTTGCATAGCCATGGAGACGTCAGCTAGGATGTTTGTTTTACCTCTCCAAGAGCCTGGGTTTGAGTCCTGACTCTGCTCTCGACTCCAGTTTCCCATTCATGCACATTCTGGAAGGCAGCAGGTGACAGCGGAAGTAACTGGGTTCCTGCCTCAATGTGGGAGATCCAGATTGGGCTTCAGTTTCTCTTTGAATAGCACAATTCTTAAACAGAAAATGCTTTGCACTAGACAGTGATTCAGCTTTTAAGCATTTTTGAAAAAGTTCATCGGAAAGAGGGATTTTTGCACAAATGCCTGCTGAAATCCATGCCTGTGTTTTCATGATAGTCACTGTCTGCAGATGTTTTGTAGACCCACTGTCTCTGCAGTTTGTGGCTGACATTTGGTCTTGAGCTCTATTTTGCCTCTAGTCTAGACGTATGGGGTAGAAAACAACGATTTCTTGGTGAGTGACATTGGTGTGTATTTAGGAAGGAAATGACTGCATGGCTACTTCTCTGAACTTTTACCCTTGCTGGAATGTTTTGATCATGAGATGTTAACCTGCTGATGTATCAGGAAAAGAGATTGCTATGTTCTCTGTGGATATAAAGTGTTATATAAATGCTCAACAATAAGCACCTTGGTGGTCACATCACCTCTACTTTTCTTGTCTCCTCATTTGTGTAATCATTCTCTCTTTCATCATTTGTACAGAGTGCCCTGACAGCAATAGCTTTGCAGAGCATTTCGGAGTTTCCTATAGGGGATCTCATTGAGCCCCATAACAGCTGGGTGGCCTGTGTTTCTTCAACCCATTTTGCAGATGAGAAGACTGAGGAATGGCCAGTGGCTTAGCCCCAGTCATCTGGCTAGATCATATCTGGCTCAAGATCCAGGCATGGCTTTTTTAGAGCATGGATGAGAGTACCCTGCCTGGCCCAAACACAGTTCCCTAAATACGGAAATTCTGTGACACTACAGAACAGAAAAGCAATCGGCTACCACCTTCTTGGCAATAGTTTTATAGAAGGTCTAAACAAGCTTGTGCACACAGCTGTTACCTCAGGTACCTTCTGAAAGCCTTTGTTCACTCCAATGGGAGCTATGACTGCTGTCACAACCAAAGGAACAGTGGGGTCTTCCTCCTTTAGTTTGTCCCAGGGCACTGCTGTCTGAGCTTTCCACATGTATCCCTTATGGCAGTGCCTGGGATGGCTCTTATACCGGGTGTGTGTCCACTCTCCAGTGGACACTTCTTCCCTGTGCCCTGCGATGGTCACGTTTCCTCAGACTGATGAAATGGAAGCTTTCTTCCTAAAGCCTTCCCTGGCTTTCACTTTATCTTAGAAAGGAAATGACAAATGCATTTTCTTAGCCCAGCTGTCACCTACTCTTCAGTGATCCTGATGTATAAAGCAGACTGCAGATATATATATATATCCCTGTCTCAGAAACAGCAGCAGGGTCAGGGCTGCCAGCAGCCACCAGGCACTCTTCCCTATTCTGCTTTATTTGAGTGACCAGCTCATCTTCCGAGAGCAAAGGCCCACGGGAAACCAGCCTCCGAGTGGCTGGGTCCAGGTCATACGTGCCTGGCTGCTCTCATTAAACCTTCCAGGCTCCACTGAATGCTACAGGCTTGCTCAGGAAGCTGCTTGGAAGATGGCTGGATGGACTCCCGCTGTTCCACTTAGTTGACTTTCTTTCCTTGTTCTCCAAGTTATCTGCTTATTAGAGAATACTGTAAAACCAGGAGGAAGGAGAGGCAAGCTTCCTGGCTGCCTTCGAGTCCTCCTGTGTCTCATTAAGGCCTCTTGCTTGATGCATTCTGTTAGGTGAACTTGTGAACTCAGTACTGCTGACTCCACCAGCATTGCAAAATCAGCACTTAGAGGCTTCAAGAACCAATGGCAATCCGGTTCCTAGGAGGTGGGAACAAAAGTCTAGCCCCCTCAGGGTCTGCTGCCTCCTACCACTTCTGGCTGCTCATTGTTGATAGTGTTTCAAGGAATAGGAATTGGACTATGCGATGCATTCTTACCCTTCCTTGAGTCCCATGCACCATGCACCCCTTTGGTTTCTGAAATGAATGCTGAGCATCACTTAACAACCAGGAACTAGGCTTTGAGTCTGTAGAAAATCCCTGGGGAACACAATCATCTGGGGCCATGAAACAGAAAGTGAAACGGGAGGGAGGAGGTGGGAGGACTCCGGTTTAGGGTAGCTCTGAGAACCTCTCTTCCGTGGCAGAGGCAGGGGTGGAGGCTGCTGGATCCGGGGTGGCAGAATCCTGACCACTGCAGCTTATGTGTCTCCATCCTGGGCATGGCTTCCAGGTTCTTTCCGTGTCTTCCTGATGCATCCTGCTCGGCCACTTGGTACTGCTCTGATCATGACACCTATGGCCAATGACCTCAGGATATAGGACAGGGATCATTTAACTGGGTAACCAAGCCAAATTCAGCTTGATGTATTACTGTTATTATCATTATTATTATTGCTATTATTAGAGAGAAAGAAGGAGAAAGAGAGAGATTATCCATCCTCAGGTTCACTCCCCAAGTGGAAATAATAGCTAAGGCTGGTTTAGGCAGAAGCTAGGAGCCCAGAACTCCATTCAGTTATCTCACATGGATGGCAGGGACCCAAGGACTTGGGCCATCTCTGCTGCTTTCGCTTGCATGTTTGCCAGGAGCTGGATCAAAACCAAAGCAGCTGAGACTCAAATCAACACCCATATGGGAGACTGCCCTTGCAGGTAGTAGCTTAGCTCACTGTGCCACCATGTGAGCCCAGCCTGACACCTTGGCAAATACTGCTTTACTGGCGCATAGCCAGGGCCATTTATTTAGGTACTATCTATAGCTGCTTTCATGCTGCAATGGTAGAGCAGGTATGAGACCTAAAATCCTACCTCTCTAGTCCTTTAGAAAAAAAATTCTTTGCAGAAATGGAAGCTGCTGAGGACAAAGTGTGTCTTAACATGTGTAGAATCAAGAGATAAGATGTCACAGGCATTACTGCTCTAGAGTAAATCACCTCAGGACTTAGTAAGTGGCAAAATCCCAACGATTTCATATGTACACACATTCGCTGGTTGGGCTAGAGCAGCAGGGATGTTTTGTTGCTGCTTTGTGATGTGTGGGATCCCAGCTGCAGGACTCAAAAAGGTACGGGCTCAAGAGGCAGGCAGCCACAGGCATCTCCATGTGGTGTGGCCTCGCCAGTATTCTTACCTGTTGACTCAGGAGGGCAGGGAGGTGGAGGAGACACGGAGAGTACTGTTACAGCCAATGAAGTTAGGCAACATTACCTCTCTTGCATTCTGCTGGTTGTAGTCATTAATAAAGTTCCGCCCAAGTTTAAGGGATGATAACACGGCCTTGATGGGGGCTTTCTACCTTCATATCTCCTGCCTTTCTTGGGGTTTATCTTTGTCCTGCCACATCTAAATAGTTCAAACTCAAGTTTCTGCTCCTTCCATGAACCCTGGATCAGCATCCTATCTCAGACGAACCCTCATTCTTGTGGACATTGCCTTGCAAGACGCGTTTGGCCCAAACAAGTGCTCCCTGGCCTGTGATGACTTCTGTATTCCTGCCTGTATTCCTCTTGCATCTGCTCCAAACTGTGTCGACATTGCTTGATTTGAGCTTCATAATATACCTTTTCTTTAGCTTCTTATGGGTAGAACCGATGCCAGAGAAGTATGTGAACTCTTTCATTTCACATTTAAAATCCACCTGAGTTTATTCGATGTGTAGAAAGTGGCATGGTTCATCTGAAAAATGTGTAGATTGCTATCAGAAATATGTTATACACAAGATACAACATATCTTTCTTGGCCAGTGCCTTTTTCTATTCCAATATTATAAAATATGCATTTATCAAATAAAATCTAGAAAGAAAGATATGGAATTTAAAAAAAAGAATACATGGACTAGAGGATGGGAGGGTGCAGAATTTGTCTTACATGGCTAGGAAGCTCCTGCATGCTGCATTGGCCCTATGTTACCCTGAAAAAAGCACAGGAAGGCTAATTCAAGAACAATCTCCACATGGCTCTCTGGACTTTCCTACTTCAGTGTGTTGGGTAAGCCACGCTGGACACTGTCAAAATGATAGTGTACATTTATGCCTGAGGCCTAAAGGAAGTAATTTTTCTGGTTTCTTTGAATTCATTGTTTTTTTTTTCCTCAAAAACATTTGAGATTGGAATATCACAGAAGATGGAGAAACAGCTTATCACACACACACATACACACACGCATGTGTGCATACAAGTCTATTTTTGTCTAGTTGCCATGTCCGCTACTGGTGTGTAATAGTTCTTCTCTAGTTCATGCACAGTTCATTAAGGGATTGCTCAATTTATTAGGAACCAATCATGCATTTATACATTCTTTTATTTGAAGTGCACTTTTAAATGTTAGACCATACACTAATCAAGTTGAACATGATAATGAGCGCACATTCACGTTGTTAAGGTAAATGACCCAATGCACTTAGAGTGAAGACGTATTTGAACTACAATTTGCACTTTTCATCGCAATATTGAACACTCCCAGCGAGGGTCAGGATGCTGTTGGCAGCTGCCTTAGGAGGGTTCGATTAGCTTCACACTTTAAGCAAAACCCACCTCACCTCATTGTCTCTTTGTTTTTCATTATCATGTGAAAATACAGCAGGAAGAGGAGGTAAAATTTGGGGCCAAGAGAACTTTGTGGAATAACAAACAAGTTTTGATCATTTCTAGGTAATAGAGAGAGCAGGGAATGCATGGATAGCCTCAATTAGCTCAGAGTCTGAGAATAATGCATGCTTGGGGTTGAACTTGTTTTGGTGCATGGTTTCAAATGGAGAGAAATGTACAGGAACCAGTTAGGAGAGACTGGGAGAGTGTCTGCCATCCCTGTTTTGGCTCCACTGGGCTGTGCTCCTTCACCTGTCCCAAGGCACACTAGACATGAACCCAAACACGAGTTTGAGCCAAGCAGCCACAACAGAGGTGAGGGATCCTTCTGGACAGGATTAGAAAGAGTGTGCTGAGCAAACATGGCCCACTGGTCCATGTCCAGTCCCACTGCTGCATTACTGCTTAATGCCTGAATGGCAAAGTCTGTTGCTATTACATAATACTTAAAGACTGGGAAATGTACAAAGAAAAGAAGCTTGTTTCTTATAGTCCTGGTGTCTCCAACACCTGTTCAGTGTCTGGCAAAGGTCTTGCAGGTGTATCATAACCTCTGGGGAGTAGATGGAGCATTCTGAAAAGTGCTAGTGGGAATAGGGTGAGGCATGGACCACTCCTTGCCAGGCATTCATGCTGTATCAGTACCTAGGTTCCTAATATCTGCACCCCTCCCCACCCACTTTTCTAGAGGACAATAGAATCTGATGTCAAGCTACCCGCTGAGCATGATTTTGTTTGTATTATAGATGAACAGTTGGACAATAAACTTACATGGTAATTTAAGCCTAAGTCCTGTTTCTTGGCATTCTGGCCTGAGAATCCGTGTTGGATTTGCTGCATAAATGCTTACTGAACCAGGCAAAGGAGACAAAGAGATGAGCTGAGAGAGAGAGAGAGAGAGAATGGGATTCATTTTCACACCAGGGAGCCCGTGGGACTAGTCTCTTGCCTTGTCTCCACGTTGTCATGTAATTACCGTCACCAGGTAATACTCACTGAGCACCCTGGTGAGCTCAACTCTGCTGACCATTTTGTACTTACTTAAAACATCCTAATCATCGCTCACTGGAGGCTCATGAGCTGATGAAGGCCTGACAGCGAATCCAGATGAGGAGTGTGGAGCAGCCTTGGCCTGCTTGAGGTAGAGAAAGAACCATCAACAGTAAGAGCCACCTTTAGCTCTGTCTTGAAGACCCTACACCTCAGTTTGGGAACTAAAACTACGGTTCTCCTAACTCCCCTCAGCTCTCAGTCTTCTATTTTGCTAATTTATTATTTTAGGTATTAATTATGAATGAAGTCCAAACACCTGAAAAATAATCAAGGCTGTTATTGTAAAATATGACATTGTATTTTTAAATTTTTTAAAAAGAAGACTTATTTATTTATTTGAAAGGCAGAGTAACCAAGAGAAGACCTTCCTTGTGCTGCTTCACTCCCTTGATGGCCACAGTGACCAACCTAGTGCTGTATCAGGTTGAAACCAGGAGGTAGGAATTGCATCTGGGTCTCCTACATGGGTGCGGGGGGACAAGATCTTAGATCATTTTCTACTGTTTTCTCAGGAACATCATCAGGGAGTTGGATTGGAAGTAGAACAGCTGGGACTCCAGCTGGTGCCCCTGTGGGATGCAGGCATCTCAGGTGTTGACTTAAGCCAACTGTGCAGCAATGCCACCCCTTAAGTGGGGTATTACCTGCCAAGAACTCTTCCTAAAACAACTGGTGGGATTTTTACTAGGATGGTGAGTGAAATGAGGCACCATGGCTGCACTGGGCCTTACAGACCCTTGTGGACATGAGCACTGGACTATTCTGTATCCTCTTTTCCTGCCCTTCAGATGTGTTCTCCATTGTGCACTGCCCAAAAGAGCAGACCATTGAGGTGCCCTGTCTTGAGCACCACTCCGTCTCAGGGATTTGGGACTTAGTACTAACATTTCATCTCAGTATTAACATGGTATCCCTTGTCAAGGTCTCACCAGCCATCAGCTCTACACAAGAGTGTCATGTGTGCAGCTCACTTGGTTCCTGAGAATGATCCAGGTCCCTTTGGGTGTTCAGTGTAATTCTTTGGCATCATATCCTTTTAAAAGCTGTGCATCAGAGTTGCCATTGCCACTGAATCCAACCTGGACCATGCACCCTCCTAGAGGGAGCTTATCATCACGTAGAAAATCATTTTATTCTTTCAAGTCTTCAGCCACCCAATGGGCTTGTTTTCTACTTTTGTATGTTTCCTGAGTCTTTTTACTTAACTTCATGTTTCTGAAGCTTTAAGAGGTCAAAATGCCTCAGAAATTGCCAGCGACTTGGTCTGTACAAAAGTCCACTATTTTGATCCGTAAGTTATTTGTGTCGGGGGAATTTTTGTAAAAACCCTTATTCTGGAACAGAAGATGTCTTCATAACTGTATCTCCAGATCCCGTTGTTAACAAAATCTTTCTTCATCTTTCTGGTTCTCTATTCTGCATTATTCTCTTCCTTTTTCTTTGTTATGCACACAATACATGTCAGTTTTTTTTTAAGTCAGAAAGCATAAATAAGCAAAGGAAGATGAGGAGGACAACCACAAAGAGGAAAAATAGGGCAGAATAAACTATGTTTTCAATTTGGTGTATATGTGCTCTCACAATTGTATAATACATGTCTGTATTTTAACCAAAACAGGATCACACAATTTTAGCAGATTTATTGGGGTGTATTACTGAGACACTTTAAGTTTTAAGGATTTGTTTATTTCAAAGATCAGAGTTACATAGCCAAGGGAGAGATCAACAAAGAGAGAGATATCTTCCATTTGCTGGTTCACTGTCCAAATGGCTGTAACTACCGGGGCTGAGCCAGGCAGAAACCAGGAACAAAAAGCTTCATCCAGACCTTCCATGTGGATGCAGGGTCCCAAATGGTTGGGCCATCCTCTACTACTTTCTCAGCACATTAGCAAGAAGCTCGATTGAAAGTGAACTAGCCAGAACTTGAACAGGTGCCCATTTATGATGCCAGCCTCATGGTGGTGGATTTAGCACTATACCACAACACATTTCCAATTTTTAAAAAATACTCATTTAGTTTTACCTACTTCAAGTGAAAAGAGACAAGGGGAGAGAGAGAGATACAGAGGTAGAGATATTCCATCCAGTGGTTCACATTCCAAATACCCTCAAAATCCAGGGCTAGATGAAGCCAACACCTGGAGCTGTGCACTCAGCTGGATCTCCAACGTGGATGACAGGGGCCCTCATCTGCTGCCTCCCAGCCTGCACATCAGCTGGAAGCTGGACTCAGAATCAAAAGCAGAGATAGGATGCAAACCCAGGCTCTTAGGCATGGATGCCAAAGTCCCAACCAGTGTCCTAACCATTGCATCAAATATCCACCTCAGACTTATTTTTTAAGTGTAGCTTCATGCCTGGATTTCTGTATGCACTTGTGAAACCATTACCCCCTGTCTATTGCTCCAAAAGTAATGCGAATGCAGCCATCAGTGGCAGGCCCTCCATCCTTCACTGCCTTCCTGCCTGTCCCAGGCTGTGATGTCTTCAGTCAACTGTAGGTGTATCTTCTGGAGCAATGGATTTGTTTCCATTTTCTGGAATTTTACATAAGTGATATCATATACTATATAGTCTTGTTTTAACCTGGCTATTTTCACTCAGCATAAATGAGCAACAAATATGTTGTTGCATGTTCAATAGTTTCTTCCTTTTTATTGCTGAGTGGAGTTACATTGTATGGATGCATCACAATTGGTTCATCCTCTCACTTATCAAGAACAAATGGTTTGTTTCCTGTTGGAAGTTAAAGCTCCCATGAACATTTATGTGCAACATCTTTGTATACACAAGCTTAGTTTCCCTGCTGTAAGTTCCTAGGAGTGGAATAAGTAAATAATAGCAGCTGCATGCTTAGCTTTATATGATAGTGCTAAGTCATTCCCAAGTGGTTCTTCAATTTTTATTCTGACCGGTAGCATATAAAGCATATATATATATATATATTTTTACTAACTCTTGGTAGGGAAGCTTTCTAAGTTTTAGGTGTTCTAGTAGATGTTTAATGATACCCATTACAGTTTAAATGTATATTTCCCAATAACTAATGATGTTGAGTGTCTTTTGGAGTGCTTATTGGCCAGTGTATATGTTCTCTTCACCCATTTCTAAGGCTTGGATTCTTTGTGTTTTGTTCAATTTTGAGTGTTCTTAAAGCTGTTCTAACGCAAGATTTTTGTGGGGTAATACGGTTTGCAATCATTTTCTCCAAGCCCATTGCTCATTTTTCTGTATGATTCAACATCATACTTCATTGAGAAGACATTTTTTATTCTATGGAGATCAATATATTAATGAAACACTTTGTCTACATCATATATACTATATGTATGTGAAATATTTACCTACCGCAAGGTTTTAAGTTTTTTTTTGCTAGAATTTGTAAAGTTTAAAATTGTATCTTTGAGTCTATTGTCCACTTTGAATTACTTTTCACACAGTGCAAATTGTACCACTTCCTTTAACACCTTCGTGGCTGACTCCTCTTAATCCTTGTCTCCCTTCTTTTTGTCAATGGATGCTCATTTGAAAATATTCTCCTTTCAGTGCATTCAACCCTTGTCAAAAACCAGTTCTCTGTTTATGTCTAAGACTTCTACTGGCATCTCTATTCTGTTCCATTGATCTATTTATCTGTCTTTACACCAATACCACACTGTGTTTATTTCTAAGTTTTTATAATACATTTTGAAATCAGGCAATTTTTTTTTCAGAGTCATTTTGGCTGTTCAGTTCCTTTGCCTTTCCATTCTGTGTAAGCTTTATAATTAGTTTGTCCATCCCTATTCTAAAAGCTACTGGGATCACTTTGGAATCTTAAATGAATTTGAAGGGAACAGCCATTTTAATGTTGAATCTTTGCTTTCTGAACAAGTCATTTCTATGAGTCTAACTTGGACAGCTTTAATTTTCACACAAGTTTAATATACAAGTCTGTCGCATTTTTGTCAACTTTCCCTTTAGGATATCATAAATGGTGTGCTTCAAATTCCTCGATTTCCTATCCTTCTTTGGTGCTACCGAGGCACTGGGTTTTTATATATTCTGAAACCATACTAAATTCATTTATTTGTTACAAGTCACTTTCTTGTAGATTTACTTTAGTCCAAAGATATGGCAAAGTCTGCAAAGTCAAGTTTTCTACCCTCTTTCTGTAAGTTTTTAGATGCTTTTATGCAGTGCAGAGGAAATATTTCCCTTAGTCCAAAGAGAGGGGGAATGGGAGGAGGGAAGGAGGAGAGATTGGGGGAGGAAGGGAGGAGAGATAGATAGATAGATAGATAGATAGATAGATAGATAGATAGATAGATAGATAGATAGAGAGAGAGAACTCCTATTTGCTGTTTATCCCCAGATACCTGCAATGACCCCGAGCTGAAGCTGGAAGCCGGGAACTGAATCTCAGTCTCCAGCTTGGATGGTGGGCACTCAGCTGTGTGAGCCCTCACTGCTGTCTCCCACAGCCTGTGTTATCAGGAAGCTGGAGACAGGAGCAGAGCTGAGATTAGAATCCAACCTCTCAATTTAAGATGCAGGCATCTCAACTCTAGGTCAAATGCCTGCCCCTACTACTTTCTCTCTCTTGGGTGACTTTTTAATCTGCCTTTCTGCACTGCTAGCCAGTGCACTCCTGGACCCAAGTCGTGAGGGTGGAGGTCTGTGTCTCATTCCTGATCACAGGAGGAAAGCCCTCAGTCTTTATTGCAAGATGTGATGTTAGTGGGAGGTCCTACATAGACTCTGCCAATCAGGTGGAGGAACTTTAATTTCTGGCTTGCTGATTGTCATATTCAGAAATGGATATTACTTTTTACCCAATGCTTTGCCTGTATTACAGATGAAAAGATTTTTCTTCCTATAATTTGTTAATATTATTAGTTTTTCCTGTTATTTTTATGAGTGGGTTATGATATATTTTTATTGCTAAATATTTATTTACAATTTTTGTATCTATGTTCATGAGGATTATTTATCAGGAATGTTTTTTTAAAGCTATTTTTTTATTTTTATTGCAAAGTCAGATATACAGAGAGGAGGAGAGACAGAGAGGAAGAGCTTCTGTCCGGTGATTCACTCCCCAAGTGACCGCAACAGCCGGCGCTGCACCGATCCAAAGCCAGGAGCCAGGAACTTCCTCCAGGTCTCCCATGCAGGTGCAGGGTCCCAAGCTTTGGGCCGTCCTCGACTGCTTTCCCAGGCCATAATTATGCAGGGAGCCGGATGGGAAGTGGAGTCGCCAGGATTAGAACTGGTGCCCATATAGGATTCCAGTGCATTCAAGGCAAGGACTTTAGCCACTAGGCCACTGCGCCAGGCCCTATCTGGAATGTTCTTGCAATATTTTTGTTTGATTTTGGCACCAGAGTGATGCTGATCTCACAGGATGTATTTGCAAGTCTACTTTTCAGTTATCTGGAAGTCTGCAGAAATGATATTATTTTTTTCCTTACATATTTGGTAGATTCATCAGTAAGCAATCTGGACCTGTAGTTTTCTTTGTTAGAATATTTTTAGACAGAATAAATATTTTAATATGTACAGTTATTCAAGTTATGTACTTATTTTGGGTATAATTTGATTATGTCCTATAAAGATTTTGTCCATTTCTTCTGGGTTGTTGAATATATTCAAATGAAGTTGTTTCCAATATTGTTATCCTTTTACCCTGATTATTTTTTGTGGTAGGATGTGTAGTAAATTCAGATATCAGCAATTTATATTTTGCTTTTTTTTTCCTTAGTTCATCTGGCTAAAGGTTATATATTTTATCAATCTTTTCAAAGAACCAGCTTTAGATTTCATTGCTTTTATCTTTTTGCTTTCTACTTATTTTTCCCCTGCTCTGATCTTTGCTTTCTTCCTTCTTACAAATATGTTCTTTATACAGTGTAAAAACCCTTTTCTTTTCTAAAATATGTTTTTATTTCTGCAAATCCTCCCCCAGACTATTGCCTTTGCTGTACTCTACAAAACTACCATGTTATGCTTTCATTTTCCTTCTTTCCCAATTAAGTTTTTATTTTACTTTTAATTACTTGACTCATAGATTATTTAGAAATATGTTGTGGGTTTCCAAAGATTTGGAGACTTTCCAGCAATCCTTTTTCTATTTAGTTCCTCTCTACTAAAAGGGGGAAAAATCTTCTCTGCCCTGCGTTCCTTTACATTTGAGACTATGCTGTAGTCTGAATATTCACGCTTCCCCTCACTCTTCATTCACATTGAAGTCTTTCCCACCAAGGTGATGCTGTTGGAAAGTGGGGCTTTTGAGGAGTTACCAGGTCATGAGACTGACCTCCTCACACATAGGGCTAATGCCTTCACATAACTGACCCTAGAGAGGCCCTTGCCCTGTCTGCCTGTCAGAACACAGTAAGAAGGTGCCTGCCATCTGTGAGCCAGGAGGTTAGCACTCATTAGACAGGGACCATGCCAGCATGTTGAGCTCCTACTTTCCAGCTTCCAAAACCATGACCAATAATGTTCTATTGTTAGAGTGGCTTGAACTGAACCAGTTATCTGTGCACTTAAAAAGAATATGTTCTGCCACTGCTGATGTTCTCTGATTGTCAGTGAAGTCTAGCTGATGGCTGCTGCTGTCCCAGTGCCTGTCTTGTCTGCTTACTGATCCCCTGTCTCCTGTTCTAGTGAGAGAAAGCAGGTGCAATCACTGGCTGCCGTGGCAGATTTGTCTCTCCCCTTGAAGTCGTTTCAGGTTTTGTCTTGTGTTTTCCCCATTCATTATAAATGTTAGGTCATTTAGAACTGTTGTAAGGGATTCCTTATCATTACTCAATGCCCCTTTTTATTCCTAGTAATATTCTTTGCTCTAAAAGTTCCAGTGTCAGAAACGAAATACAACCACTTCAGCTTTTATTTGGATGGTATTAGCCGGGTGTGTTTTCCAATACTGTCACTCTAATTCATTAATGTTTTTCTACCTGAGACGTGTTTCCTGTAGGCAGATGTGTTTTCTATCGGGTATTGCTGGTTTTATACAGTAGGAGAACGTCTTTCTTTAAAAGCGGTGATTGAGACCATTGTCTTTGACGTGACTGCTGAAATTTTTAGGCTTACACATCTGTTGCTTTTCCACTACTCCATTTGTCTTGTGTGTTCTTTGTTTTCTCTTTCCTCCTTTTCTGTCATTTTTATGAATATATTTCTCACCTTTATTGATTTATTAGCTGTCATTTTAAAAGTTTCAGTGTTTTCTTTCAAAAGTTTTTTACTTGCTTTTATTTATTTTCCACATGTATCAGACCAGAATTCAGAATTCAGTCTGTTGGATTATGCAATCATCATCACAATATTAAGGGGTTTTTGCATACATTTTAGCTTGCCACAATCTACCTTTAAGTGATATTAAAACATTTTTATAGTAGAAAAATTTTCACACAATTTGTACACTTATATTCTTTCTCTTAAACTTTGTCTTACTTTTCCATTGGTATCCACCTGCTACATTATTACAATCTTTGCATAAACTGTTGAATATTTTTTAAAGTTCTTTTAAAGACATTAAATCAAAGATGCTTGATATGCTATTGTTACCATTTCTGATATTTTCAATTGCTTTGCATGAATTCATATCTTTATTTAGAACCATTTGCCTTTTGCCTAGAGGACTTTTAAAAATTTTTTCAAGATTTTTTTCTTGTGGTGCAAGTGTTCTGATAATGAGTCTTTCTTATTTTGCATGTTTGAAAATGTCTTGACTTTTGTCCCCATTTTTGAAATGGACCATGCTTTTCCATTCAGTTCCTGAAGATGCTACTCCATTGTCTGCTTGCTTGCATTGCTTCTGCAGAAAATCTGCTGTTGTTTTTGTCTTGGTTTTCCTGCCTGTAACAAGTTTTTTTGTTGTTGTTGTCTTGTTTTTCTTTTTGTTCCTGACTTCCTTAAGATTTCCCTTTCACTACTAGTGATGAACAAATTGATTATGTTATGACTTTGTGTCATGTTCTTCCTTTTTGGGTGTTTGAGGTTTTTTGAGTTTGTTAAAATTATGTGTTTGTGGATTTTATTGAACCTGAAGGATTTTTATATTGTTTATGTACCCATCTGTCTCTCCTCTCCTTGAAAACTCCAGTGGCTTGAAAATTTCCTGTAGTTCACAAAATTCTGTTCAGATTTTCAGTTTCCTTTGGCTCTGTTTTGTTTTTGATAATTCCTGCTGTGTCATCAAACTCACTAGTCTTTTTTTCTATGACATGAAATTCACCATTAATCCCATCCAGTGTGTTTTTAATGTTTAATGTCCTTGTCTATTAATGCCAACCTATATTCCAGGTCTGAGTAAGTTTTGGTTGACCAATTTTTCTCCATGTTAGAAATATGTTTTCATTTGTTTGTTTGTTGTGATTGTTGTTGTTGTTTTGCATCTCTGACCAATTTTATCTCATTCCAGGCTTTCTGAATTTTGCCTTTATGTGCTGGGTGTTATTGAGCTGTAGTTGCAGTTGGTCATTTCAGGACTCAGCACTGACACAATGCTCAGCCTGGGGCTCATTATTCCTTGTTACTGAAGCAAGCCCTCATCTCAAGTTTTACCCAAGACCCTGTGCATCAGTAGTCTATTGGGAAGGAACAGACAGTTCAGGTGTTAGGCACTGCTCTCCCTCCAGTCCTTTTTCTGACCTGGGCAGTTTCCTGACTTGCAGGTTCCGATCAGTATTTAGTAAATACTTGAGTATGAGCTTCTACATATTCTGGAGTTCTCTTTCTAGGTAGCTTCTGCTTTTAGGTAGTCTGTCTGCACACTCCACCCATTTTAGTATCCTGTACTGTCTCTAACACCTCTGAAACTCAGGATATCCAATTCGCTGTGTCTGAATTTCTGTTCCATGTATGGAGCTCTCCCTTGAGCCTTTGGAGGAACTATCTGCAAATGGAGTGCGATTCTCTGCCTGGATTTCCCATTTAATAGACAGCCCAGATCCATATACATAGTATGTAGAAAGCTGTTCATTTAATTTGTTCAAATTTTCTGATTGTGTCAAATAGGAGGATACATTTAATTGCTGTTATTTCATCTTGACCAAAAGAAGTTTTCTCCATGCTATTTTGTAATCTTTTCTTTTTCCCACTCTAAAACATGAAAGATTTTTTTTTGACACCAATAAATAACATTACAGCTGTATTTTAACTGCCTGCATAGCAGTTTGGACAAGCTAGAACTTCCTAAAGTAGTTTTACATGCTCAGCATTTGCATTGATTTCAGTTTTTCATTCACTGCAAACAATGTGAGGATAAACATTTCTGAAACTAAGTGTTTATAAACTTCTCTAGCTACTTCCTTAAGAGAAAATCCTAAAAGTGAATATCTGGGGTCAAAGTTACACATACCGGTGATGAATTTTGTATGTTTTGCTAAGCTTCCTCCAGAAAGTTTGTGTATTTCTGTTTGACTCACTTCCTTGCTCATTTATTAATGTATCCACTCTTCCCTCCCCCCTTCCTTTGGTTTAGTCTTTTCCTTGATTCTTCATTGCCCACCACACTAACTTAAAAAATTTTACAATTTATGTTTTCTCACAAAAAGAAGGAAAAGGCATGTAGATCAAAATGTGACCTTGTTAGCCTGCTTTTGTAACCCATGGAACTGTAGCACACTTGTTTCAAGATCCTGCTGTCCCCAGCTGGCGTCTGCTGAGTGGCGTCCACTCTCCCACGGTTCTCCTTGCCAAGTACAGGCTTCATGGTGCAGCTCAGGAAAAATGTCACCATTCTGGGACACAATGATGCAACTGGGGTTTCTGAACTGGGCAGGACACTAGAGCCTGGCAGGAATGGCACTTCATGCATCTGAAGCGGATGCCCCTGGAGTGATTTTTCTTTTTTCCCCTGCGATTCTTTCCTCTCTCCAAAATGTGCAATGGCTGAATTTCATATTGGAATTTTCTGGTGAGAGCGAGAACCCTTTGAAAGGCTTATGCCTCCCTCCTACTGGGGGAAGGACTGAATTCTAGACATCTGTTACAAGGAGAGGAGACTAAGAGTCAGTAAAGGGAAAAATATGTGAAAAAAGCTTGGAATGAAGGATGGACGATGGGGGCTCACTCACAGGCAACTCCTTCAGAGATTAAAAACTCAAATCCACAGCAAATGGTCACGTGACAACATCAGCTAACTTGTCACCTTTAAAAATATTATGAATGTAAGATTTTCAACTGCTCTAGTGATGATATTTTTAGGGGCTCTAATTTCCTTTGCTTCTATAACTGTGGAGAGGGAAGTATCTGAGGGATTTTTCCTTATTCTTAATTGTAAAACAAGTGTCTCTTTTGAGTGGCAAATTCTGGAATTGTGAATGCAGAACACCTTGAGGTGGCTTGGGAGTCTAGGAGGGTGTGGAACAGTTATGTCTAGAAACACACAGGTATGATTTTGAATCCTAACTCTTTCCTTGGGGTTTATGATCTTGTGCAAGATACTTAGCTTTTAAAATCTCAGTTTCCTTATCTGTGATGTAGGGGGCAACACTCCCATTGGCTGTTGTTATGAGGAATAAGAGGCAAAAACCGGGGCTGGTATGGTAGTGCAGTAAGTAAGCTAAGCTACTGCCTGCGACACCAGTATCCCATAATGAGTAATAGTTTGAGCCCTGTATGCTCTGCTTACAATCCAGCTCCCTCTAAAGCATCTGGGAAAACAGAGATGATGATCTGAGTACTCAGGCCTTGCCAACCATGTGGGAGACTCAGATGGAATTCCTGTCTTCTGGCTTCAGCATGATCCAGCCTTGGCTTTTGTATCCACTTGGGAAGCAAGCCAGCAGATGGAAGATCAACTCCCACCTCTGTTTTTCTCTGTGTCACTCTGCCATTCCGATAAATGAATAAATCTTTAAAAACAATAATAGGCCAGAAACAGAAATAGAGTTTCTTTCTGCAAACTTTGAGTGCCCTAGATGGCATCAGGCACTCGTGCTTATGGACATTCTGTGAATGGAAGCACTTGTCCTGGGCTCAGAGCAAGCACTGGATGAAATGCCACCCATCATAAGTAGGGAGGCAGAATCAATGTGTTGTGTGACTGTGCCTTATTTTAATAGCATGGATAAAATTTATGTCTTTGGGATCTCCAGTGGAAATGTTTGTAAAATGATTTGTGTAATAATAACTTCAGACCAGAGATGGTCTCACCAAGAAATCATTGAACTCACTAGGACAATAAGATGCTGGAGTTTATGCTTGGTAAATACTTCCAATGAAAGAACCTCAACTGAATTTGAACTGTGGTAATGCAACAAGGTGGAGAAATCCACCATGGGGAGAGGGTTCGGGGAGGGGTGGGGGGAATCCCAGTGCCTATAAAACTGTATCACATAATGCAATGCAATTAATTTAAAAAATAATATCATAGAAGGAAAATGATGTCCACTGCAGCTGTGCTCTGGAAAAGTGGATGCTCAGTAAAATGTCTAGTTCAGCAAGTCCCTGCTGGTGGTGAGGAAGGAGGTCCTTCTGTGAGCCTTGCAGTGGGTCTAGAATGAAGTTTGAAGATAGGGCTGCAGAGAGCTCAGGTCCTTCCTTAGGACAGGGCATGGTGGAGAAAAGAAGGGACAGAGGTAAAGAGGGAAAGAGAATCTAGCACCAAGGTGCCCTCCTCTGTCCTCTAGACAAGGGGGGAGGCAGCCTGTGCTAAATCTAGCTATGAAGGAACCCTAAGGTCTTTTGATAACAGAGATGCTGTAGCCAACTTCATGTGGTCTCAGAAGCTAAACAGGGATGGTTCAGGTTAGAACTTGAATGGGAAGTGCTCGCCTCGGCAGCACATACACTAAGAATTGGGAAGAACTTGGATGAGAGGCTAGCTGGGAAGATCGGTGTTGTAAGCTGTTAGAGAGTGGAATTCTGGGGTGTCAGAACAGAGATACCTAATGTTCCATGGCATGTGAAGCCCATGTCATTGTATAACTCATCCATCACCTAGCATCTCTAAGGAATTTCTGTCTTCATTCTGGTTCATGACACTTCTCTGCCCAAACCCATTTGGGTCCGTTTCCTCCCACCCTTTTCCTGCCACATTAGCCTTCTGGCTGTTCTTGCAATGTGGGACACAAACTCCATGTTTGTAGGTGTTGGCCTACAAGTGTTTGGGTGTTTCAGACATAAGTTCAAAGTCACCTTCTAAAGCAGGTCTTCTCGATCACTATCTATAAAATAGTGACTACTTTCTCTCATATGTTATATGAGCAGTACATTGGCACTGACTCACACAGGTGTGTAAGAGCTGACGACAAGACTTCCAGGAAACTCACAAGCTGCTGGTTAAACACATGGTTATTAAAACCAGTATTGTGTAAATGCACAATGAAATAAATCATTCTAAGAGCAAAGGTAGTAAAAACTCATCACTCTCTCTAGTTACTTCATTTTACTATTACTTATGTCATGTTGCCATGATCAACACTATTGACATTTTGGGCCAAATAACTCTTTGGGGGATCTCTTTGCATAACAGGATACATTCCTGGCCTTCACTTACTAGATGTCAGTAGCATGCTTCCCACCCCTATGGGTTTGACAACCAAAACATTTCCTAGACGTTCTTAAAAATCCCATGGAGGACAGAACTGTACCCCTGCCTTACTGAGTGCTGCATTTCCCATGGCTGGTGTACACTGATGTGCTATTGTGGCTAAGAGCACCACATGAAGGCTTGGAATCAGTCACGGTGGGAGCACTTACATCACGGAAATCTACAAAAGCAAAATGGATTGTGGCTTACTGTTTTGTTTATTTCCTAAGTGTAATGTTAATAACATAGATTGAGATTAAAATTGTGCTGTGTATGTAGCTATGATATTGTGAGAAGCACATCCGAGAAATCAGTCCAAGCCATTGGCCACCTCAGCAAAGTTGAAAGAGTGGGCTTTGAGAAACAGCTTTGTCATTTTGCTTTTGTAATCTCGGGATAAACAAGACTGTCTGGACTCAGCTTGGAGCTACTCCTGCTTGTCCACTCAGAGCACAGCAATGGAGATAAGAATTCAGACAAAAACAGAAAACAGGAGGCTCTATGGGAATTTTAATGAAAAGAATTGCATGTATTCTTGTTATTTAAAAATTGTTTGCTTCTAAAACTTTAAATAGTGAAAACAACACTAACTACAATATGAAAACTACAATAGTGAAAACTACAGTATCTATCAAGATATAATTTCACCATCAGATGTTATGGAATACTCATTTAGGGAAGATGTAAAAGTTATGATATGCACATACACGTGCATATGTATTTATCCAGAGAGCCAGTTGTTAAACATTCATGAGCACACCACTGCCTTTCCCCTCGCATTGATCCAACAAATATTCAGAACCATGTTCCAGTCTTAATTCTATGTGTTGAAGATAGACCCATGAGCAAAACAAACAAACCGATTCCTTGTACTTACAGAGTTCACATTTTCATGAAACGCTCTTCAGTTCCTGTAGCTCTGATCATGTGTGACTGGCCATGTATTCCCTCATTTGTTGGTTCATCACTTTATTGTACATCTTCATGCAGGTTGTTTGAATGAGTGCACTAGTGAGTGAACTTGTCCATGGTGTGCATCTCAAGGCCAGGAGCTGAGCTTCCCATCTGGGAAGGACAGTCAGTATGAAATGACAAAGCAAGCCATAATTTCATTTAGTGGTTCAGGAACGAGTATAAGAATGTAATGCCCTTTAGGAGTTGCAGACGTTTCTGAAAGGTCTTGCACTTTCCATGTAGGAGTTGGCTAAGCCTGATATCATAGGGGCAAAATGAATCCTGTTGGTGCTGTGGTATAGCTGACGTCCACCCAGGCATGAGCAGTACACGGGTGCATCATAGTGCCAATCATTCACTTACATGGCAGCCAGTGATGCAGGTTTCTAGTGAGTATGAGGTATTAGATACAGTCATATAAGGGGATCACAAATAGAGCCAGCACAGGCTGTGGCAGGCCTTTGAATACTATCTAAAGTGAGAAGAAAGTTGTGGAAAGTTCTTTGAAATAGGCTTCATTGTGCTTGAGGGAGGGCAATAGGAGGTTTGAGGCTGAAGATTTCAGATAGAAGTCAGATGGAAAAACAGACAAAAGGTCCCCTGGAAGCTGGTGAGTGAGCCAGAATCCATAGACAATATGTTTCGATATTAAAGTCTTTCTTGGGAGGGCAGCAGAGGACGTCAGCAGATAGGCACTGTGTGTGTGTGAACTTAGTTTAATTTTCATGTGTTGATTGACAACATTTAATAATCAAGGCATTTCATGTACAAATGCAGATTTTTTTAGTCTGTCTTGAAACATTAAAATGTATTCCCATCTGGCTAAAGTCATTGAGTTATGAGTTCCTATTTTTTATTTTATAATTATTATTTTTAATAATTATTGCATGATTGGTCCGGGTGAAAAGGACTGAGATTTAGGGAAAGGTGGGTGAACTCACTGTTTCCAGATTTGCTATTTCTTAGTCTTGTTTCTGGTAGAAAGGGAGAAATAAAGCCTCCTTTCCTCCAGGGAGCCATTCTGCTCAGCTGTCCATACCTATGCCAGCAGATAGGTTTACAAAAAATCTTATTTCTTTTTATTAGAAAGGCAGATTTACAGAGAGAAGGAGAGACCAAGAGAAAGATCTTCCATCAGCTGGCTCACCCCAAAAGTGATGGCCACGGCCAGAGCTGAACTGATGTGAAGCCAGGAGCTTCTTCCAGGTCTCTCATGTGGGTGCAGGGTCCCAAGGCTTTGGGCCATCCTCTTCTGCTTTCTCAGGCCACAAGCAAGGAGCTGGAAGGAAAATGGATCAGCAGAGACACAAACCAGCAATAATATAGGATCCTGGCACTTTCAAGGTGAGGATTTAGCTGTTGAGCCATTGTGCCATTGTGCCAGGCTTAGCAGACAGCCTTTGTCTGATCTAAGTTTATCTCCTCTGTGCCATTTGCTGCAGTCGTCAAAACTAAGCTCGTCCCGGGTACCAGCAGTCAGTGCAAAGTTAGCATTCCTGCTAGAAATGCCCAGAAACATGCATTTTCTCAGGATATAGTGGCCAGGAGCAGGCAGGACATTTAGAACTGAGGCTGGGCAGTACCAGGCTGATGTGCCAGCATAAGCTAGCCAAGTCAAAAACATGATGGAGAGCTGCAGGTCTTGACTGCACTGGTTAAGATAAATATCCCCATGCCATGGCAGAGTGCCTGCTTCAAGTCCCAGCTCTGTTTCTGATTCCAGTTTCCTGCCTAAGACACCCTGGGGAGCACGAAGTGATAGCTCAAGTACTTGAATCCCTGTCACCATGTGGGAGACGCGGATTAAGTTCTCAGATCCTGCCGTCTACCTGGTGCAATCCTAGCTCTTGCCGGCATTTAGGGAGAGAACCTATGAATGGAAGGCCTCGGCCTATCTGTCTCTCTATATATTTCAAAACAAGAAAAGAAATAGTTATCAAGTTTCAGAAAAGATCTATCAACTTGAATAGAAAAATAATGGAATGTGAGACTATCCGTGGATCCTGGTGTTACAGATTCCTGTTCTCCAGCCACTCAGGGGTTAATAGAAGTAGAACAGATTCTCTGTCATGAGGTTTCTCGCCTTGCTCCATCACAAAGGAGCCTTGTGGGAGGCAGTCTTCATAAAGTCCCTAGAAAACGAATAATACAGAAACACTGTGTGGATGTAAAAATGATTGTGTGCCAAAGTAAATGTATCTTTTTATTATTTAAAGGGGTTTTTTTTAAATTTTTACTCGAAAGGCATAGTTTTAGAGAAAAGGGGAATGAAAGAGAGAGAGAAAGAGAGAGAGAGAGAGAGAGAGAAACCATCCACTGGTTTACTCCACAAATGGCTGTAACAGACAGAATTGGGCTGGTCTGAAGCAAGGAGCCCAAAGACTTGAGCCATCCTCTGCTGTTTTCCAGGCCACAAGCAAAGAGCTGGTTAGGAGCTTGAGCAGCCAGGGCATGAAGCGACACCCACATGGGATGCTGATGCTGCAGGCTCAGGATTAGCCTGCTATGCCACTGTGCTGGCCCGAAGGTAAATGTAGCTTTTAGTTCCATTTTTCCCCAAGAACGCTTTGAAATCCCTTCATACATGTAACGAAGTTGGGGAAAGTTTTGTGGAGAGGCATGGAAAACTAACATCATGTGGAGGAGGAGGCCCAGTCCTGGGAAGAGGGTGTCGAGTTTATGTGCAGGGTTTATTCTGCTGTATTATAGATTGCAATGATGCATGCAGGCCCACTGCCTCCTACTGCTGGAAGGAGATGGACCGAAAGCAAGCAGCACTTCTGTCACAGAAGGGCCCAGAATGAGCTTAGGCAGACAGAACAGGCATGGGGAGGAAAGGTGTGGCAGTCCTTCTCCCCCCACCCCCCAAAGCTCCCAGCATCACCTAGGGGGAGAAGCCTGTGGTGGGGGTTGGGGGAGCTGGTCAGTGCCTATGCCCATTCCTTGGTATAGACAGATTGTTCCTGTCATCTATTATTCCTAGGAGATGAGTGAGTATGCTCTCTCCCCGGAGGACCGAGCATGCCACCAGCTCTGCATGGTCAGGGGCACACTGTGAAGAGCCTGCCCTCCTATCTGCGGCCTCAGGACACTCCCAGCAAGAGAAGCTCAGACACAAAGAGGTTGAAATTGGAAGACTGTCCACCTGTCGGAGAAACAGTGCTCATCATACCCGGGAGCCCTGGACAGTCTCCAACAACCTGGACAGCTTTAGAACAGCAATCTTGAGTGGCTTTTCATGAGTGTTCTTAAGCCAAGGAGAGAAACTCAGGCATGTCTGGACTGACTTTTGCCTTTTCCACCCAGAGCTTTACTGAGATGAGGATTCCCAGCAAACCCCCATTGGACGCTGCATGGATGCATCTATGCCCTGCCCAGGTCTAGCCTCAAAGCCCCCAGCATTTGGGCTCCCATGTGGCATCATTCCCAGCCTCCCTCTTCAATCCCAGCCCTCCTCTCCACAAACAATGAAGACTTCACTGGTGGAGACAGTGTGACTCACTGAGATCAAAGCTTGAGGTTTGATTCATGGCAATCAGTGGTGTTTTGGGGACTCCAGGAGATAAAGGAATTGTTTTGCATGGATGCCACATTCATGCAGATTAGTGACGGTGATATGAAGGGTCAGGACATTGTAGCATTGTACAGGAGAAAATTGGTTGCCGTCTGTCTTGACACGGATGCAGGTAAATATATTTTTAATCGCCAGATTGTACAGACTGAAAACCACAAGTGGGGCAGTGGCTTGTCCTGGCAGTTGGACAACAATTAGGACACCCATGTTCTGCACTGGAATGCTCGAGTTCGATTACATATTTGGGCTCCTCAATGGGGCTTCCTGCCTACGCACAGCTTGGGAGGTGGTGGGTCTTCAGCGGTTTGGGTTCCTATCAGTGAAAACCTTTGAGTCCAAGGTGTCTGGTTTTGGCCCCTGGGCTGGAAGCCATTATGAGCAAACCAGCAGATCGGAATGCTCACCCTCGGACCCTCTTTCTGCCTCTCCAATAAAGACTTATTTAAATTGGAAAAAAAATACACACACCTTGATATGTATAAACATGAAACATCTTGTACAATTTTAACAATGTCATGTTTTTCAGAAATGCTCTGTAATCTGAGGGAGGGTTCTCTGTTCCCACTGAAAATGGGCCACAAGTTGCTTCCAGTTGGAAAAAATCACACCATTGATTGCAATGCAGCCGATGCTATTGAATGTGCTGATGGAACAACACCCGGCTCTAGGCCTGCATCTGCAGCTGTCTCATATGCACAGATTCTACATGCAGTTGAGGGTAGTATTAAGTAGATATACAGATTGCATGTGATTTCATTACTTGCCTTTTCTATGCCTTTCATTTCATCCCTTTTATGGATGCTAAACAAATTCCGTGTCTCATAGGCTAATCTCATTTTAAGATAGTGAAGGGCACATGGCAGAGGTTTGTCATAGGAAAAGGCTGGTGTGATAGGGTGGAGATTAACAACTCTAGAAACTCTGGAAGGTCCTGCAGGCTTCTTTATGGCTGCCAATGATGGGCTTTATCAGCAAGATCAAAAGAATCACAGACCAGCTTTTGCTGTTTGGTTTGGTCGGCCTTTCCTCTTCACCTTCCATCCCCACCCTGAATTTTCTTGGCTGCCCACTGCTGCAAGATGGGACAAGAGCTATGGTGGTCTTGAGAATGGCCTTGCTGGAAACATTGTCCAACCCCTGCTGGTTACTGACCTCAGCTCTTTCACAGAGAAGCAATTGTCACTTGCTCCTGGTCTTTACTATACCCTGTGTATTGAGGTATCCATGCAAGGACAGACAGCTAGGGTAATAAACTTCACTCATAGAGGAACGCATGAAATCTGTGCATTGGACATGCACATGGCTGATCCAGGAATGCAACATGAAGGGACCTCTGCATTTTGCCTCTGATTGGAAGCTTTCAAACAAAACCATTGTTTCATTTTGATTCTAAAGTACTTGGCCGGATTTAAATTGCATCCTCTAATTTAAGCTACCATCTTAGCTCATTTCTGCTAGTGATCGGACTATTTCATACAGTGCAAAGGAAGTGCCTGGTGAGAGAAATAGGAATGCACAGCTACAATTTCTGTTTCAGAGACATGGTGTGTTTCTCAGTTTAAAACTATTGCCACGGTATTTACTCAATTATAATTCTGATCTTTGTGGGAAAAAACTGAAATGCAATAGCTGGAAAAGCAGTTCAACATCATTTCTCTTCATTTCTGCCCATGTTCTATTATTTCAACAAAATCACATTGGAGTTGAAGGATTTATGTTTATAGTGTGCCATTTATATTTGAAAATGTGCATAGAGATATTACAATAATTCTAATAGCTGCTTTTCACTCTATTTTCAGTGTCAGAAAAATGCAATATTCCACCACATTGAGCTACAAAAGCTCCATAATGTAATCATCCTGAGCTAGGTATTCAGTTTCTAATCTGTGCACTGTCAAAAATTTTTCATTGTTATCGGAAAATTAAGACTATAACAAGTCTCTCTGCAGTATATATGTAACTGTTTTACATTTCCAGTAGTTTAAAGATAACATAATAAATAATTCATCTTTTTCAGTCTCTCTTAGAGGTATGATTAAAATAAATCTAGGTGATTTACATTAGTATTTGAGTTTTACTAATTGCACAGAATGGTGATTTCAATAGAGATTTAACATATGTTTTAAAAATCTCTTTTTAAAGGCAGAGTGTAATGCTACAGGCAGCCCAAATTGCCCCGTGATACAGTCCAAGCATTTGCTCTTTGGAACAAACGAAGGAAGTTATGTTGGTGGGAGGTCTACCATGGAGTTAGCCGAATA